>NC_060169.1:26897142-27013496 GCF_021292245.1 Micropterus dolomieu | reverse complement strand
TAACCACCACTGCTTATTTTTTTTATTTTACGAGAGGAGAGAGGAGAAGAGGGGGCTCCAACTTATCTCTTTAGACACTAATGTTATATATTTTTGCGCTATGGACGCTATATCTAGATCATTTCACATTCCTGTAAGTTAAGCATATAAATGAGAAACTTACCTGCCCTTAACTGAAATTGTCAGCCCAATGATTGTAACAACAAGTATAGGATAAATGTCAACAATTAAGCAAGCAATGCTGATCACGGATTCAGGATTATCATTTGCCAAAGGGAAAACTTACCTGGAACTTCTCGTGAGTATCGCACAGTAACGTTACAGCAAATGCAATCATTTGAAAGAAATAATAAAATATATATCTGAAAAAACATTTAGAAGATCTATCATGAAACAAAAATAGTAGGTATTCCACATGCATCGATTTTTTTAGTCTACCTGGAGGCTGGCCTTACTATGCGCGAATGCCCCATGCACACAGAGATTTTAACATTACTCATTAGCAGATTGTAATGAACAAGAAGGGTTGTAAACCTGTTCCTGTTTCTCATGTCATGTCAGGTAGTGTTTTTGGGGTTGTTTTGAAATCTGTCTAAAATTCAGCTTGAAGTAGCTTTAAAACCAAAGTGAGATTCCAGCCTCTACAGAGACTATATCTCAAGAGCTTGGAGAGTGATGTGGCAAAGTGATAGGAAGCAACAATTACATCATACTGAATGTCTATTAGTCTGACATGTCAGTTAATTTGCTGTTCATCAGAATTAATTGTTCTTTTCTCATGACAGTTTGTATTTGTTGATTCTACAGCCCCTACACATGCCAACATTAAAGGCCTCTTCAGTAGACCCCAAAAGTGTGGTGCCCTCCAAACGTGATGTCTCTTTCCTAGGTGGTACCTATGCCACTTTGTGGCCTTTTTGGAAAATGTTGAGGCAGTGATGTTATAACAGTGTTACAAGCAGCAGCAAACATCACCCTTCGCCATCTCACTCTGTGGTTGGAGTGCTGGCTGAGAGCCTAGCAGCCACTTTCCAAAATAATTCTGTTAGTTCCAATTTTCACTGCTATAACAGGCCTTGCTGTCTTTGAAGATGAGGCCAAGCTCCTGTGTCCTTCATGCGTGTCAGTCCTTCCTCACACATCAATCTTGTCTTTTTAATTCCATTACCCCCAAGGTTTTTCAAAAGGCTCCCGCCTCTGTTTTCTTAATATAGGTCTCTAATGCCTCTTGAACAGTTGGAGGAGACTGGTCATTGACACCATTAACCTGTATCCTGTTACCACCCTTGGTAAGTCCACTACAACATGTACATGAACATGTCTACAATTGTATCCCTTTTTGTGTCTGTTCCTATATAGCCCTGTTTGTTCATCTAGAGTTTGAACTTTCCAATTCTGCTCTGAGGCCCAGCTGCTCTGCAGGTGATGGCTGTGTGTGTTCTGCATACAAACAAACCTATCACTCCGAAAGATGCGGTGTACAGTTCAACACAGAGCCCTGCTACTATAAGAATACAGAGGCGCCTTTACCAGTGCAATGCAAACAGAGGAAAGAACATGGAACTGTACCTCAAGTGCGTTTTGATTGCAAACTGGGGTTGTAGTAGAGTCTTTTTGAGGGCCAGCAGGGGTGCCCTGTTCAACAGTGCATGAACAACGGGGCAAACCTCTTGTCATCAGACTAGCATGGCCTGGCTTATGTATGTGCATATTTATACCCATTTGCATTTATTCATGAGTTTATTTGTTCCCTTTCTTGTCATGATAAGCTGACATTTGATGGTGGACTTGGCAGTGAATAATCCACTGGAATTGGGACTTTTTAACTCACCTTCCATGTTCCATGTGTTCTGTCAAAAATGTAAAGCTAAATGGTCAACATTTGTATTTCTCTCTGTTCGTTGAGACAGCAAATATAATTTGTATGCAGGATGACTGACAGATACTGTAAGTTGGCATGTCTGGGATTTTTACTGTGTGTTACAGTGATGCTACATTACACTAATCTTATTTCCCATACCTAAACACATACAGGAAAACAGTGGGCAATTTAGATGTTTCTCAGTCAGCAAGGTGGTACCCAAACAAAAAATAACCAGACTACTGGTGGACCTCCTGTAGATGTTAAACTAGCAAATCATTACTTCAAGACAAAAATATATTTACACCTGACACTGTGGTTAATCTTGAGCTGCAATTTTTTTTAAAGGATACCTTGGTTGATTTATAATATTCTTGCAGTCAAAGTTGTTTTTAAGATGCTTTAACTGGGCACTGGATCAGCTGTCGCAAACTCCTTCCAGGGTACAACAATTGTCAAGTATGTAAGTTAATGACTGCAATTATGGACAATTGAAACATTACAGCTGTTTCAGCTTCACTTTACCTTCAAGCCATCAGTGAATGAAATATTGACACAGAGTAACAAGTGTAGAAGTGTGAAATAATCTGTCTGAAACAGGAGTAGTTTAGTTATTTGAATCAACAAAAAATAGAACAGCGCAGTAGGAGCTATACATTAATAAACATGACACTTGACCAGGCACACACACATTTGTTTAATTGAATGATTGGCAGGCTGTCTAACCCACCGGTTACAAAATTCAAGATAATTGGACTTTCATGCAACAGCACAAGTGTAGCTAAGTACAAAATTTTAACAGTTAGATGTCTGCTGCTTACATTAGCTTGCTAATCCTCTCTCAGTCAAACAGTCTAAGCCCTGGATAGATGAGACGACCCAGTGGGAAAAGGGAAAAAAACATACACTAGGCACTGAACCACAGCACTGAACTCCTATCCAAACTAGGAAGTAGTAATAAAAAATCTGACTATCTGACCACAATGCACAGTGTGTAGGCTGTTAACAGAATAGGCAAACCTACCTGTCTCCATGTTCCCACTGCTAGCAAACAGACTGGCACTAGCTTGTGTTGGTCTGTGGCCTTTTATATATATCTGTTCATTTTACCAAATATATAATATTGGTGATTTTGTTTGCATTCAAAACCTACAGCTCTAATGAGTTTTAGTCATTTAGCAAGCTGCTGAAACGTTGCTGAATGCCAACAAAAACAATAATATCATTAAACATGCTTTGAAAAAAATCTAGTTAAATTTGGTATCCCTACAGTTGAGCCGTTGTATGGATGGCAGTGTCACTCTATAGGTGGATCATTTGTTCCACCAAATTTGATCTAGACTTCCAATGTGGCAACCACAAGAAGGGAGACATTTTTGCTTTGAGTTAAATATCTTGTTTACTATTTGCATCATAGGTTCAAACATTCTATTTGCCCAATACTTTATGGTTTTAACCAAACACCTGCAAAGCTAATGACATTCCCATCACCCTTAACAATACTTTGTGCTTAGTGCTAATTAATGTTAGCATGCTAACACTAAACTAAGATGGTTGCACATGATCAACATTATTCCTGCTAAACATAAGTATGCTAGCATTGTCATTGTCATGCTAGCATGACTGTAGACTCTTTTCATTGCACGATACCAGACAGGCTGCAACTAACGATTGTTTTAATTATCGATTAATATACTGATTAGTATGCTGACTTCTTCAAATAGCTTCTTCTGTCTAATCAAGAAAAGACAAAGATTTACAGAAATACTGAAACAGCAACTGGCCTTGCTTGAATTTTCATTTAGAATAAAGTAACACTGTTGACTTCTTGCAATCTTAGGAGCCGACTACTTTCTCTTATTTAGTCCTCGGGATACTTTAGCGACCTTTCAATCTGCTATACAAAAGGACACAGCTTATTTGATGTCGAAGCAGGTCAAAGAGAAAAAATAGTGGAACTCATCTTTCAGTAGAGCACATCAAATAAAGCAGATCAAAGTCAAACATTAAGAACAGAAATTCATCTCTGTAAGTCTAAGTGTGTGTGCATCTAAGTCTGCCTGTGTCTCTATGTGTCTGTACTTGCGTGTGTGTGTGTTTCTTTTGTTATCTCACCAACACTGACAAGGAAACATCAAACAGAAATACAATTTTGCTTGAAGATGCTTTCTCTTGTCACATGAAAGTGATCACATCTATTAATCTTCTGTAAGAAATCACTGTATCCCACTTTATTTCGTATTTTTGTACAAGTTATCAAACTACCGGTACTTGGGAGTGTTGTTTTGTAAGGTTGTCAGAAAACTTGAAATTCACTCTTCACAATTTCCCTTTCATCCCAAACTCGTGCGGCTTGGCGTCTATTGCAATCCAATGCAAAGCTGCAGGGTGATTCAGTTGGATGTTTACAACCTTCTCATATAACATTGATCGACGCTGCATGGCTGCACAGGAGGCTTAGTACACACTCTGTATGCTTGGCGATGGAGAGCTCCTGACCTTCTATTGACAGTTCTTATACTTTGTGTCACCTTGTGGATCAATTCCCCCATCACAGTAGAAAACTGAATGCCACTCCACCTCTGGGGAGCCAGTGTACACAGCATGTCAAAATTCCATATGGATGACGGGGGGCTGAAATCTAATCATTGCCCCAATGCTCCGAATAAATCTGCCTGCAAAGCATTATTCCAATCAAAAACATAATCTCCTAAATGTTTGTATTCATCAACCCTGTCACCTCTGCTAATCCGCGCCTTTGCTTACTTCTCATTGGCATCCTGGACCTAAATGCTGCTTTCCACATAAAGTCATGAATATTTAACATCGTTGCTGACTCATAGGAGAGCGATTTTCATGCCAGCACCTAACAAAAGATTTCCATTTTTTAACATGTAAATATGGCAGAGACAATTACAAAGCAACAACAAGAGGCTTTTATTCCATCAGTGATTCACAACCCTAATCCCTCCTCTCAGGCGATTTGTCCTCCCACTGGTGGAGATTGAAAATGTGACGTGTCTCAAGCTTATGGCCCAACCTGCCATACCCTATTCATACAGTATTTGTTTATTATTCTGTCCGACCTTTATTTTCCCTGGGCCCCATGACAAATCTTGTTTAATATGAAATGTCCTGACTGATATACAGGCCAATGTGTTTTGAATTCATAATGTACTAAACCTTGCCTGCTTGTATATTCTTGTATAATATTTACTTTGAGGGCAAATAAACAAAACTGCTCATTCTGGAGAAGAGGGAAATGTTTCTGTTGTAAAATCAAAGGGGGATGTACCACTACTCTTTGAGAACTGGTCTGCAAGTGAGTAATCTGAACCCACAGAACATGACTCTTCCAGCTAGAGGGGAAAGGTGAGAGAATGAGGCCAGGCTGAACCATCAGGCCGTGGCCTCTGTTCATTATCCCTAAGTGACACAAGGCTCGCTACAGTTCCCACATCAGAGG
Source organism: Micropterus dolomieu (assembly GCF_021292245.1). Classification (NCBI taxonomy): domain Eukaryota; kingdom Metazoa; phylum Chordata; class Actinopteri; order Centrarchiformes; family Centrarchidae; genus Micropterus; species Micropterus dolomieu. The sequence goes on along the minus strand of NC_060169.1, from coordinate 27,008,169 downwards.
GAATGTGGAGGCTGGAGCCATGATTGATCACCACCTGTGCTAAATCAACAGGTGTACTCAGTGTTCATCTGACAATGGTCATGAGGTGAAATGAGGAATCATTAGAGAATGGAGATTATTGTCGCCTGGTTCTATTAATGGTGAATGAACCATATGTCATTATGCAAAATGCTTGTGTAAATTTTGAATCTATGATAACATATTGTAAAGTATAACTATCTGAAATTTACAGTATGATATTATCAACACCAATTTTGAAATCAACAGTTCAGAAAATTGGGAGGAGGAGAGGTGCAGCCAAAAAAAAAAATTTAATGCAAACAAACCCATAAAACTATCTGAATGTCTGTGTTCTCCCTTTGTTTATTTTAATCAAACAATTAATCAATCTCAGTGTGATTACAGCATTAGCACAATTCAAAAGGCAAAGAGTATAGTGAATTGCAGGCTATCGCATTTCATTTGTCTGTGAAAAATCCTCCTTGTTGTTTCCGTAATGAGAGAATTGATTTTATTTGACACATATTGACTTCTTTTGTTTCTTTATTTTGCTCTGGCAAATTCTGCAAAGCGTTAGCTAGGAAGAAAGGAACAACTCCTTAAGATGTGGTTCACCAGCTGTGTAAAATGCTGCATTCTCATGCTTTAGCGTATACATTATGCAATGTTTCGTCCCGCAGTGATTGAATAATACAAGTACCACACTGTGTCATTGCTACAGTGTTGTTGCTGCTTCAGGCACTGGAAAACTACTCGCTCCTTGTAAAATACCTTGCTTTGTTTTGCTTGAAACCTGAAATATAAACTTTATTGTAGTTTATTACAAACGTAGGTATCATGATTCATACTATCCTTAGCATGTTTTCATTCAAACCATATGTTAAGGTGATTCACTGACAGGCAGATGTTTAGAGATGTAAGAAATCAATGAAAACTGCAGAATATTGCGTCGCCATTGCGATACCGATTTATATGGTAGAAAAACAGATTAGCCATTGCTAATCAACTTACTAATCAAAATCAAAAGCACGCATCTTATGGCAGAGGGTGAGCAAGAGGCTTTTTGTTAGTTAGAGGCCCTGCTACCACTCAGGTAAACCTATGCATTAATAACACCAGCTCCAAGCAATTTGCATGGCTCATCCCTATGCCTGAGGCTATTTTTGTATAATAAAACATAGTTATAAAACAGCATTAGTCACTCTGAATGTATATATGCATAAGAGCTCAAATACTTCTTATACTTAAAGTACTACTGTCGGGAAGACTGAATCATTTGCACCTTGGACAGTCCAGTATTTCCCTGTCGCACAAGACTATTGAATAATCTGGAATTGTGCATTGAGAGTCAAGGTGTATTGTCTTCCTTTTACATTATTAACGATACTGAGGTCTATCCCCTGACAGAGCAGGACAAACACGTCTGCAATGAACCTTGCAAAACAGTCAACGACTCTGCATCAATCCATCTGAAGTAAACTTCAGCCATTAAAGATATATCAACCCAAGGTGAGGAGAAAAGAGATCCGATACGAATCAGTGGACACTGTAGCAGGAACCTTTTTTTCTGCATGGGCTATATAATGGATGGGAGATACACTACATGTGCTGTGTGTTCTGCATGTTCGTAGGCTAGTATCACTTCACATCTACATAGCCATCATTTGAGAAAATTAAGGAAATTAAATGTAAATGCTTGTTATCACTTTGTTATATGATCTGTGATGTATCCTAAACAGGATACTTTTATATATACATGGGAGCAACTTGCTCAGGTTAAGTCTGTGTGAAGTTGCCTGCCCTTTGCACGTTCTTCCGTCTGGCCCTTGTTTTCTGTCATGTTCTCAGGTGTGGTTCTCCTCTTCCTTACCAGCACCAACGCTCACCACCTCCATCTTTAAAGGGCAAGATGGATTCTCCCTCCTCATCCTTTTCTCCTCATCTCTGCGCCACTCATCTTCATTCAGCTAAACAAGATGCGAGTGTGGTTCACATGCTTGTCCTCTTAAATGGGACATTGGCTCATTCATTAAGACGCAAAGCTTGCGGTTTTCTCCAACAAACTTGACTGACAGAACGGCTCTTCTCTGCCTTCCTCTTTCCTCACTCACCTGTCACAGCTCTGTTCAGCCCACTGACATCCGACCAACTCTCTCTTCCTGGATCAAAGGATTAAGCCTGGGAGGACAGCAATTGCTTTACCTGGGGGTTAAGAGAGCAAAACCAAAACATAAATCACAAAGCAGATATATTCAGTTCTTATGCTTGTAATAAGGAGATGTTTTTTTGCAAATAAGCAGCAATGATGTTGCATGGATTTAAATGTCCAAAGTGTATTCACACAGTATTTATGCTGTATAAAATTTAGAGCAGTGTCATTGAGGGCTTAGAGTGGCAGCGTTCTCTGAAATTCCCAAGAAGCCATCAGTCACATTAAAACACATATGCAAAAAAAAAAAATGTATGGGGACTTTAAACCATCTGCTAACCTCAATGTGCTTAGCAGTGTAATAGTAACTACAATAAAATATTCTAGTGCTTAACACCTCATTCGCAGTTCAACATTATATAATGCAATGTGTTAAAATTGTTTAAAAAACTGTGCACTTAAAGCGAGACTGTGTAACTTTTTGTGAGCAGCAGCAACAGCAGCCTCTGCTGCCACAAACTTTAATCACAGGTCAATGGTGTATTTCATTCTGCTGACATTTGAGCCGCGCTGGTCTAAGGGAGGGAAATGCTATTCGAAGGGGAACAGACTTTGTGGTAAAAGTTGTGATGGTGAGGAAAAGAAACGTCTTCGAATGGGGTGTTGTCAAGTTACTTTTTGTTTTAATGTTGTGATATCCCTTGGAGTGCATAGGACTGATCTGATTACCGTGACCTGTACTACAAGTTATAGTAGTTGCTAACAGCTGAAGTTTCTCACCAGAGATCTCGCTAACTTAGTGTAACCAAGCTTCTGCTAAATAAAATTAACTATAGTGTTAGTTTACTTTGTAGCAGTCAGTCTCTTAATGTTAGGATACTGAATTGCAGCTACAAACTGTGGTGACAGGAAAATGTAATCCTCACACAAAACTGTCACTTTACCATAGTAAGTAAGTTTTTTTTATAAGAATAAATGTGTTTGAAAGTTTTATAGCTTCATTCCAAACACAGTTGGGTAACCCAACACATGCTTGTGCTTATAGTTACTTTAAAGGGCTTTAAAGATATTATGCAGCATGCAGTAATAAGTGATATACATCACTACATATTTTTCATTCAACGGAATTTTTTACACTATTAGAATGAAAACAAAAAGCATTATGACTTACATATTAGGGAGCATATATTTTAAGATGTGCATGCAGTGTTCTTTATACAGAATGAAGAGGCTTGTCGGTTTATCAAGATAATAATGCCCTGGGTGCAACAAAGTCAGGGTCCTTCCAGTCCAAATTGGCCATTTTTAGCACCTGATTACTATAAGTCATGTTTCCTCTCTTGCAGCACAGTGCACGCATTTCATCATGCATACATTTCATTCTATACTCGGGAGCTCACTAGAAGAAAATCTTTGCCATGCAGGGATGCATATCGCTAAGTGGTGTCATCAAGTGATGTAAATCCATAGCTCTTGATCTTCAAGATCTTTGTTAGTCGTAGATTTTTACAGGATCTGAGGCTCAGCGTGTTCTCAACCAACATGAAAATGGAGCACTGGGAACACGAGCATGTACTGAGATCAAGACATCCAGAACATGGTACAATTATCCAGAGACATTTCATGGGACTGTTCAACAACTCCTTCAATGACAATTCTGTTTGTAGCCTAGTTGTGTATCTAGTTGCTTATAGCAGACAAAAGACACAGAATGTTTTATCTTCTGGCGTCATTTGGGACTTGTAAGCAACAATTTGTGAGGGCAGACTGTGTTGGTACTATTTGGTTTTAAAGCATGACTCTGATACCATGCTGCTTTTGTGTGAGACATGGGGTTTGGACAAATACAGTAGCAAATATTTGGTTTTATTTGTTTGTTCTGCCTGGCTAGCCATCCAGTTTACAGTTGTTTTGTTTGTTTATTTGTTTTCAGGCACAATAACCAGAAGCTGTGTTGCCAGAATTTTCCAGTGGAAAAACAGTGAACACATGCTCAAAACGTGTAGTGGATGAATGATGTCATCAGAACCATTTACATATTAAATGTGTTACCTGATGAAGGGAGTCTGGAGGAAACTGCACTGAAAATGATGCCACTGTACTGATATAGCCTACTAGAGTGTGTCTGTACTGCATGTGTGTGCACATCGGTTCACTTGTGTGCACTGTGACATGCATGCTGCATTATTGCTCTTTCATCTGTTGAGTGTCTGCGCCTTTTAGTAATCCCAAGGAAGGTAAAAAGCGGGTCAAAAAAAGCAAAAAGTCAGCTTTTTTAATTTTCACTCAGAAACACCTCTTCATTTTGTCGTTGGATGCCTACATTTGTGTGGAGTGATGAGATTGATTGTGTGAAGAGTGAGTGCTCAGCAAAGGTCTTGATGGACGTGGAAAAGGGAAATTTCCAGTGACAGAGTACAGGAGAATAAAGATTAAGTGATGGAGGTCTGAAGGGAGAGTTTGTACTTCTTGCTGGATTGCAAAAGCTTCAAATAGCGTCTGATATTTAAAAGGAACTCTTTTGTTCATGCGGGAGCGAGAACTCCTACAGCAATTCATTATGATAAGCTCTACAGAGAAAGGAGGCCTTGACAGCACTGCTCACTAGTATTATAATATGCTAGGACTGCATATTAAAGCTTTTTTGTGTTGTTGCTGTATTCAAACTAAAAATCTAAACTATTTCACTTTTTCAACAGAAAGAGTTTTTCCCACAAAATTCATGTGTTGACAGTTTATAAAGCTAGCTTTCATACATCTAAATGTCTAAAAATGTTTTTTGAATGTGTGTACTACCCTAAATACTGGCTGCAGGTTTATAAATAAACATAGTTACTTGGTTACCTAGCACATGTGTAAACATCAGCCATTGTCAGCCTGAATTAGAGAGGGGATGTTCTTGATTTCTAATGTTTATTTAAATCTTCTTTATTTTTTGCACATATTCCCATTTTATGCCTATCTGGGATGTCCAACCTTATCCTTATACACTGCAGTCATTGTCCCTGTTAACTCTGCTGCAGGTAGCATGCAGACACATCTGCCTCTTCCAAATGACCCTATGTGGATCCACTTTCCAAAAAATCAATTGTCGAAATACAGCTTTGCAACTGTAATGCATGGCAGGTCTGTCAGGCTCATGTTTTAAGAGAACTGGATGCAGTGTTGTAAGCATGAGCGATATTAGAAATATGGGAGAGGGTTCTAGTTGCTTCGATAAGTTAGTCGCTTTGCCTTGGTTTTTATTGTATTTGAGGGAGTGTAGCTGAGTTACATTTGCATACACATTTGTTCCTCATTCTTGACAATCTTTTCTCATGTGAAATCGAAATAGATTGGTAAAATGGCATTTTTCATGAATCATCAATTGCTAGGAATGCTGACTTTTTTAGCAAGATTTTGATTTTTAAAAAAGTCAAAAACATTAAAAGGCAGCTAGAGACTGAGTTTTACATACGGAATTATCCTCAGATGATTCCTTCGGCTAATTCCAATGAACGTTCAAATATTTCAGCCAGAAAACTCAAATGTCACTAGCAAAAAGTAAGAAGCTTGCTTTTGTGTATTTCTGTGTGGAATCAAGACCCAGGCAACACTCTAATTCTGACCAGATACTTTCATGTTTGGCAGGATACTGCCGGTTAAAGAATGTAAATAACCCATTTATTACAGGATTGGTACCAGCTGTTTCAATGCGTGGTGACTCTCCTTTAAAGGTTGATATTGAGGCGTTCATTATTCTGGATTGCATGATATGTCACGGTTAATGTGGTGGTGAAGCAGGTAGGAGGACCCAAGGGCAGGACACGGATAGTGCAGGTACAGTTCCAAAGGTTTATTCAGACAAACAGAAGGCGAGCACACTTACGGGCTGAGTGGCTGATAAAACAGAGTCCAAAACAAGGTAATCCAGCAGAAATCCAAAATCCAAAACAACAGGGTGACAAGACGAGCAAGGCAAGCAAACAGGACAACATACTGCAAAACACTGGAACACACCACAAAACACCGCACCCAGGACAGGATCATGACATTACCCCCCCACCGACGAAAGGCTCCAGGGGGGCAACAAAGTTCAGAAGGCCGTCCCGGAGGACGACATAGAGAACAGGGGCTCACCGGAGGCCAGTCCGGTGACTGACTAAGGCGAGGCCTCTCCAGAGGTCGACAACCCAAGGCTTGGGTGCTCTGGAGGCGGAACTGGACTGGGATCCGAGGACTGAGCAGCTGGGCTGAGATCCGAGGACTGAGCAGCTGGGCTGGGGACCATGGGCCGGACATGAGGAGCTGGAGTCTGTCTGACCACCGACTGGACAGCTGGGCTGGGGACCATGGACCGGACACGAGGAGCTGGAGTCGGTCTGACCACCGACTGGACAGCTAGGCTGGGGACCATGGACCGGGCACGAGGGACCAGAAGTCGATTGGACCACCGGCGGAGCAGGTGCTGGTCGGACCACTGACGGAGCGCGAGGAACAGGTATCGGCTGGATCACCAACGGAGCTGGTGTTGGTCGGACCCCCGACGAGGGACCAGAAGTCGATCGGACCACCGACGGAGCAGGTGTCGGTCGGACCTGGTCCGACCATCGACGGAGACCTCGGAGCTGGTGTCGGTCGGACCTCCGACGAGGGACCAGCAACAGGTGTCGGTGGAACCACCGAGTGGAACCTGGGAGCAGAAGTTGGCCAAGGATCGGGCAGGCGGGTAGCAGCGCTAGCGGGCCGGGGATAAGGCGGGCGGCAGGCGGCTAGCAGCACTTGCGGGCCAGGAAACAGGCTGGGGGCTAGCAGCGCTAGTGGGCCAGGAACCAGGCTGGGGGCTAGCAGCACTAGCGGACAGGACAAGGCTTCCCCACAGACAGCTAGCAGGCCGGGGACCGGGCATGTGGAGACTAGTTGGCTGGGGGCTTGCAGACCGGAGCACGGTGCCAGCAGGCCGGGGGTCAGGCTTAGGGTTAGCTGGCTTGTGGCTAACTCGCTGGGGGATTGCAGGCTGAGGCTCCAGCAGGCAGCTAGTAGGCTGGGGATCAGGTGGCCTGACGCTAGCTGGCAGCCTGTTAGCTGGTCCCGAGCTAACAGGCTGAAGGCCCGATGAGGAACATGCAGGTTGAGGAGCAGGGGTGTGGAGGAAGCTTAAAAGCCACTCAGGGACAGAGTCTCTTAGTCCTGGCTTGGCCAAAAGCTTCTTCCAAGCCAGAGCGCAGATAGCTTCCTTAGCACCGGCATGACTGGCTATCTTCCACATACTAAACAGCTCCGATAACACCAAAAACAGTTCATAAAGTTCATTGGACCATGTGTCCGCTGGGTCCAAATCTGGTCCGGTCATTCTGTCACGGTTAGTGTGGTGGTGAAGCAGGTAGGAGGACCCAAGTGCAGGACACGGATAGTGCAGGTACAGTTCCAATTCAGACAAACAGAAGGCGAGCACACTTGCGGGCAGAGTGGCTGATAAAACAAGGTAGTCCTGCAGAAATCCAAAATCCAAAACAACAGGGTGACAAGACGAGCAAGGCAATCAAACAGGACAACATACTGCAGAACACTGGAACACACAGCAAAACATCGCACTCAGGACAGGATTGTGACATGATACCCCAAAAATGTATCCATTATTAAAAACTTACTTTCTCTTTTTTTCTCCCCTTCGAAATGGAATTTGTAATTGAAGGAAATGTTCTTCTGGCCCAACAAGCATCTCATGAACTGCAGTTAAGATGTTTGCCACTGTATCAAAATAGCCTGCACTGCTCAGGCCTGTCCCTCAGACGCTGGCTGACAATCTGTGGAGGGAAGACTAAAGATTGAGAAGAGCTATATATGATATCATGGACAAGTGGAGAAATGGCTTCCCCATGGCAATCACCAAAGTAAAACGTTTGTATTTTAAAATATAAGGGCCAGTGGTGTCAAAGTATTTTTGTAGAAGTGGAAAAGAGTAGGATACTACTGATTTGACAGGTTTATGAAAAATAAAATAAAAGTCTGAGTATCTGTAAGCCTCAAGTTCTGTCTGCTGCAACGACCTGTGGGAGGAATCCTACAGTGGTTTCCAGATAGTGTATGACAGACCTCCCAGAATTCAAGATCAATGGAGTCCCATTCAATGTATTAAACTGTGAATCTGGATTGCAGGACTACTGTGTTTGTAAGAAGTCTGTAGATGTAGAAAACCTGTAAAAGTAACAGGAGAAAAAACCTTGACCAGGGGATGGCTGGATTTACCCTGTTGGGACATTAACAGTCTTATTGGGGCAGTCTTAAAGGGGAACAGTAAGGTTTTGGACCTTACAATCTTTACAACCTTGGTTTTCATTCTTTTCAATGTAAGAATAATGAAGAAATTTCATGCAGAATTGATCAATTGTGATCTGTGTCTTATTATAACGCTGTTTTGTTTGGTATACCCTCATGGTTTTAAATAAATATTCAAAAACAGCTGAAAAACATGTAACAGGGGTGAAAGCATTTAATGAAAACCACACGCAACTTCTGTTGCTATAAAACTATAGCTTGTTTTTTATGTAGTCATGACACAACATAGTTCTAGATTTCCATCAGTAAAATATTTTGTCCCCAATTTCTTTAACTGAGAGATTTCAGTCAGAGAGGAGGCCCTTGATATAAACTTAGTAATCAACATCAAAGCAAGAAACACAGTCGGCTACAAATGATTTTGTTGTATTAACAATGTATTAAATGACAATCTGAAAAGGGGTTGCTCATAGCGATGATCCTATGGAGAATTATCACACAAATCTGCAACTGCCGTCAGCTTTATGAAGCTTTATAGAGTGTTAGCTCGTCCAGCCCGCTGCTTTACTTTTTCATCTCACAAAGGCTCCACCCTCTACTGGACTCTACGGGTACTACCTCCTCCAATCACACGCACACACTTGCCCACTGAAATGTTTATTGTGCATCACGTAGTCGACGAATAGGACGTCGCTACCAATATGTGTGTGACATGTAAATAGCAGTGTCCAATTGCCTCAGCATCTTTTTTTCTTCAGCATACAGCAAACTGGTCATTGTGGCTGACCGGGTTGGTGTGGTAGACTTTGGCTTGTCACGGCTAGGGCAGACAGTCATGCGGCTCCACCCACTGTACCCATAGAGGGCAGAGCCTGTGTGGGATAGAACAGAGGTTACTAGTTACTTGTTACTCCTTAAAAAAGTAATAATACTGACTCTCGACCATACTCCTTGACAACAGCAAGGAGTATGTTGGCCGAAATAAGAAAATAAAGCAATACTTTTGAACTGTTGTTCAGCAGTTCCAAGAGCAGTATTCAGTGTTTTTACAAAACATAAAACGTTGCTTCACGGCACTCTCTCCCGACAAGTCCAAGCATCACTGGCAGTAGCGGCCGGAGATTCTTTCTATGAGTTTCACATTGCTGTGCTGCTTTAAGCTTAAATAAATAAAATGTAGAATTGTTTGGTTGAAAGCTTTTTGCTGGTCATACAAAGTTTACAACAGACGACAGTGTTCTTTGCATCTTAGACTGTGACACAATAATGGTGATACTTACAGCTACAGCTGTGGAAAGAACGACTGTCTTCCTCCTTTTCCATTCCTTTAGCTTCTTGGCTAACAGCTGACTTGAACAACATAAGGTCCGGTGCCGCTGACCTGCAGCGCAGTCACGCATTCACTCAAGGATGGCGCGTTCAGTAATGCAGTAACGCAGCGTTACTTGGATTAGTATCTGTAATAATATTACTGTTTTGTTAATAGTAATCTGTAATATTGTTACTGTATTTTTGTCTTCCCGGACCAGTATGGTGGTACTGCCTAACACTGTTAGCGGGTTAACATAATGGAGCATTTAATGAGCCTGATATTTACCTTGGAAGTTGGTAGACACCAAAAACAGACCTAAAAGAGAGTGAATATTGGACTAAAAAATTAATATTGGTGGTGGACAGAAACACAAATCCAAATGAAAAATAATGTTGCTCCGTAACTGCTGGATGTATAAATAATAACAAACTAGATTACAAGCGTTAGTTTGCTATCTAGCATGCTGAATTGTTCATAATAACTTGTTAATGTTATGGCCTGTTTGGCTGGTTATGACAAATGGCTATTTATTAATAAATTGTCTCATCATTTGATTAGTTGAACGTGAGCGTATATGTTAGTGTACAACAGGGAAACATTTGCACACACTTGCCTTTTAGAGTTAGCTAATAATCACCATATTTTACATCTTTGACAATTTAGCAAGATATGGCTTGCAATGTTAATGTTAATTCATTATTAACCATTCATTGCTGACTATAACTTTGTAAAGTTCACATATTTACACAAAAATGTATGGAACTTCAGTCTTCAAGTCCAGCACACCCGAGAAGAGGAATTCTTTTGGCAAGAAAAATGAAGGCCAACACTGGTGAGCCTCTTTGATGTGGGTATTTGCTGCTATTGAAAATGCTGAACTAACGGCAAAACTGCATTTTCTCAGTAACAAAGTTTAAATATTTTTAACTGTTGGCCATAACACAACCCTGATTTTTGTGGGTTTAAACATTCAAATATAAATTGACAACTGAAAAAATAATCCCATAATCCCTCACAAACCTTTGCTGAGCAGTTGTTTGCACAGTAAAGACACGCTTATTAATTAAGGATCATGAAACGGGGTTTTCAAATCTGATTTCATTATACAAGAATATCAATAATCAAGTAAACAACTACTTTAACATTCCTTGTGATATTTAAGTCAGTGTTTTTCAGATCTTTAAAAGTTGTGTATTTTGAATCCACCAATTATATACTGCAGTTAGGAATTTAACAAATAATGGTGCTATGCTATAAAGAACAACAAAAGATATCTGCACTCAATCACTGTCCCTTTCTTTTTGTCTGCCTTTATTCTTCCCCTCTCATACTCTCATAGTCACAGAGATGTTGAAGCAAAATGTTCTTCAAAACCTTTGATATAAGTTCCCCATGGGAAATAATGAGGTTATGCAAATATGGATCAGTGGCTTGTGAAAAATTGGGCTCTGTGCAGCAATAGGGACATGTGACCTCTCTGTTGTTCTCAGAGCACCCCCCCCCTCCCCCCAGAGTGGTGGTTTTACTGACCCCTCCCCCACACTATGGAAATTTATAATTCATTTTGAATGCATAAGATGTTTGTGTTCTGCCTTGGGAGGCATTATATGAAAGGATGGAAGGTTTTTCAGCCATGCTAGCGGCATGGCTCTTTGAATGCCAATGTCTGTCGGTCAGTCCACCACTTTGCTCCAGACTGAAATATCTCAACAACTACTGAATGGATTAAAAAGACATTTTGTACACACATTCATGAGCCCCAGAGGGTGAAGCCTAGCTCTTGAAGCTGATGAAAGTGAATTACTTGGTGGAAAAGACACAGATGTTAGCACACTGAACTGCTTCTGCAATGTACAGAAGTAAAGCATAAATGAAATGTGAGTTTTAAAAAAACGCTGGCAAAGGCTATATTTTCCACTATGATTTGTTCCCCATGAAAACATGAGTAATGTTTTTTGAGGGGAATATTGATTATTACTATTGACACATGGAATAATGAGCCAGCACATGTAGCTGCTATGGGGCTTTTTCTTCTTAACCAGATATAAATGAATTTTGTGGCTATTGCTGAGAAACAAGTATTGGTAAGTTATTGTTACCATATTTCTGTGTTTACTGTTTTGTTCACTGATACATTCCCTTGGCTGCCGTGGATTGCAGTTGTACACGAGGGAGAGTAAGCAGTTCATCTTTGGCTGTATTGCCTCAGGTGAGGAAGCATGGTGGTGCATTTGCATTTCCTTAATATCCTTATTGGCATAACTATGCAGAGATGTGTGAATGGCATAGAATGACTATTTGTATGACTTCTCTGACAGCTAAAACCTAATTTAAACTGTAATCTTGTCTGGTGAGGATTCTCATGCATGTATTAATAAAAACATTATCCAGATTTTTTTTTAAGATTCTTCTTAGTATTCAAAATTGGGCTGACAACTACATGCACGTTGCGGTTCCTCGCGGGTCTATTTCAAGTAGCCGGCTATATTTAAAAACGCAAAAATATTCTTTGTATAGTTCATCAACGGTGATAAATTATCCGAAAGTCCCGCAAGGTGTGGACAACTCGGCACAACACCAGTGAAGCTGGGGCTTAGTATCTTCAGCAAGTGTTCCTCTTCCGCCAACATACAGTATATGCGCATACATAATTTCTGTGGAGGCGATGTGCACGACCCAGGGTTAGGGTTACAATTTTGGATTTATTTACACACTTTAAAAACATTTATTGGAGTTTTTTTTCTTTTTACATGTTTATTTACAGCATTAAATGTTGAAATGTATATTGTAATAGGCTGTATATTAAGTTATTGGGAGAAAACTGGTAGATATATGTAAAATCAGACGTTTAGCACATATCGCCAAAATGGCATGATCCTTGTTTCACTGCGAAGCTTCGACTGTGAGATTGACAGTTGAATCATGCTCTGCCCATCGAAGCATCGAATCTTCGACTATTGGGGGTCAGCCCTATAAGCTACTTATAACTGCATTGCATTCTATTATATTTTTATGTTCTGAATTGTCACCTGCCACCTAAATTTTGTCGTTCCCTTTATAAAAATAAAGACATTTCCACAAATTTTCAGAAAATGTCTCCAGAATTCAGGAAATTAAGTGATTAATGCTCAAAATGTTCCCTCCAAATATTTCGTCAATAAATAATTCTTAACTGAATTCTGATTAATTAAGCTAATTTATCATTGAGGTGAAAAGGTGCCATATGCACATTTGAAAAGACTTTAGGCTACTTCAGACGTGCCTGCATGTATGTAGATTCAGCTGGGATTAAATTAAATGAGAAAAGTTGATCTACAGGAGAAACATATCTGACAGCAATACGGAATGCCTGATAGCCTTAATACATTATATTACACTATATTGAATTGTCATGTGAGACATTTCCTCAATAAATTGGTGCAACGAAATTAACCAGAATGCAGAAAAATAAGTGTTTAACGCCCAAATTTTTCAGGGGGAGGACCCCCAGAAACCCCCAATTTAAAAAGGTGGTATTATGCTCATTTTCAGGTTCAAATTCTCAATTAGGGGTTGTACCAGAACAGGTTTACATGGTTTAATTTTCAAAAAACACCATATTTTTCTTTTCACATTGCTGCAGCTCCTCTTTTCACCCTATGTGTTGAACGCTCTGCTCTTGAGCTACAGAGTGATGCATCTTACTTGTACAAAATCTTTGTTGGGAGTTGCACATGCAGAGTTCCCAGGTAAGGACTACTAGCCAATCAGAAGCAGAGAAGGGCGGGTCGCTAGAAACAAGGTAGTGTGATCCAAATCAACCTAGCAGATGGTATAAGTTACTCTCAAGTCCACAAGCACACAACATCATTGTTCCACATCTTACCATCAGGACTAAATGTTGAACTGTTGCTGGTGTTCTGACGATCTATGCTGCCTTGCCGTAAAATGCTACCATAGCGCAAATCAATAGACTCGACTCTACTCGGCCCTGCTCCGTTTTCCATTGCAGATAGTACCCAGAGTACGTAGCTTGTCGTCATAGCGACGCCACACACAATTGCTACGACATAATGTTCAATGCGACACACACACCAGCTCTTAAAATATATCTACGGTTAAAACGTTTCAATATTACTCAAAATGTAAAGACAGATGAGCGGTATGAAAGCCTTCCAGCTGTGTTTTCCTCTGCCGTTGTTGCTGCAGCGGTCAGTGTGACGGTGGGAGCAGAGGGCTCTGTGAGCGGGCGGCTGGCCGGCCTCACACGCTCTTCCCGCGGGTTGGCACAGGCTTCTCCCGCCGCCACGTGCGGAGCTCCTCAACTCCGACGATATTCAAGCATTTTTGTTCCGCCATCACTTCCATACGAAAACAGTAAAATATAAAACTTTCTGTTGCTGGCCTCTGTCCGGTGCACGCAATGATGATGCAGTGAATAGTGACAATTCTCTCTGACCAATCAGCAGTCTGTCGTGTTTTCACGTTACATTTTAGTATCTGTTACGTCCTCGCTCTCTAGGGGTAGGAGAGACGTAAACATAAACCAGATGGATTTGGTATGGGTGGAAAGATTATTTATTAAACAGTCTGATACACACAAAATGGTCAAACAGAAAATGGGCAAGTGGGTGCTGCGTAAAACAAAGAACCAAATATAACAAAAAGAGATCCCTCCTACATGAGGGATTACTAAACTACTTGAAAAAAAGAATAAACAAATACCTCTCTAGCCGTTGTTCAGAAGCAAAACACAGGGAGCGCAGCACCCCTAAACCTAGTGTCTCTAAAACAAGTATTTACTAACAGGTGTGAGTGATCAGTGAACGAGCTTCCCCTAGCCCAAGTCTGTAGACCAACTACTGGGATCAGCCCAGGTGAGTTACCAACTCTCAGTAACACACAGTTCTAACAAACACAGAAATGGTTTCCACTGAGGATACGCACACACAGAGTTCAAAGTTAGGACCAGCGTCGGGGCAAACTACATGGCAAAAGGTAGCGGTCCTGCAGGCAGCTCGGCGATTGGAGAAGGGTTGGTGCGCCGCTCCAATCAGGATCGTCGGATGTGGGAGGCGGGATCAGCCAGACTTGCGGAAGACCAGCCAATCCCCCGCTTCACAGTGTAACGCATGTAGGGAGAAACACAGCAGCAGTGACACACAGACGGCTGCCCTTGGCAGCCGTAACAGTATCCCTCAGCTGGCTTGGAAGGTGGTCACCTCGGAGGTGAGGTGATACGAAAAAAAGTACCTGGAAGCAGGTACAGGTGCAACATTTCTACAATGGAAAACCAAACAAAAGCGAGTCGAGCCAAAGGGCCTCCGCTCAGACTAGCTTGGTTTGAGGGCGTGCCTGACCCCACTAGCAGCTTGGCAAGCTTTATGAGGCGTTTTCATTGTGACGTTACAATGAAAGGAAGTGAAGGGCTGGACTACAAACGATCTGTTTTCAAGCGGTTCAGAGCAGAGCTCTCTGTGGGAGATGGGAACTCCCTTTGGGCTGGAATTTGGTCAGTAGTAAATTATTATCAGTAGTAATTATAAAATTCATAAAAAATGTAGGCTATTTATATATAATTTCCTGTTGGTTTATAGACGTACTTTGGGTAGGCAGCAATGGGGGGTGGGGGTTAAAACATAAAAGTTTTCTGTGCTGGGCTAAGCCCCCAATGTTTCAAGAGCCTGAAAACGCCCCTGGTAACCACTGTTACTGTCCTCAAATGTCTTGGAGAACATAACCATGATATAGTAACCCAAAATGGAGTTAAAATAACTGTCCACAAATGTGGACACCATGCATGAAAGGGTTAAATCGGATGCAGCATTTCATATTTTAAACAAGTGTTTAAAAGTGTTTTGTCACAATATGGTGACCTATTTCTCTTATCAATACTGTATTAATAGATTTCTGACAAGATGGATCATGGGATGAAAAGGCTGTCAGATGACTGAAGATTTAATCTTTTCCCATGTATTATATGAACTATGAATTAGTAGAGATAACAAGCATGCATTGCCTTTGCTACCGTGTGATTGGTTTGGGAGTCTCAAGCTTTTTTAAAGGCTTCTGACTAAGTATGCTTAGTTTGCAGTTCTGATATGTGACCCAGTAATGAAGGAAATTCTTCTAGATTTTAATGCATCACACAATGAAGGCAGGATGGTATTTACTATTTACTACTCATCAAGACCACCGTTTTAATATTATCTGTGCATGATAATCACATTAAACTTCTGTTTCTAACTTTTCCCTTTCCTTCAGCGGTCTTTAAAGTGATCTTTAAGTTGTGTCTCTTAATGTCAGGTCTTGTAACACTGATAATTTCTATGCCACTTTAGATGCAAAGCACTGCCAACACCTTTCGGGGGTAAAATGAGAAAGGAGATTGCAATGGAGTCTGTCCCTTTCCCCAGGGACAGTAAATCCATGCAGAGCATACTTGTCTGGAACCCTCTTTGAATACAATTGAAGTGTTCAAAATAGCTTCATCTCAACTCCTCGCCTGAATCTGCGATGCTTAACATATTCTCATCTTGATTCAAATTTATTCCTCCTTGTAATGAAATTTGTTTGTATGAGTCTGAAACATACATGAAAAGGTAAAGCATTAACATCTCTGTTTCAAGGACTGAACATAAATAAAAGCGCATTTCAAAGGATCCTTCTTAATGTCTTGTTGTGTTCAGAATTACATGAGCCAGAAGCTTCTTTCATCTTTCACACACACTACACAGACTTTGTCAAGGTGTTTATCTGTCTGCCTAACAGTATTTTGTTGAGGTTTTCCCAAACTGCCAGGTATACCAAGACTAAGAGTCTTATGCACAGTGGTGCTTTGAGCTAAATACTTATAATGACAAAGCTAACATACTGATACATGGTTGGTATAATGGTTACCATTTTCACAATTTTAGTTAACTGTGGTAGCATGCTAACATGTGCAATTAGCAGTTATTAATGAAAGTACTGGACAAACAATTTCGATCTAGGTATAGTGCAAGATGAAAGGTTAAGGGATCACCAGAGTTATTACAATTCATCCCGAGGAGGACACAAGTGTGTGTACCATATTTCATGGCAATCCATTAATAGTTGTTGAGACATTTCATTCAACACAACAAATGTGAAACTCAGATGACGAATTAACCAAAGTCAGTAGGCTTCATTCTCTGGGCACCATAAGTGTGTACAAAATTTCATAGCAATCCATTCAACAGTTTTTGGGATATTTAGACCAAAGTGGTGGTGGCCTACTGACCCACATTGCCCTCTATGGAACCATGCCATTAGAACGACAGAAGAACACAAATTCATAAAATACATGCTTTATCATGCACTAAACATTATATTATATTGTGTTATCATTTCAATGGGATTTCCCAACGTAGCTCGGAGACACTTGCTCACTGTTAAGTGACTTGAGATCACTTTGATACTTTTTAGTCTGATGTGCTTGCACATTTTCCTAAAAAAAATCCATGAATTGATTTTATGGCTTTCTGCATTAGAGCTTCTATGACTAGCAATTTCACCTCCTGTGTCTAAAAACCCTCCAAAGGAGTAAGTAGCCAGAGACCCCCACCATCACCCAATTATCTCATCAATTAAGTTTCTGAAAGCAAGTGAGGACTTAATTAGGGAAGTGTCTATATTGTTGAGATGCTTTAAGCCAAAGCTGTCAACCCCACAAGTGATGACCCAGTCCAGTGGGTTTTTCATCCCATCTCCCGAGGTCTGGACCACCATCTCGTCTATCTCGCACTAATGAAACCCTCTCTAAATCCAGTGCTGTTCCCTCTACTGCTCAAGTAAGCCTCACCACCTCACTACCAATAGTGATGCACCAGGAATCTCTCCAATTTCAACAGGGCTTTCGTTGTTGAATCTCAGGGGTCTTCTTCTGCACTGTAATGTGCAAAATAAGATAGATAGATAGATAGATCGATAGACTCAAACAAATCAAAAATAATTAGCTCATGGATTGCATGCAAACTTGTTTTAGAGGCATACATACAGTAAATGAAAATGTATCCACGTTATGTGTTATTCTGCTACAGTATGTGCACACCTCAGGGACATACAAACAAAATACAGTAAAATAATCAATATGTGCTCACATTAAAGTGGATTTGCCCAGAACTTGCACACATGAAGAAGTGCTGTGATGCATTCAAAATCCAACTGCACAGCAATATTTATTGACTTGCACTTTGCACCCCTGTTGACGTTTAATCAGTGTAAGCTTTACCTATCTCAAGTCTCAGCCTATACACTAGGCGTGTTCTATCTTTGGCCGTGAAAAGCATGATTTGAATGGTGATTCCAAGACTGAATCAATCAGTCCTGAATAAATCAGGACTTTATTCACCTGGCAATAAACTGATTTAAGAGTAAAAATATTTTGGCTATATATCCTTGACTGTTTGTGACCAGTGGAAAAACAGCTATGCAATACATGAACAAATGCTGAGAGATTTGGAGATGCTGTTTTGGCCTTTTGATTATAAAGATTGAAGGATATAGAAAGAATTTTCTCTGTTACACTTTGCCGTTTTAAACTTAGGGCCTGTGTCCACCAAAGCGTTTTTTTACCAGCTGAAAACACCTGCTGTTCTGAAAACGCCTAGCAGGGAGTGCTAGGGTGCGCTTTGGAGGCACAGTAGTTTTTTTTCTAGACGTTGTGGTTGCTGTGATACATAATTTCTGTGGAGGTGATGTGCTGCAAGTAGGCTACCTAATTTTACTGAATGTGAAAATGTCACCATAAAGTATGTAGGCCTACTTGCTCTGGCCCTTGCTCTGCATGAAGAGAAGGCTGAAACATGTAGAGCGAGGGGACAGACTTGCCGTATGTATCGATATTTTTGATACCAACATTTCCTGCTCTAGATTTGATACTCATATAAAAAGATCGATATCTAAACATAGTGATTTGGAGTGAGTGTGTGTTTTATCATATCAAGTATCTTACTGTCACCAAGATTGTCTAATTATACTTCATGGGAACTACTTCTTCTTCTGCCTGTCAAAGTCATGCTTGCACTATGGCTCTGTGACGGCTTCTTTGAAGAGAGCCGCTGCAGCCCTTTACATTTCCCATGATTGAATACTGACTATGGCTGACTGTACAAGCAGACACATCTGGCTGTATTTTAGCTGTGAAGGTAATAATGACACTGTGTGTGATGTGTGTGCAAAGATTTTATTTGGAATTTCTATTATTTGGAATACTCTTTATAAACAGGACGGGGGAGGTCACATTAAACTAGAAATAAAATATGTAAAAAGTATTGGTATCGGCAATACCAGCCTGGATATTACTTGGTATTCGATTTTACATACAGACTTTATTAATGTATGTATCTGTGTCTTTTTAGGATCAAAGCAAATCGATTTTAAAAGCTAAAATTGAATGTTATTGTCACGGTCTTGAGTTTTTTTTTGTGGTGTTTTTCTGTTTTGTTATGTCCATTCCTTGTTTAGGTTTGGTAAGTTGATCATTGGTTCCTTGTTCTCCGTTGTATTTGGTTTCACATGTCCTTGGGTATTGTCGCTAGCTTTACTTCCTGTTTTATTTTGTAGTGATCAGTTTCATGTATTTTTGTCTAGCTTTGTTTCCTGTCTGCTTGATTGCTTAGGTGTCTCACCTGTGTTAATTGCCCTGCCTGCTTGTGTGTGTATATATTACCCTCAGTTCTGTTCCGTCCTCGTGGTGTCCTCATCTTATGTTGGGTGTTCTGCCTCAAGCTCTGTTTATTCCCTTGTGTTGGATTAACCCTTTTGTTCGGACTCTCACCTTGTGCTAAGTAGCAAGCCTGTTTTGTTTGTTGCTATAAATCTTTACCCCGCCTTTCGCCCGATGTCAGCTGGGACGATGGATGGATGGAAATAAATCTTTATTTGAACTGCAACCTCTTGGCCAGTGTCTGCAATTTGAATCCACACTACTGTTTCCCTTTCGTTACACTCAGCCTAACTGATAGCAGTTCTGTGAGCGGAATTGACCCTTTGCTAATCCACGCCCCCTTAGTTACTGTTGCTAAGTCCAACAAAGTCCTACAGTTCCGACAAACTGTCGTGACTTTTATCACGGCGCTGCCACTGTCTATAACTGCACTCCCTGGAGAAACATTGTCTAATTTATGGAAAAAACAATCTCAGAAAGGAGACAAAGGTTTGCATTGTGAATTTGAAGGTTATATACAGGCTGCCAAACTGACATAAAAAAAAAAAGACAGAAGCTAAAGCCTACCGATCATGAGTAAAAGTGAACCACCATACTGACTATTGAGACAAAGGACAACAATATTAAGGATTAACACTGTTACAGTCATTAAAAATTAGGGCTAGGGCTATATAACGTTACATTCAGTACTAAGTAAGCTAGCGTTAGCTAACTAACATTACATTAGGAACAATCCATAGCCTACATTTTTCTGGATTTATTTTAGGTTTTGGAAAGGGAATAATTCGTACTTCGCCTTTCAACCTCTCTGGGTAGCGACTGTAACTATTACAGGTGCCCCAGGAACAGCTTTTGACCATATCTTGGAAAAATACAACAAAAAAATAGCTAGAAAACGACTCCTCTTGCATTAGAGTCAATGAAGAGCAGCCATGAAAGTGGCAGACCTCAGTTAGAGCGATACTGTGCTGTGATTGGTCTGCTGTGTATTTGGGGTGTGGCTTAGCGAAGGGTCAATTGCTAAAGCATGTAAGTTTTTGTAAATATTCCTGTTGGACTTGAATTCAGACTCCATATTTATCACTTTTGTGCAACACAATTGCATAGAAAAATGATAATTTGAACTTAATGGAACAACAACAAAACTGATTTTTCAAGTTAGGATTTTTACTGAAACACACAGAGCCACTTCTGTAAAAGTTTAATTAGACATTATGCGTCTAATTATCTAGTAATCTCTATACAAAAAACATGCCATGGCTTATAGTGGCCAAAGAGACAATGATATTCCTTCACCGCAGTACATCACTTAGCAGACTAGAATGTCAACAGACCTGTGCCGGCCCATCAAAGTGCTACACATTTTTCATTCATAATAGACAGGGAATCAAAGAACCCACCCTTCGAACTCAGAGCCAGTTACACAATGTCTTCTGCTGCCCCCACTTCACTATCTGTGTGCCTTTCATCCCATCCTCTTGGAGACGGACAGCGGATTCTCTTTCTTCTGCTCCTCGGCCTCTCTGTTTGATCTCTGTAATTCAGCTAATGAGGCTGGGCCTCTGTCAGGCAGCTGGCACACACACTGAAGGCACCGAGATCTGCCCCTAGATCTCAGTTAGCTGCATAGCGCCACCCCATCTGACTCAGCAGCCAACTCTGAAACATCCAGGGCCCCGTTAAACAAGGTGAAGAATCACACTTAATTACCTGCTGTTGGAAAATCAGCAAAATTTAGAAATAATGGAATCTAGGTCAGCTTGATCTCAGCAGTAAAACTACAGAGAGCTGTGAGTTGAACCTATCAAGGCAATACTGGCAAATTCATTTCACTCTTAATTTCTTACATGTTTAGAGTGCGTAGTGATTAATCTTATTTTTCCAATGAAATAGAGGACTGGGCAATTTGTTCCACATGATGAAGTAGTGCTGAAATAGAAAGAATAAAGAATTTTCATTACGTTGAAAATTTCAATGCACAGTCAATACCTCCATCGGTCACGCCCCTGTTATCAGATAGGTGGTGTCCCCATCAATTCAACTTTGGCACATGTCAGCAGCAACCTACGTTCTTTTAAAACATATAATTTATTTGTAGTGTAGAATATGAAATGTGCCAGAAAGATTTGTCTCTGGAGTGCTGGGGAGGGCTGGGTAACATCTGAGTCAGCGGTCTTTGAGGCAAATGCAAACCTCTCAAAAATGCTAATCTTTGATTTCTTCCAGATTAGTGGGACTCAAGCTGAGCTGTAGATGCAGGAACACAAGTAGCTGGCGGCCATCCTGCTTCTGTCTCCTAAACGGAAACCTGATGCTGTATCCTCTTATTATTGGTTTTGAGAAAAGGACAGTTCTTGCTGATGTTATGAACGATGCTTTTGCCAGGTTGTTTTTTATCACCAATATTTTCAAGTAGTATATATGACGACTAGAGTGGACAGTTTTAAGTTCAAGCTGATAGTGTCAGATTGAGGTACACATCTGTAGCTGAGCAACTATGTGTTAGAAAGCATTATCAAAAATCTTGTTGGCACTTTGTCTGCATAGTTGGTATTAGTGATCTCTTCACAGTGGCCCCCTTACAAACAATTGCAATTCTCAATTAAAAGCGTATCCATGCTATGCCATGTCTGTTTGCCGCAGAAGCCATCTGACCTGAGGTTTTTCACTCGAATTGAAAGCTTCCAGCCCCTTTGGAGCGAGGGTATAGGAACCATGCCTGCTCTGTGCCCTGCTTGAATGCCATGTCCCGGAGCCAGGCACAGATGGCATGAAAGAAACCCTGAACTGCAGAGAAAAACCCAAGGCATCCACTTGGGGGCTCACAGGGTGGCATCATGGTGGAACAAACTCAATGTTCACACCACCAGCATCCAGCTCTGCCATAACTCGGGGCTTTTTGAGTTCTTGAATTATAGCACTCTCTGTTTTACTTTCTATGCTGCAAATATTTTGGTCACAGGAAGTAGGGAATAAGATGGACATTAGTCAGCAGATGTGAAATACCATAGTTTAACTGCTTGCTGAAGATTTGAAATTCTCTGCGTGGTATTCACAGGTGCAGCAAGCAATTACAACCAGCCCTCAGTGTGATCACAGTGTTCTCACATAAATTTATAAAAAAATGCACAAAGTTGGCAAAAAAGTTTTTAATTAATGAAGTAATTCATTTGTTTAATTAGACATGACACAGTGGTCTGTATTTACATATTTATTCAACTGAGGAAACATTATGTCAGAGCTCTCGGCACAAATGTCATCAAAAGAGGAAATTTGAAATTCCAATCCCCTTCATGAGAGACATCACCAAAGGGAGTAAAATGGGAGAGAGGTGCAACAAATAGATAATCTGGAAAGGCATTTACTCATCTCTTGCTGCAGGTCTCAGGTGACACGTCAGTTTTGTTAGGTGGAGACTTCTCGCAGGTGTGTGATTGTGCAAATGTTCCCTGAAATACAGAACAGACAGAAAAGCGTTTGATGACAAACAGGATGAAATACACCTAAGGTGTCATCCGTGCTATCATCATATGCTCGCCACAGTTACGCTGTCATTCTGTGGGAAACACTGCGGTAAATCAGACAAGTCGGTAGAAAAACATTCTTGTCTCAAATTTGTGTTCAACAGGTCTGCTAGTGTGACCTTATCATATTTCAGTTTGGCCAAGTAACTTTTCTTCAACTGGCAGCTAAGGTTATTTACTTGTTATGGATTGCTTGCGGAAGTCTGCCAGAAGTTAAGTTACCGTTGAAAGCCTCTATAAAAATATCAGCTGCACTCTTTAAAGAACTTGAAATTAAAGTATGTGGAGATGGCCTGATTACAACATGTCTAGGACAAACGTATTTGTCTGCTGTCACTCTGACATGTCGTAGTGCCCTCACAGTGTTTTACTGTATAGAACTGACATTTTAGGATACTATTAAAAGGTACATTTGTCATCTGGTCTTAATCTTTAAATTAGAATTTACACGTAACATTCCAGACAATGCAATGTTGTATAGTGATGACCATAAAGTAGGGATTTTGTCAATTTGTTGTCTGTATAAGCAAAATGCTGTAATCTCAAGTCCTGCATCCAAAAAAGAATTAAAAAAAATAGGGATACTTCAAACACAGCTGGGGATTTGTGAGTATCCTCACACTGAGCCTTTTTGCCTGGACAACTCTGAAAAAGGAGACAGTTCACATCCTATCAAAGAATTTAGCTCCCGACCAGTGCTAGTACACAGAGGTGCCCCCAATTCCGACTTAAATCCAACAAAGTGAACTTTATGAAGTTTCACAATGGAAGAGTTTATTGCAGGGATTATACAAGTGTACTTTATAAACTGTAAGCCTATATGGTCTTTTGCCCAAACCAATGATATTTCCATCAGCTTCACCTGTACCTTGTATTCAGCCAAAATGAGAAAATGTTAGCATGCTAACATGGTAATCTGAGATGAACACTGTAAACATATTTTAACAGTTTTAACATATCATTTTGTTAGTGTTTTTAGCATTCTTATATAAGCACTTAGCTCAAAGCAAAGTATAGCCTCAAATAGGTGCTAGCATGGTTGTGGATTGTTATTTTCAGTGCTGTTTTGAAGTCATACTTTTTGAATTGAGTCATGTTGTGCACTCTCACATGTATTGTACAGGAAGTCTCTTCCTTGTACCCTTACATCAGTCTGTCTCTGCAACAATGTTACTGGTTCAGTTTTCTGTGCATTTATCATGCTCAGTGGTGACAGTCCCCTTAATGCAAATTCTGAAATGTAATTAAATTAAACTGATGGAGTTTTGGGTGGCAGCAGAGGCAGCAGTTGTGGTTATGTAGGCGTGAAGACCCAGCCATACATGGCTCCGCAATAATGAGTTGGAGCAAGCCATCAGTGGGTGTGGTAGTGAAACTGCTGAGCAGGGAAAGTGAAGGTGAGCCCCACAGGACTCATTTGAGAGGAATGTGGTGCTGAGAGCAGCTCAGAAGCCACACACACACACACACACACACACACACACACACACACAAAAATCACAATAACACATAATTACAGCTTGAAAACTGTGGGCAAAGGGGCTCTTTATCTGCCTATATTGGCTCAGCACTCCACCGTGCCTCTAATTGCTACTCTCCTACTTGTGCATATCGCTTTCTGCGCTGGTTGCCATATATTGTTGAGGCATGCACAAGACATACCTTTAGAATGCTCTATTGCTTTGAAAATTGAACAGGTTTGAAAATTGTTTTGTTTGCCCTCAATTGACGCTTATGGGTTTTCCATATCTGTCCATTTTGTACAGTATACCCACCTACAGCATTACAGATAAACCCAACAATGGCATGTCTTGAAATCTGCCCAGCTGCTTTATTTTGGGTACATATAGAATACAGCAGTGTGTGCTTACACAGCAAATGGCAAATGCTCTGATTTGATCTGAGAATTGTTAAGCTCTAGGGAAAAAAAGAGTCAATATACACGGTGTGTGGTCAGTATACGTGTGTGTGCATATGTAAGTTAGCCCCATCCATGTGATGAATGGACTGGAAATTCCAGGGCTCATTACAGTACAGTTGTCATGTAGCCATTACATTTTGTTGCTTAAGAGGCCTTTCAGCTCCTCGTTAGTCACAGAGCTCGCCATCAATCAGGAATGCACGTAAATAATCACAAACTGATTTTATATCTTCTTTGTAAAGTACATTGTGACGAACGTGTCAAAAGGATTTTTATAAATTATGTAAGCCGACTGTACCTCATTATGCAAAGTTGTGATCAGCTGTGCTGTGACTATGGCAATCTAGATATTTTGCAGCTACTCTTTGTTTTCACAGTAAGTGGAAGGTAAAATCTAGAAGGGAGACAGCATAATAAATAAATCCGGATGTGTGTTGTCACTGTCAGCGGCTATTATTTATCAACTTCTTATCTAATATGAGCCGGACAGAGGGCAGATGGAAATGAGACAAAGAGAGGAGAGTAGCATTCTGTCATTTTGTTGAAACTGTAATAGACAATGACTGAAAACTCTCATTCTTGAAGTATTTTGGTTTAGTTTGTTTGTTAACTTAAATGAACTGAAACCAACACAGCCAGTGCATGGCGGCGGCCAGTAAGGCCAGTATAATTTTCTTGTTGGTGGCAACCAAGGCATTCAGCATATTTTGTGGGCTGTTCATAGCTGGTACAGCCATAAGACTTAGTGGGAATTAAATCCCATCCACCTAACAGCGAATCATTGCACCAGTAATGATCACCCCCAACCGGTCGAGGCAGATGGCCGCCCACCCTGAACCATGGTTCTGCTCGAAGTTTCTGCCTCTTAAAGTTTTTCCTTACCTCTGTCGCCCAGTGCTTGCTCTTGGTGGGAACTGTTGGGTTTCTGTAAATATCATCACAGAGTATGGTCTAGACCTGTTCTTTTATGAAAAGTGCTCAGAGATAACTGTTGCTGTGATTTGGTGCTATATAAATAAAATTTAATTGAATTGAAGTACTACCTGTACATTCCTGATGAGGGTCAGATAGACTGAAATGTTGTAATGAAATACATATTTACTAGTACCTGTGCCGTGACATTGTGTGCATAACACTATAAAAAATATTTCACATAACAAAATAGATAGTGTTACATTTACGATTAGCCGACGCTTCTATCCAAAGCGACTTTAAATTGCTGTATGTCAGAGGTCGCACGCCTCTGGAGCAACTAGCGGTTAAGTGTCTTGCTCAGGGACATATTAGTGGATGTGTCACCGTGGGGAATTGAACACAGGTCTCTCACACCAAAGTCACGTGTCTTATCCACTGCCACCATCACCACCCCATAGATATTACCATTAGTGTTGACCATAGATAAATATGTAGCCATCTGTTAACTCCAGTATCTGACAAACACATGAACGGTATGGGCTCAACAAAAATATTTACATACAGTTTAGAGGTGACCCCAAATATTTGAAGATTCAATGCTTTGATAGGAGGAGCCTGATTCGACTGCTAATCTCACAATCGAGTCTTCGCAGAGGCGTTATGGCAGGCAAGCAGAGTAGAGAGAAAAGGGTCAACAATAAGCCTCAGTTTAGCTGGAAATGTACATTGTAAGTTACAGTGACTAATGAATAGAGACTTCAGCTCTGCAGCTAAGTATAACTTTAGGCAATCCTTGACAATTCTGATTTGACTATGTAAATCTTTAGTTGGGGACAACCCTAGTACAGTTTTACAATCATACATGAGGGTATTGCAAGTGTTCTTCGGCTTCTTCAAATGTACTTCATTATCTTCTGACAATGTTGTCAATGTAATATTATCAGTGTAAACTTTGCTTATGCAACAATTCATACAATGTAATTGCATTACATGAAAACCGGGGCTCATACAGGCTGTGTGTGAACCACGGTTTGGTTCCGTCCTCATCTCGGCATCAACTTCCACTGGAAGCCCCTCAGCATTTCAGCAGAGTGTGTAGCCTGCCTCACGTTAATGACTTGTTTTTAATTTGTCCTTTTGTGCTTCTACCACCTTCTTTACAGCTCTCTGTGATCCACTTCAGGAAGGCTGAGTGCAACGGCAGGGAAACAGAGTTGTGGACCCAAAATGCAGACACTAAACAAGGCTGGATCAGTTTGCAGGTTTTTTTTAAATAACAGTCACTTACAGGGATGTCCAAACAAAAGGAGAGGTAGTCCAAACACAAGGGAACAATCCAGTAATCCAGGGAGCACTAGGCAGAACACTCAACATATGACAACAACCCAACAAAGACTGAACACAACTGAGGGCAATACTGGGACACGCCCCGCACACCCACACAAGCAGGCAGGGTAATTAGTCACAGGTGAGACACATGAGGAATCAAGGCAGAGAGGAAACAAAACTAGACAAAAACACCAAAAAACAATGATTACAAAATAAAACAGGAAGTAAAGCTAGTGACAAAACACAATGGCGAACATGAAACAGGAGCATACCAAGACAACCTAACACACACATTAGGAAAAATTTAAACAGGAACATAATGCCACTAAAACCCAAAATCCACAACATTAGTTCTGTCATCCCACAAGGAGCATTTCAGAATAAGAGTGTTTTGCTTGCCTGATTTTGCGAACATGTTTTTTTGTCTGTTTTGTTCTGTTTATTGTTGGTATACGATCGAATTGTGTTGAATGCTGAGCTGAAATCCACAAACAGCATTCTGATGTAGGTGTTGTTTTTCTGAAGGTGTGTGAGGGCTGAGTGGAGGGCAGTGGAGATGGCATCCTCTATGAATCTGTTGGTTCTGAAGCAAACTGGTGAGAGTCTAGACTGGCTGGGATGTTGTTCTTTATATGCTGAAGAACCAATTTCTCAATGCACCTCATAAGAATTGGGGTGAGTTCCGCAGGGCGGTAGTCATCCAGACTAGACACTGCAGACTTTTTAGGTACAGGAATGATGGTGGTTGTCTTGAAGCAGTTGGGAACCCTCTCCTGAGACAGTGATATGTTGAAAATGTCAGTAACACCAACTAGCTGATTGGCTCAGGTTTTTAGTACATGGCCAGGAATGTTATCAGGCCCAGCAACTCAAATTCCTCTGCCCTATGTCAACTCACACGGAAAGTGTTTCAGAAGCATTTCAGCAGGGGAGCGTTTAGCCTGCCCAACGTTGTTGACTTGCTTATTTGTCGTTTTGTGTGTTTCTTCTACTACCGATCACAGCTCTCTGTGAACCATTTCCCCCTGTTCCCACGTGGAGCGTTTCAGAATAAGAGTGGATTGCTTGCCTGATTTTACTGAATTGTTTAGATTTATTTGATTTGGTAAGGGCTGCGCCAGGGCTGCGCTTTGTCACCTATCCTGTTTGTGATATTCACGGACAGGATATCGAGGCGTAGTCGTGGCGAGGAGGGGCTGCGGTTCGGGGGGCTTGGGATCTCGTCACTGCTTTTTGCGGATGATGTGGTCCTGATGGCATCATCGGTCCGTGACCTTCAGCTCTCACTGGATCGGTTCGCAGCCGAGTGCGAAGCGGTTGGGATGAGGATTAGCACCTCTGAATCTGTGGCCATGGTTCTCAGCAGGAAACCGGTGGAGTGCCAACTCCAGGTAGGGAATGAGTCCTTACCCCAAGTGAAGGAGTTCAAGTACCTCGGGGTCTTGTTCACGAGTGAGGGGAGACTGGAGCAGGAGATTGGCCGGAGAATCAGAGCAGCCGGGGCGGTATTGCACTCACTTTACCGCACCGTTGTGGCGAAAAGAGAGGTGAGCCGTAAGGCAAAGCTCTCGATCTACCGGTCGATTTTCGCTCCTACCCTCACCTATGGTCATGAAGGCTGGGTCATGACCGAAAGAACGAGATCGCGGGTACAAGCGGCCGAAATGGGTTTCCTCAGGCGGGTGGCTGGTGTCTCCCTTAGAGATAGGGTGAGAAGCCCGTCCATCCGCGAGGAGCTCAGAGTAGAGCCGCTGCTCCTTTGCGTTGAAAGGAGCCAGTTGAGGTGGTTTGGGCATCTGGTAAGGATGCCTCCCAGATGCCTCCCCAGGCACGTCCAGCTGGGAGGAGGCCTCGGGGAAGACCCAGGACTAGGTGGAGAGATTATATCTCCACACTGGCCTGGGAACGCCTCGGGATCCCCCAGTCAGAGCTGGTTAATGTGGCTCGGGAAAGAGAAGTTTGGGGTTCCCTGCTGGAGCTGCTCCCCCCGCGACCTGATCCCGGATAAGCGGATGAAGATGGATGGATGGATGGATGATTTGGTAAGTTGTCCTTGATTTTTGTGCTTCTACTATAGTTAAGAATGCTACATAGTTAAATTGTTTCTTTTCCTTTTTCGTTTTAACTGTGTTTATTGTTGATATACGATCGGGGGTCAGCACAAGGTATTTTATTTGGAAAATCGACTGGATTCTCCATGCTGTTTCTGTGTCTGACTTCCATCTGCCCTGTGCTGTTTGATGCGGCTTCCATCAAAAATAGACCAGTCGCCTATTCTCCATGCAGCGGAGCGGAGAGACACTTCTGGGGACTCGCTGCAGCGCTTTTTGTGTGAGCACAAGCATTGACTACAATGGCTGCGATTAGCCCTAGCAGCCTCGGTGCAGCCGTAACACGGCGCACACCCCACCTGTGTGATTCCGGCATTAATGTAATTTCTGAATGCTGAAAGTAGGTGCAGAATATAAATAACAGAAAAGTCAGAGTAAGGAGGTGGTTGGGTCAGGCACCGGACTTTCACCCAGGAGACCAGTGTTGGTTTCCCGTGTTAAACAAATAGTCAACATTGATTGTTTTTAGTTATGTTAACTAAGTTAGGTAAGTTAAATAAGTAATGATACTTACTTAACGTAACATAAATCCAATAAGTAACACAGTTATTTTAACCCAAACCATGATGTCTTCCTAAACCTAAAGTCATTTTGTTGCCTAAACCTAACGAAATTGCTTCACAATGATGTGCCATTTCACAAGATTAACCACTAGATTTATTTTTTAAAGTCTAACCTGACATTGCCCATTCTGGTAGCACTTTATAATAACTACACACTATAAAGCATTAGTTGAGTATTAGTAAATATGAATTTCATCATTTATAAAGCATTGTTCATACATTAATAAACATTAGTAAGTCATTCATAAACACAGTTATAAATGTTTTATTCTTTGTTATCTACATATTATGAAGCAGTTGTTAAGTATTAGTACATTTTTAATTCATCATATATAAACCATTGTTCTTATGTTAATACATATTAGTAAGTCATTTATAAGCATAGTTATACATGTTGTATTCTTTATTAATAAGCTCATCTATGATGTGCTTAATAATCGTATTTTCATACTTTATACATGATTGGTTCACTATTTATAAATGAAGTATTATTTTAATGACAAACCATTTATATATGAGTTGTTAATGGTACATAAGATTCTTTTTTTTTATACTTTCCGGAGAAAGAATATAAACAATCTAAGCATAACACCTAAATCTACCAGTGGCAAAGCCCAAAGCATGCTACTAAGACTACCTGAAAGATGCCCCAGCTAACGTTACTGGTGGCATGGAAAAGCCTCACTGTTACAGGCCTGTTACCGTATCTCTTAAACAGATCATCTATCACTACCAGCTCATCAGACCAGCTGCTACCCATATTCTTTATTGCAAACTTGACCGCAGAGCTCTACACATGCAAAAAAAAAAACAACAACGCTAAAGTGTACCCAGGGAGTTAAAAATTAACAACAAGGGGTCTTGACCAAGCGTCCATACATATGTGATGAGTTGGGTGTGAAAATGTTTTGCATTTTGAGCGTCAGTGATATTGGTGAGGTGCCTGCACAGAGCCCGAAGGATACCAAAAGACAGTACCTATCCCAGTCACAGGCTGTTAACCCTGCTGCCATCTGGCAAGAGATACAGAAGTATCTGCTGTCGTACCACCAGTCTACAGAGCAGCTTATTTCCCTAGGCTGTGAGACTCCTAAATTCATCCTCAACACTCTACCATATGGAAACGTTTTGTATTTCTTTGACTTGTTATTTATCCACCCATCTAGTGTATATAGTTTTTGTGTGTATATATATATATATATTGTTTTTGTGAGTAGCATATAGGGAAGTACAACTTTAATGTGTTGTAAAATGATAAATAAATCTACCTGTACCTAAACCTGAAGTAGATTCATGATGCAAACCACAGTCACCAGTGTCAAAATCCTCTGCTTTGAACGTCCATCCATCTAGCCCAAACTTGCCCCTAAACCCGCTGCATTATAAGTTCTTCCTATGTTGGAAAAAACATTTCCTATGAATCAGACAGCAAATATGTTAACTGTTCCTAATTTCTAAAAACGTGAAACATGCTTGTCCTTTCTCCACTTGGCAGCGCTTTATGTTTGCTGACTCACAAATTTTTCTAGCTACAAGCTGGTTTGCTTCTTTTTACCACCCCAGATTCCTAATGAGATTAGTATCATCCTTCAGCATGATATAATGCTATCAGCACATTGTCACAACACTATGGCAATAGTTAACAATTCCCTGTTTCATACAAGTCACTGCAGTGTGATGCTACAGTGCATGGCTTGAAAGATTTCATGCAGTCACTCGATAAACTGAGTGTGTGTGTGTGTGTGTGTGTATGTTACTATTCTTTACCCACTCTATTGATATCTGACTTATTGCTTTTCATATTTATCAGATTTTTTTCCCTTTGGTCTCGCTTTGTCATAGTTTTTTCTGTGTCTAATGTTACTCTGACCCATTTGCTCCCTTCACAGCAAAATCCAATATTTGCAGATATGCTCCCTGCCTCAGCCTCTGTAAATATGTTTTCAAAATCCCATTGATGTGTTTTCTCTCTGTGCAAATGGAAGGCTTGTAATTAGATTGATTATTTGAATATAACTAGAGAGAATTAAACCTAACTGCAAAAGAAACTCAAATTTGGGATTCACAAGCTATAGTAAAGAATTTCCTATTTCTGTGCCATAGATGAAGACCTTAGAGACAATATACTGAATACAGACTTAACATTATGCATGCAGCAGTGTTGAATGAATAATGCGCGTGCCTTTGGTCTCTGTTCCTCTTCTGATCTGAGGCGTTAGTGACATAAATCCATCTGTCCCTTGAAGAACATGTAAATCTTGGACCCCTTTGCATATCATGTCTAATTGGCTTCAGTCTTCAAACAACTCTGCCTTTTAGATGAATCTTTATCAGATGGATAGTCTGGCCCTTTCATTTAATAAACCTCTATCAGATCCCAAATGGGTTGATATCACCACTCCCCTGAAAATTTGCATCTAAACAATGAAGCGCTGTCCACAGGACCCAAATACCATATCCAATATCCCCATACATGCTTTGTAGATAGTCTATTGCACTGAGTCAGCATGAAACTAAAGAGTAGTATAGTCAATTTAATCAAATATTATGTAAGTGCAGAAAGTATTAAAGCAAACAAAACACATCCAAAATGTTCAAAGACGAATGTTATGACATGACGGTTTTGATGTCGTAGCCAATGCTTTTCTAATGTGAAAAATAAAGGAAATCTTATTGCAATAAATGCTGCCATATTTTTCTATACCCACATAATGATGCTAAATGTTACTCTCTGTCTACTAATATTGTAGCAATTGTTTTAGAAGAGACAGATATGTATATAAAACAATTGCATAAATAATAAATTGACAAGTTTATAGGGTAGGCCTTTGGTCAATCAATAACAAGATAAATTCAAACTTTTTACCAAATTAACCCCCATCACAAGGAAAATTACAGCATTTGTCATTTGTGCAAATATTTAAAATTACCTACTATGTTTATATTTCCCTTGCAACTGACCTCTTGCAGTTCAGTGCAAATAACTGTCCCATGTCAACAAAAGAGGTAGAAATAGGATGACATTATGTTTCTACACCAGTGCAACATGTCGGTTAGTGAGGATGGTTGAGTATACAATTGTCCACATGCAAGAACCACTCTGAACAGATCTATCAGTTATCTTGTGCGCACAAGATAAAAAATTTTATTATATTATGGAACTCCGTACCTTACAGAAAAAAGTATAAGAATTTTAAAAATACAAAAATGATCTTGCATGGGGCCCAGTATGTGTGACCTCAACAAAAAAAAGCCAATATTCTTTAATGGTTAATGGTTTCTTTCCCTAACTTAAACTCTGACCGTTATCTTTCCCTACCTTCAGTCAAGTAGTTTTAGAGAACCACAATCTTTTATTAAGGTGCTAATCTGGGCCATCATGTCTTGCCTTTATGACAGCCTACTGTGGAGAAATGACAGCAGATGTGTAGAGAGCTCCCCAGGTCCCCAGCTAGACTTGGCCTCTAACCCCTAAACACTAAACCTTGATGTTTTGATGCCATAAACTATAGGTAAGTGGTTGGCAATAGGCCGCCCGCGGGCTAGTACCGGCCCGCCAGCAATAATATCTGGCCCGCGGCCAGATTGCTTTGATAGCAGAAAAATGAAAAATAAATAAATTGATAACGGCTGGTGCTGAAATAGATCTCAGTCATGACAGTTATTCACACAATCACTTAAGAGGAAGTGATCGGATTCCCCTGAAAAGAAAATAAGTGTCCATAGGTTTATGAATGTAGATCAAACGCCGGAACGCACACATCACTGCAGCACATGCTTTATTGTGAGCATGTGAAAAAGTGTCCTTTTATTAATTTGTTTAACAAAGGAGAAATAGTATCCGCTGTAAGATGGAATTGATACTACAACATACTTAACGGGAGCCCCGCACAGTGCCGACTGAGCTAAACATAAGCTACACATGACTTGAAATAATTTGACTTTGTCAATGGCCCGCTGTGTAACAGCTTAAAAAAAAAAATTGGCCCAATGCCAGACTTATTTGCCGAACCCTGCTGTAGGTCCTCAGGGCACCCCTTAAGCTACGTTCACACTGCAGGCCTTGATGCTCAATTTAGATTTTCCCAGACCTGATTTATTTGATTGACAATTAATATTGTTGTATAATTTGTGGCCCATATCAGACTGAATTGTGAACTGTCCATGACCTGCAAGTGACCCGCATGCGCAGAAGAATAAAACAACATCACATGCAGCACGCATTCGTATAGAAAGAAACAAGGAGCCACAGAGGTTACCTCCGGTTAGAATCAGAATCAGCTTTATTGTCCAGGTATGTGTACACACACGAAGAACACATAGATGCACACTATAAAGAAAAACAATATAAACAGATTGAGACAATAGTGCAATGAGCAGAGTGCAAAGGATGTAGGAGTAAATTATTATTACTACTATTATGTACATCAGTGGTATTCAATTAGAATTCAAAGAGGTCCAGTTAGAGAAATTTTCCCGAAGCAAAGGTCCGGAACATCAAAACGACTAACTTGCATTATCATTCAGTACCATAACGTATAGTTGTATCAATATATGTTTTTAGTCAACAATGGACTGTCAAATCAAATAATATTTCAGTCAGTTTTCGCATCAAACTGGAGGGATCATAAATTACTACTAAATAAACTACTCAAAATGTAAGTAAACTAAAATAAAGTGCTTAATTTTTAGAAAAAACTAAATGAAAAGTGTAGCTTGAAGTGATGAAGTGCAGTCTCAACCAATTTTATAATAAAAACTCAACACATCATAGCAAATGAACAGCTGTAATGCCTCCTCTTCTCTTTCATTCCCTCTTATAGAACTACCACTTTCCTACTTTCTCTTGTTCAGTGAGAAACGTGAGCTCTAGTTTGTCCTGCCATCTAGGATTGGAGATCTATGAGAGATTCTGGTTCTGAACTGCCCGTGGGATGAATGTACATGTACAAATCTGTACATTCTTGATTAAAAGCCATGTGAAATCTCTTTTCCCTTTCGTCTCCTCAATTCGTGTGTGTTTTCTCTGGTGAATCTCACGGACTTGACTCGCAAGCATCAGAATGCACAGATTTTACTGGCTGAGCAGAGTCACATGAGAAGAGTGGAGCACATGCGATTGGTCTGTGAGTTTCCTGGTCCGCTAAACCAGTACATTAAATGCTAGAAAAGCTGCGTGGGTTAAAATAGCTACGCCCTCACGAGGTAGTAAGTCTCAATAATAAATTGGCTGTAGGTCGGCGGTCCGGAGAGGACAGCGGCTGGGTCCGGATCCGGACCGCGGTCCGCCTATTAGTGACCTCTGATGTACATGTTGGAGGTGGATGAGATATACAGGTGCATGTACACAGTGTACTGGAGCATAGTGCAAAGGATGCTGGAATAAATAAGTATTATGTACAGATATGTACTTGAGGTAGGTGGATTTGGTATACAGTATATACAATATAACTCCAGCTTTGACTCGTTGGTCCATCTTTCCACACTCTTTACAACAGGTTTAGCAGATTTCAATTTCTGCCTGTATGTCGGGATAAGATGAACCAAACAAGTTCACGGCTGAGGTTTGCTCTGTTGAAGTCCCCGAGAACCATGAGCAGGGAGTCTGGATGTTATTTTCTCCACATTAGTTATCTGGTCAGGTGTAGTAACAGCTCACTAACACAGGCCTGACGTGGAATGTAGACAGCGACCAGAACAAACGAGGAAAACTCCCGCGGTGAATAAGAAGGTTTACAGTTTATGAATAATGTCTCTAAGTGAGGACTACATGATTTGAACACTGTGAAATCTGTACACCAACCTTCATTTATGTATAGACAGAGTCCGCCTCCCCTTGTTATTCCTGTGAGCTCCCTTACGCGATCCTGGTATGTGAAGTGCGCTGTCCAGGATGTGCTCGGTGAGCCAGGATTCGATAAAGAGGGCGGCAGATCTGCAGAAGTCCGAATTAGTTCTGTTGAGGAGCAGCATTTTGTCCATTTTGTTGGCAGACATTTGTCAGGTGGATAGAAGGGAACGCAGTGCGAAAACCCCGCTATCTCAGTTTCACCAGTGTGCTGGCACGCTTCCCCCTTCGGCGTCTCCGGCTGATCGTCCAACTAAGCGGCTGATCGTCCAACTAATAACTCAGACAAAGTTCCAGGTTTGATAAAGAGTGGTGGAATAGTGTGAGCAGTTTTATTCAATATTTAAGACCTCTTCTCTGGTAAATGTTACCAGAGAGGGACAGCAGAAAACAGAGTTTAAACAAAAAGAGCACTATGGAGCGTAATCCAGAAGTGGCTGTCTGCGGCGCCATCTTGGTACATTTGGTAGCTTATACTTGCTAACCCTCCTGATTTTCACAGGAGACTGCCGTATTTCATTGCCCTCTCACGGTTTCCTCCTGGGGTCATATTTCTCCCGAATTATGACAAATGTTCACAACATTCTGTCCTTTCCATGACATTCATTACTGTTTCTGGCACGGTACAATGCACATGCCCCACATCTCTCTCTCTCCCGCTACTGTTTTTGCTCAGACAAGTAGCATGCACATGACTCAGAAAATAATTCACGATCTGGTGGATTTCAGGGGGAAGAAAAGGAATTTGAGAACAGATGATAGCAAGGCAGAGAAGAAAGAGGGCCACGAGTTTAATAATGGCTTTTGTGGAGCTCCCTCTACACCAGTGGTTCCGGAAAGCGGGAATGCTAAGTGAAAGCACACATGGTTGCAGGATTATGTTGCAAACCATTGTTCAGTAGGCTGTAAATGAGTGAACGCAGCATATGGGCAATATTATTTACATGTTTATTGTGGGATCTCTGTATGAAAGCGGCTGTGACTAACGTTAGGAGTTAGCTGTCTTGTTTTTTGTTTGAGATTTAACTTTGGGTTTGGCCATGTAAGCTACTGTGGTGAAGCCTTGATTTTTTTTATGCATAGCCAGGTGTAAGGTAAGACAACCTGCATGTTTTTTTTTTTATTATTAGCGTATTTGTTTTGAATGTAGGTCTATAGCCCGTCTGCATGCTGTTGCGAGCAGCAGCCTGCCTCAGCGTGTCAAAAACTATTCAAAACTCACATTGTGATCTACTTGAAGTATTTTTTATCAATGGATTTTATTGTAGGCAGGTCAAGTTTTGATTTGAGAGGCTAAAATTGATCGTTAATACACTGTTGGCAGCTGGTCGCTTGGTTGTCACTTTAGAAAACAAGCTTTTATTTAACAAAAAAATATTAAAGAAACTTAAAAAAATAAATATATCTACTCTACTTGAGGCTTTTTTGTGCGTCTTGATAGGATACATGTCCCCAGAAAATTTCGTGCATGTAGGTTGAACGTGAACGAGAGGCTAATTTTTTCCAATTTTCTAGGTGGCGCTAGCGAGTCATTTTGCCACGCCCATGCGCGAAACCGCAAACTTTTTCACCACTTCTGACATGTGTGCAAAGTTTGGTGAGTTTTCGAGTATGCTCAGGTCCCCAAAATGGAGCTTACTTTGCAGGAAAAAATAAAAAAATAAATCTTTACAAATTCAATAGGGACCTCGCAGGGTCGTGCTCGGGCCCTAATAAGAAAGATGTTCCGTGATTTGGCAGCTCCCAGCACGCAAACAGTCCCTCTGGGGAATCCTCCATCCCACGGCCCGGCAGCTCCACGGGTCGCTCCGCCTGCTCCGCAGTCCTCGCCGCTTGTTGGTTTCCTACAACAGAGGAAGCACTGGCGAGTAGTGTGCTCATGTCAGTCAACCCGCACCCTATGCCTCACGACCCCGAGTCTGCAGCCTTCCCCTGCCTGGTCCTCTGTGCCGCCTAGCTTAAGATACGTAAAGTGTTACTCACGGTTTCCCCGGGCGACAGTCGTACTGTTCGCCCAGGCCTGAGTGGAAGCGTGTTGGCGGACACTGGCTGCTGCGGTCGTCTACTCGCGTTGCTCCTGGCTCTGCCCGAATCAGCCCGGCGTCTCCCTGCAGGCCTCTATAGCAACTACTCTCACGATCGCCGCTGCTGCGTCATCTCGGCTGCCACGCCGGTTCTGTCCAAATCAATTGCTTCCCCACAGGTCTCTCCTAGCTGCCGTCCTCCTGCTCGATGCCCCCCTGCTCAGCACCCAACGAGCTGGCTGACTTTCCCTGCTGCACTCGCTTCACCCACCGGACCTCCATCTCCTCCGGTGTCCCCGCCGTCACGCTCCTTACCGGCCTACATCCTTGTCCTGTCTCCGTCTCTTTTTTCCCCCGATCCCCCTTACTACTACCATTGCATAATTTAAAAAAGGAGTCCTGTCCAATCGGTCGTCAGCTGCCACACCTGTTGCTCATTAACATGTGATCAGTAGTGGTGAGAGGTTTAAGGGCACTCCAGCCAGTAAGTAAAACTTAAAAAAACACACCACATGCGATAAAAAACACAAATAACACACTAAAAAAAAGGCACACCACACAAATTAAAACACACCAGAAGTATAAAAAGTACTCTGTACCCTGTCACACTAGCACAAGGACTTGTTAATCTTAAAAATGTCTGAACAGAGTAGTAAAAACAAACATGTCTTCCCTGATTTCATCTTTTGATTTTGAGCATAATTAAATGTAAATTCTAATGTCAGTCATAACGTTATTTCTGGTCTTGGTCCTTAGACTAGGCTGGCTACATGGTGTGCTTGATCCCTTGATCTCCTGCAGGGAGTTTGCCATCTCCTTATAACTTTCACAGTGCTCAAGCAGGGGGAGCTGGGAAATCTAATATTCCGCTTCATGGTTGTAGAACAGACTAGGCCACTGCTCATGGTCTTAAATAGCATCAGGGAAAACCATGCTATGTACATTTTGCTCACTGACTTCAACTCATTGAGCATAATGTATATATTAGTGTAGGCAGGTGGGGTAGCCAGTGCAGCTACACCTGTCAGCATTACTCCAAGGTGTGAAAGAATGGAGAAGGGGATCTCACAGGTATAGAGATCTCACATACAGGGTGGCATGCTTTATTGCATAGTCTCTCCTCCTTTGCACATGAAACTTTAGTTTGTTTTAATCTACTGTAAATAACATGCAGTGGTTTTATATAAAAATATGAGGGAAATTAGTAACTATTAGATAATAACTTCCATTATCAGCTTCCATATGAATTGAATAAGTGATTAAAAAAGCTCCAGTGTGTACTGGTACCTCTCTGTTTGAGCCTATGCTCTTAGCACTGTTTTACAGAATGTACAGTAAAAGTAAATGCATACCCACCCATCTTCAAGCGGCATAATGGCACTTAAGAGGTTACAGGCCTGATAATACGGATGGCTCTTCATGCATGTGCCTTGGTCAAGTGTTGTTTTGTATTTATTTACAAACTCTACTTAGAACTATTCACCAGGGTCTAGTTCACATTTAGAAAGGAAAAGGGGACACAATAGAGCAATAAATAGGAATTTTCACACCAGCTAAATAGGGTTTGTTAAGTGAGGTTTTGTAGTGGGCAGGCTGAGAGCTGAGGTCTTGATCATTTAGACTTCCTCTTCCCTACTTGTGTTATAAAGTGTGCACAAATCTGGTTAAGAATGAAATACCAACAGTCACATTAAAATAGTAGATGTGGATGGGACATACCATGTAGAGACTATCCTCTGAAGACACACACAGTGCCATTTCAATATGTGCCCTAAAACAACACATTCATGTGACAAAACTATCTAGCAGTTAGTAATTATGATGGGAGCAAAGGAGGAAGTAAGATGAGGGTATTATAGAGTGACAAAGTCTTATAGGGAGGGAGTCGGGGTGGATGGATGAGTCAACAAAACATCAGACTTTATTATTTAACCATTTAACCACAATGAAGCTCCCCTAACATTAGAGGAAAATCCAATGTTTCCCTAACTAGTGTTGTAGTCAAAACTGCTTAAACCGAGACCAAGTCAAGATCAAGACCAGAGTTAATCGAGACCGGGACCAGACCAAGACTTTTAGGGGCTGAGACCAAGTCCAGACCAAGACCGAGGGAGGGCTAGACCGAGTTAAGACCAAGACCAGTTCCCCACATTAAATACGCACAATAAAATGTGGAATGAGATCACACATTCCCATTAAAACACCCACATACAAACACTTAGAGCTGAAATCAACGTAAGCATCTTTATTCAACACTCCTTTTCCATGTTTACCATCGCGGGTCGTTAATGGTAACAACACATATGTACTTAGGGTTATTGGTTGCATTTGAAGCAATATGTTTTACATCCAATCAAAGTTAGGATCTTAAAAAATAAATCAGGCAATGCGAAAGCAATTTATTGATATTCCCAAAGTTATGGTCTTGACTGGTCTTGAAATAAAATCCTCAGTCCTCAATGTCCAAGGCCGAGGAAAGACCAAGTACGAATGCGGTCGAGTCCGAGACGAGACCAAGACCATCAAAAAGTAGTCTTAAGACCGGTCTTGAGTACTACAACACTATTCCTAACATTAACAATGTCATATTTTGCCCCAAAGTATTAATTTTCTCTAGACCTGACCAAGTTGTTTTTGTGCCTAAACATAACCAAACCCTAACCATAGTGGTGCCACATTATAATACTGATTATCTTTAAACAGTGTTCTTTGAAGGCTCAGACCAAACCAGAGGGCTCTGACACTACCTGTGTGACTTGGTAGCAGCTTGTTTGTTTTATGTTTGTCTGATGTTAACTTTGGTATCTGTCAACTAAATCTTCACATTTTTTTGTGTCTATGTGACTAACTGGGACAACATATTTTTTAAATTGGGCCAGTACCGAGCTAGTTTGCAATGGCACATCATAAAAGCCCATGGTCTAGATCCCACTTGTGGGTGCACATTGCGATACTGTGCTGACCAGCTTAGTGGTGTCCTCCACCATATCTTCCATGTGTCACTTGATTGTAACCAAATCCCGGGAAATTATCTATCTGGAAATTTTCTACTGTGAAACCTGTCCCAAAGAACACCAATCCTAGGCAACTTAATGTTTATAGAGCATATCAAGCTAACATCAGTAATACTTAAAACTCTAAAAACTTAAAAACCTTGTTCTATGAACTGCAGATGGAAGAACAAGGCGAGTAGAGGCACAGGGGTTGCAAACCTTTAACACTCAATAACCTATATAAATAACGCAAGCCCATTCCTGGCTTTTGCTTGCGGACTTTTTATTGAGATATAATACGATGCAACTACATCTTTTAATAGAAAGGTTTCTATAATTTTAATTTGCCTCACCAGTTTGTGGTTATTATATTATGGATCTTGGACTTCTTGACTGAGAGAGAGTAGACTGTTTCTGTAAATGGTCGTTTTTCAGACTCTGTAGCTATATCCACAGGCTCGCCACAAATGCCCTTACTCTTTGTTATGTACACTGATGAAGGAAGTAGCACTCAATTATTTGTTCCAATTTTCTGTTGACACTGCGTTGTTGTCCCTTCTCCAAGATTCAGAATGAGACCACAGAAATGGAATCTCACTGATTTTATTTCTTGAGGTCATAACTTATTAGATTTAAATATGTGTAAAAGCAAGGAACTAATTATTGATTTTAGACATAACAGAGATGCAGCCAAGTAGTGCATCATACATAATGAAAGTATGGAAACTGGGGCAACAGAGAATTTACCTTCTCTGCAAACTAAATTTCTTCTCTGTCAGTCCCGTTATTCTCTGTCGTTTTTATCAATCTTTTATTGAGGGTCTCCTGAGTTTTTCTTTTATCTGCTGGTTTCACAGCCTCACAGTAAAGACAGAAACAGCCTGAACAGCAGTGTTAAAACTTGTTCTAAGATCAGATATTTTTGCAGCCAACAAATCCTCCAAAATAACCACAATTCTAAATCATTCATTCCCTTTGCTATTATTCCGTGTGTGTTTTTAAATTACCATTATCATTGTTGGTTAAAGTTTTACTTTACAGATTTAGCTCCCTTGTATCAAGTATTTGTTAGTATGCTTTGTGTACATGAAACTACTCCATACAATTGCCGCAGTAGGATTAATAAATTTTTTTTTGTATTGTATTGTGTCGTATGTAATTTATCATTTAATTTGAAGGACTTATTGACCACGTGGAAGTGGCAGATACTGTCTCTCAGTAAGAGTAGCCACAGTGCCCATGACACTGCCCAGCCACAGGTAGAAAGTGCCCTCAGACCTGATGGCATTGGTACACCAGCACCTATGTACTGCATTGTACAACACCCACAATCCACTTGTTTGGACAACTGATCTGTTTTCTGATGGGCGAGTGTTCAGTGTCATCATTTGGAACTCCATATGCGCTGCAGTCTTTGTCACTGTTAACTCTACAGTTGGCCTGAAGATAGCGTAGGCAGCCATCTGCTACCTCTGTGACACATGTTATGACCAGCTGCTTCTTTTAACCTACCAGCAAACAACTTTAGTGAGCACGGTGGAGAACCCTCACGTTTTCCCACCTGTGAACATGGCCAATTATGAGCGTCGGAGTACATAACCGAGCTGGAGGTACTGCTACCTTGGCTCTCTGCATTGGTGGAAGGGAACTTCCCACCTGTGCAGCTGAGAACATGCTTTATTTTATTTTACAGCATTTTCTGCAGGAGGTATGGAAAGAGGGAGAAAGAAGGCATTCTATAGAGCCAAAAGCCTTTGATGGGCCATTAATTCTGTTTCAAGGGGAAAGAAGACTCTGGGTGGTCTTCATCAATGAAAAGGGGGCGAACATTGCCAGCCTGATGCAGTGTGGAAATTCTGTAACCTGGGCTGTGACTGGTCATCTCTGGCACATAAACCGCCTTCAGGGACTGTAACTTTGTGTTTGACCAACATGAGGACCATGCAATGCAATAACAATTCCTAGTATTCTGTAGTTTTTGAAAAATTCCTTTTCAGGGCCACAGGGGTCCTAACGCCTGGACTGCGGACAAGTTGCCAGTGCTTTGCAGGATTAACAAAAACGGGCCTACCCTGACATTTATCGTTACAGACAGTCTTCAAATTATGGTGAGTGAATAAATGAAGAAGACAGAAAATACTGGGGGCCAGAAATGAAACTCCTTATTTCTGAGAACCAACAGTCCTAACCTCATGTCCAATGAGTCACCAATTTATGACAGTTAGTTCTAAAAAAGTTCTTCCCAAGGCTTATGCAATGCAGCAATAACTTATAGATGTTTCTGTGAATGTCTGTTGGTACCTGTTTTGTCCCTGGAGTTTTAAATGACACAGGTCAGAAATAATTTCACAGCATGGCTTTAACATAATGTAAGGTAAATTTACAAATATAGTGCAGATATTATGTTAAAGAGGTTGTATTATGCTTTTTGGCTTTTTCCCACTTTTTTTGTGCATTTATTAGGTTTGCAAAGTGAAAAAGCCCAGAGTCCATCCCAAAATGAGTTCCCATCTCCCACAGAAAACTCTGCTCTGAACTGCCTGAAAACAGCTCGTTTGTAGTCCAGACGCTTTCCTTTCATCCCTGTGATGTTACAGGGTGAGAGCTAAATGCGCCTCATAACGCTCACCAAGCGGCTAGTCCGACACGCCCTCAAAAACACTGGAAAAACACTGAGCTGCAGCACACTTCTCCTCTCCCTACCAAACACTAGCTACCCTCCAGGCAGTCAATGGACATAAAGTTGTTACTGTGATGTAGAGACACAGCTCAGTTAAAACTTTATGGATGAAAAATACTTTTGTTAAAGA
The DNA here is from genome assembly GCF_021292245.1 of Micropterus dolomieu. Lineage (NCBI taxonomy): Eukaryota > Metazoa > Chordata > Actinopteri > Centrarchiformes > Centrarchidae > Micropterus > Micropterus dolomieu. The sequence goes on along the minus strand of NC_060169.1, from coordinate 26,964,745 downwards.
TTATTAACTCACCACTCTGAAACTCTTGCCCCAGTCCATTTTGCCAAGCTGGTCGGCAACATGTAGCCTACAGCTGAATCGAAGCTGTTTACCAGCTTCTTGCTGACCCGCCCTTCTCTGCTTCTGATTGGCTAGTAGTCCTTAAATAGGAACTGCGCATGTGCAACTCCCAACAAAGGTCATTTAGAGACAAGATGTATCACTCTATAGCTAAAACGAAGCCTTCAACACAGGGTGAAAAGAGGAGCTGCAGCAATGTGCAGTATGACAAATATATGGTGTTTTTTGAAAATTATACCATGTAAACCTGTTCTGAGACAACCCCTAAATAGGATGAACCTGAAAATCAACATAATACCACCTCTTTAAAATCTGGAGTATATTTCTAAATTTACTTTGTTTAAATAAAAGCTATTACAAGATCATTTTGGTGCAGTAATGAAGCAATTTGTGGCACCTACACACAATGTCTGGAACGTGTGGTGCAGTTCATTATGTTTGTAATACAATAAAATGACTGCGCTACCGTCAAAGTGCAGTTACCTTGTGTAACATTTTGAAGTTGGCATCAACCTATTATATTGTGATATTAAACATAGCGACAGTTCCACTACTACTACTACTTGGATTCTGTAAAATTTTGAGAATATAAACTCAGTTTTTATGAATTCATCAAATTAGGTTGGGAGGATGCATTAAATGGGATGTGTAGTCTAGTTTCCACTCAAATAGTTTGGAGCAATCAGATTTCTGCCACAGGATATAGATATGGCTTTTTGACAGGCAGGTTTATTATTCACCCTAAGATGGAAAAATGTGAATGGGAAAAATGAATAGAAATGCTGTCATCTTACACACAAATGAGGGACTCTTGAATAAAACTCTTCACACAGACTTGTTGTGGCCAGAAGTAGAACAGTATGAAAGTATAAATGTGAAATGTGGTTTTGCTTTAAAATACTAAGCATTGCCAGCAAAATGTCACAGAATGCTGTATATTACTATGCTGTGTCACTGCTGTGACCTGGCTTTGTTGTTTGTGTGTAAATAGGCTGAATATTCACTTATTTGGAGAAAACTGTTAGTTCTATGTAAAATCAGACATTGAGCACCCCTATATGGCCAAAATGGCTTCTATCAAAGCATCGAATCTTGAACAATTCGGGGTCACTCCTAAAATACATATGCAATTTTGTGCTCAGATTTTTAAATACAACACAGAGTCAAAAAATAAAATCCCATTTTTAATGCGCAGCTTTTACAAATCTTTCTGTTACTAGCCTATAGAAAAGGCTAAATGAAGATTAAAAATGAAAGTACAACAGAATTGCGTAGCAAGAGAAATAATGTGACAGAATATTGCCAGCCCTGTGGGTTTACTCCCATTTTGCTTTCTGCCTCCATGTGTGTATGCATTCTAGTGTTTGACTTGTACAATACTACTACCATGCTACTGCACAAAGAATCAGATAAGAGCAGAAGTGTTGTATGTGGTTTTATATTTCAATTTTCAAATCCTATTCCTATCTACAGAGGGTACAGCTTTATCATCTGATTTGCTGCATTCTACATTGACAGTCTTTCAGTAAATAGATTATGGTTCATGGAATTGATGTGAGGCATGTCAACATCGAGATGCAATAAAGTTGGCTTTACAGTATGTGTCCTGCTGCAGTTGTATAATAACTTTTGATCACAAATTGGTGTGTGGTGTGTTCCCATGCATGTGCATATGTGTGTAAGCTAACATGCACTCTATATATTTTACATACAATGGTTGTGGATGACCTGGATTTAAAAATATTCAGATCTGATGTACTCTAGTCCAGGGATCTGAACATTTCATTGTGTCATATGGTCTATACTCATGAGGGGGAAAGCAAGCAGATGAGGAGACTAATAAGTGCTATTCACTCTAGCTAGTACTACTGATAAGTGAAGGCATTAGGCCCTACTTGGGCCTCAAGAGTGATCAGCAGTTTGGAAAAGAGCTGTGTTTAGATGGACCCTATACTAGCACTGTGACAATCCTATTAAGAAAACACTGTGTGCTGTTAGTGTGACGCAAATTGGCTACAAGTAGTCTGGCTTCTCTCCAGGCATGACTCAAGGTGACGGCAGCAACACAAAGGCACAAAGTTACTGTCCAGATCAATACAGGCATATCGAAAGCATAGGCACTTGTTTAATGTGGTACTCTATAATGAAACTAAAGAGAGGGAATAGTTACAGGAGAAGTGAAGCCATATTTGTATGCTGCTCAGTCAAGAACAAAAGAGGCAGATCACAATCCCGTCTGTTCCCATCCTTTAGCCAGTCATGAGATCCCCAGCAAACATAATCACTTCTCAGATATGTCATGACAGAAGGGCTCGGTGGGTAACAATAATACACTGAAACACACACAAACTCGCTCTCTGTCTAAAGAACAGCAGAATAGAGATTGAAAATGCAGATACACTTGTATGCAGTGTGTTAAAATGCATTGAGTGAATAGAAATACTGTACTTTAAATTAGAGGGAGGTTTTGATGCATTTTCTGTGCTGTATGACAGTCTGGGAGCCCACAGAGAAAAACCACAGATGTGACAATAGAGCGAGAAAGAGGGCAGAGAATGGTATCGCATGTCAATGCTTGCGTCATGAAAAGAATTATAGTTCATATCTCCCGAGCTACGCGCATGTTCCCCTTTGTATTCAGTTAATGTTCACTTTCTTTTATCTTTTAATGCAACCATTCATCTCAATGTCTAACACAGTGGCAGAAAAAAATAAGGCAGCATCCCATTTCCTCACAAGGGTAAGTAAATCATGGATTCTACTCAGAATCCTTCATCATGCCTTCAATCTAATCCATGTGTGTTAAGTCTGTGATCGGGAAAACTGTATCTTTTTGTCCATAAGTAAAACAAATATACAAGTTTAACAATATGATCTTCCTGTAATCTAATAGACACTTCACCCTATGAGAGACTATGTAATTCATCTGTTGATTTTGACAAAACAAAGGCCTTGTCTCAGCAGCACATGATTCTTATTTTGGTAACTTGCTGTGAACTTGTGAGCGTGGGATGGGAAGCAGAGCAGAAGGCATGTCAGTAGCAATCAAGCAGTACATTGTAATTTTCGTTTCAAGACTTTCCCAGCTTTGCACTTAAGTGACCTGCCTACTCAGGCCAGGTCAAAAGTGCAACATCTAACATCATCAGTGTTTAATTAAGTGACTTGTCCATGAGCATTTAAGTGTTTAAACTTTATACGTGACATGTTGGGCATTTGTACTTTGTCACACAGAAAAAAATATAACTTTTATTCTTTCTCCACCTGTGACTAAATGTGAACCGTGATTACCATTCAAATCCTTGAATTGTCACTATGTGATGTGCTGGGGGAAGACCCCCTCCCATGGAGAAACATCCCTGCAGTTCTTTGCCAACTTCCTTTTTGCTATTTGCCAAATCATGTACTACATTAGACTTCGGTTCTCCTGGGACAAGAGAAGGATGACTGTGATATTCTCTACCACATTCATTCAATTTCATTTGCCCTCCACAGCTTATTTGGCAGTAGCTCAGTCCGTAAGGACTTGGCTGGAAACCGGAGGGTCGCCAGTAGAGTCCAGCTCTGGTCCAGCTTGAACCAGAGATACAGAGTGTGGACTGGTAACTGGTGAGGTGCCAATTCCCCTCTTTGGTACTTCCAAAGGTGGGAATGAGCAAGTCCCTCAACGCTTAACTGCTTGGGGTGCCACACTAAGTGGCAGCCCCCTCACTAACAACAGAGTGAAAATTTCCCCCTGCGGGATTCACAAATGTCTTCTTATTCGAGGACCAGAATTATGCAGTATTTTGCCTACTTTACATAAATAATACATTACAGTGAACAACATTCTCAAATCAAAGTCAAAGTATTGTTTCACATTTTTATCAAAGCTTTATTAGCAGTACCATGAAGATGAAACACTGGTGCCACATTCCTGTTCCGTTTTTATTTATTCCACATGTCAGAGGAAAATGCTGTACCACTCCATTTATCTGACAGATATATAGTTACTAGTTACTTTGCAGATTGAGATTTTATGTGATGTGATTGTTTAAGTCAGTTTATGAAGACTATGAGGAAAATGGCAACCATTAATTAACTGGTTCCTTCACCAATGTGAGGTTTTGCTGATTTTCTCTATTTTCTATAGAAAACAAACTGACTGTTGGTCAACAACCAAACATTTAAACACTTCACTTTGGACTTTGTGATTGACATTTTTCATTAATTGCTGTCCTTTCTTTTCAAGGAAAATAAGTATTATTGAACTACCCAACATAAACTAATTACAACTACCTCTATAAAATTAAACATACTAACAGCATTTTGCTAATAAGTACAGTACATTTACTTCTACTCTAATCTACTTTTTTAGTGCAGGACTTTTACTTGTAGCAGTGTTTATTTATTTACATATTTATATATATATTTTTTTGTATTGCTACTTTTACTTAATACCGGAATTACTTTTCCACTACTGACATGCACACCAGCGTCAAATGTTTGTTAGTTTTTGTTAAATTATTGTTCAGCTGTGTTAATGCTTACAGAATTCAGTACTTCTTCAGTACTAATTTATTTTTTATTGTAAAATACATTATGAAAGTGAAATTTATTTTTGAAATTTTGCTGCCTCTATTCTTTGTTTAAAATGCAAAACATGTATTATGCAGTTTATTGTTCATTTCAAGCATTAGACATTATGTTAAGATCTTGTGCCTTCCTTAAAAGTTTTGTTGTTGTTGTTGTTTTTGTTTTTTCCAATTAGCCCATCTAGAAAGCAAATGAATCACTTGTTCTGCCAGAGCACTGAATTTGTTGATCAGAATCAGGTGACTCTTCACCAGGTGTCACCAATTATGCCCAATCAATAGAATGAGGTTGTCTTTCCAACAAGCTCTTTGACAAGCTCTTCATCTTGTGCCACTACTGCTGGTTGTGTGCTCTAGCAGCCTGGTGCACATTTCTGTTTCTGTCCCAGGTGACTGCCATTGTTTCTGGCATGAAGATGTAGATAGAGATTCATTTTTGAATGGCTTGTGAGGGGAATTCAAGTCAACGAAAGGAAACGATGTACGCTATTTTTGATATAAGCATCTACCTACTTGATGGCTTTAGGGCATAGAGAGAGCTCAGAAAATGTATTAATGAACACTGTAGCACTGCTGAAAACAAAGATTTGAAAACCCCACTGGGTGTGCATTTTCATGATTGGATTATTTGCCTCCTCACCTTCACGTTGATGCCATTGATTGCATCAGTTAGCCACAGATGTCACAGGGACAAACATCTGTTCAAGTCTAAGAAATGTTACCTATTATATGTAGAATATTATGTGTAATTGATGCATTGCCTTAAGCAGATATTGAAGGATAACAATATTATAATCAAAGAGATAATTGCCCTATCCTTACATAAATACATTCCCAATAGTGTAGATGCCGCAGGTACTTACAATGCTTATGTTACTAATGCTGATTTTCCTGAGTTCCTCCAAATCCTGCAGTACAATATGCATTTATTTGAAAGTTTCTCCTTAGAATCTTGTGTGACTAAAGAATGTTCATGTGTGCTTTACATCATGGATGTACTGTGTGGGAAAAATGGCTTTCTACATAATTTTGGATACATGCAACAACAGTGTCTCATTCATATTTAACCTTGAATATTCTAGAAAAAAGATGGAGTGCCTACTGAAATATTAAAATATAATTCAAGGAAAAGTACAGTACGGTACTTTCAAGGCATCAAAGCAATTTTGTTCACAAAGAAATTCGTTTTTTTCCCCATTCTATTTTACTTCCTGGGGCCACATAGCAATATACAAAAGTGATTTCTTGCCTGGTAAGGGTTGAAAAATACATGTGAGGGCAAATATCAGCTCATTTAGAAAGTACCCAAATGTTAAGTTAATAACTATAAAACTTGAGCTTATGGCAATTTTTATAGATTTATCAACATTAGCAAATTGTGCAAGGTGTAATACGATTAGACTTGTACACTATTTAGATGAGCAGAAGCTATACTTAATTTCTTTGCTAAAAAATAAAATCACTACAAATGTGTGAATAGCTGACGATTGCCCTGAGCCAAGCAACAGAATTTTGTGCAAACTCATTAAAAGATTTTGTCATCTCTTGTCGTGTTATAATTAGCTATTACATTAGATCATGCCAACAGTTGCCTTAAAGTCAATACTCCTATAATCAAAATTCTTACATTACAATGTGGATGGATGGATCACGTGATTACTTGAATGTGAAAGGGGTCGCTTGTAGTCCCCCTCAGCTCCAGCCTGCAACTTTACTGTTTTTGTTCATTCTCACTGCTCTCATAACATTGTTTTCAGCAGCAAAAAGTAGCTGTCTCAAATCTCACTGCACACTACAGTATCTGCCGACAGCCAAATAGTTAGCAAGGTTGTGAGCACAGTGGAGCATCTAGTAGCTAAAGAGCCAGATATTTCCCTCATGATTTGGTGAAGACTGAAAACAGAGCTGAAGGAAGAGGAAATTTTGGACCTACATTCAGAGGGGCCTGAAACACAACTCCAAATTAATGCTTATCTTGCTCTGAATCTGCTGGGTGTGTGTGCTAACGAGTTTGCCATTTTAACTTAAAAGGTTGTAATATTTCCAAGAGGGTCCAACTGCAGACCTCCACTGTCAGGCTACTTACCGCTGCAGACCTCCTGTGTCAGGCCACCTCCACTGTCAGGCCGGTCAGGACAGGAAATATAATAAAAATAAATGAAAGCGTGCGATTTGACAGGAAACACATTATAAATTAGTTTAATCACGTAGACAAAGGGGGAGGGTTTTTGTGGTTGATTTACATTTAATTATTTAGTCAACATTGTAACGGGAAACTATCAGGCTAATTCCTTAAATATAGCATATTGATTTGAGCCTATTCTACTAGCAACAAAGCCCACTGTATATCGCTTCAATCATTCAACTAGTAACAGTATCTTTTTTTACAGGCACTATTTATTTATTCTGTCAAAATATGACGTTAATTCTGTTCATACAGCTAGCCACATCCATTCACAGAAAAACATCGTCGTTGATTAAGAGTGTAACTTAGCCTCTCTTCCAGTCATCCGAAAAGAAACACACACACTTCTCATTCATAATTTACCTTTGAAGAGTAATATACTATGGCATTTTACTGCAATCAGCTGAATTAATAGGAAAAACGGACAACTGTGGAAACTGGACTACAAATTGAGCTTCGTGGGAGTCTGTAGTATAACTAACGTTACCGGCAGGATTAATAAATAAATAATAGAAGCCTGGACAGAGACTTCATTGCTCATTAAGTGGTCAACACTTTCTCTCACACACTGCAGCCCGCTACTTGCGCCAGATGTGTGTGATACTGCAACAAAGTTTAAGTTTTAAAATCCTGAAATAAACCAACAAAGACTACTGCTCAAGAAGAGACGCAAACCCGCCCCCTATATGGTATCATATTAATTATTATTAATCATGCCGACATTCATGCGGTGCGCAGCATAGTTCGTTTGGAAAACGTGTTTATTTTAGTGTGTTTATCTTATTAATATAATTTTGCATTTGTGATTAAAAATAATGGTTGTTGATAAACGAATTACTGACCCCCACAGATGCATGATTTTACTGCTTTACTGCTAAAGCCCAGACCCTCCTTATGGACCGTAACTAGAACACTGCTGGACTATGTGGACTATCAAACTGTACAATCAGTAAAAATTAACATATATGCAATACAACATGTATACCTGTATCGAAAATTTTGTATATATCATCTTTTTAAAAATGAATGGAGACAATAGCCTACTGTAATAATACTTTTACTTTATTCACTGTACACACACAGATTACACAGTTAGAAAAAGAGTTGGCAGCAGTGACTGATTTGCATTATCCAAAACATTAAAAAAGTCTGAATGCATGGGCATTCATTGGCATGTTTCATCAAAATATCTACCACTATCAATATTTGTACATCTAAATCACGCAAATTAGGACATGCCAACAGTGGCTGTGGTGAGGAGAAGTATCTTTATGTGGATAACTGTTTAAATAACCGTGTATGTTAAATATCTCACTGCTCCAAAACAGCTGATTCAAACTATCAACTCATTATGAATCCTGTAGCTGCTTCAATCAGCTGTGTTGAAGCAGGGAGAGATTAAATAATGCAGGACAGGGGGTAACTTTCTTCAGGAAAGGTTTGGTAAACCCTGTCGTAGTACATAAACTTCAATTCAACTAAAATCAATTCATACAGCCAGCAAAGTCTTTGCACACTGTTTAATGTTAAGTGTGAAAAGCTACACCGAACGGTCTAAACGATATAGATTTTTATTTTATCTTCTTTTGAAAAAATAACTAACTTGAGCGTCGTCAACATGTTAAGACAAATGTAAACCTATGCCCTTGCAAAATGGTTTACAAAAACGAACACACAGTAGCTTTATACAGTATGAATAGCTTACGTTATCCAAAGGACAAAAAAGCTAATCCTGCTACTTGAGGAGCTAACGCTAGCCACCATTGGTGTAGCCTAACCTATGTAGAACAAAAAAATAACCTAAGTTACACACGTGTAACATTCTGTAATTTGTGTGATTTAGATGTACAATATTGACAGTGGTAGTTATTGACGGCGAACATATACCAAGAGCAATACATTCAGGCTTTACTCAATGTTTTGGATAATGCTAACCAGTCACCTACCACTGTCACTGTCACCAGTCACCACGATGTGTAGAGTAGCGAAACAACCAAGAATGCATCACGTTATGTCCTGTGGGGACATAACGTGACAGTGGAGGTCTGGAGTTTATTGCAGGTTTAAAGAGGCAAGTAAATAACTAAAACATTGTTGTTAAAATCGCCTGAATTTTAATGCCACAATGAATCATGCTGCCTACAGTATTTGGCACTCTGTGGAAAGGAAGACGTCTTAAGGCCTCCACCATTCTAGGCTCACAGAAAAAGGGTTGTGGTAGTTGTTCTTTATTTTGAATTAAGCTGCAGCTTCTTGTGGGCCTGTTCAGATGAGTGGGCTTTCATTCTATGAGTTATCACTTTTGTTAGCGCTTTCGTTATTGACCTGGCAAATTCAAAAAAGAGGAACTGTTCTTTGTTTGTGTAATCTAAAATGAATAGGCTGGCTGTATTGGCATTACTCATTGTCATCTGTTATATTAAAAACAGACATCATCTTGATGTCAAGCTGCTGTCTGTATCAAGAGAACACTTTCAAGAACAAACAATATTAAGGGAAAGGGATAAAAGCAAGTGGTAGAGAAGCAGATGAGACACGGATCTTTAGAAATCCAGTGATTTATCCAAGACTAATTTAAAACTCAGGCCCAACAAGATGGGTTTCTACTAACTCCAGTACCTTTCCTAACTGACAGCAAGGGCAATATTGCAAAGAAGAACTAATCTGCTTGGACATAGCTGGTTTACTGTGAACTGCGTTTGAAACTGCGGTTTGGATGGCTGCTATTCCTGACCTTGGTAAAAAAACAAACAACTAACAAACAAAAAAAACAACCTAGAATTTAAATTACTTCTATTACAAATAATTTACACATAACTGTAAGTTTAGGACCTAAAATAGCAGATGCCTTTTTATCTAACACAAATATAACTTGCATTTCACATTGTACTACATTTAATGTTTAGTTTTTTTTCAGATACATATTGACATATTCCAGACTAATGGGAATGTTATTCAGTAGTTTAGTAGTGCTATTCTGTGATATGACTAAATTAATGAAATCATTACAGTGTTCCTTTTTACATTTCTTTTCAGATGGTTATTTCTTAAATCTTAAATCGATGTTTAATGACTTAATCAGGACCTACTACATTGGAGATAAATGGGAATCATTGTATTTGGAAGCAGTCCATAGGGCCATGTTTAACTCTGATTTTTGGTTTTGTCCAATCCAAAAGGACTGTGAAATCCATCTTACTGAAACCAGTCTATTATGGAGGACTAATTGATAAAAACAATGTCATAATTACAATCATCGCGGTGATCTGGGCTCATTACCCCTTCTGGATGCAGGAATTTGTCCAGTTGAGTGGCTGTTGACAGTGCCCCGCTCTGCCTTTCCAGACTTCTAATTTCTTGGTGCCACGTGTACATCATTTGTCTTAGACAGAAATCTATTTGGAGTGGAAAGCTTTCATTAAGTCATCCAATAATGGGCCTGTTTGTCAAGTACAAATGCCAGATTGCTGAGGGAAGTCATTCAAGGGCACATTTTCTATGCAGTGTCAATACACTGCTCTTCAACCAAAACTCAGAACAAGAAAAATCTAATATCTGATTTCCAGTAGAATATTACCCGAAATTAAAAAATTGGCATGTTATGTGTGTGTACATGTGAGATTCTGTTTCTGCAATGTATCAGTGCAGCCAATTTCTAGTGTTTTTCTTTCCTTCTTCTTGCTGCTGCTGTGCCTTTATTTTTCCCAAGTTAGTTACACGGTATACATTTTTAATTGACCCCCCCAGGTCTACTCACATGTAAACAGTCAATTCGCACTGTGATGGGGTTCTACCCCATCTGATCAATACACTAATCCCGGCAGGGTCTCTGACACTGTCTGTCAGAATGTCATCTTGTAGCAGTGATAACATAGCTCTGATTTTCTCTTTCTTTAATGGAAAAGCCACATGCCAAAGAAGTAATTAGCTTGTTGGACAGTTCTGCAAGAGAAGGTGTTCAAGACAAGTCCTGCTGATGGAGGCTTTGAGTGGAAACCTCCTGCTGCATGAAGACAAAAAGACCATGGAGTCAGTCATTAAGAAAAAGCTTGAGGTAATTTCCCACTAACTTTAATTGACAGAACAGTCTTCTCTCTCCATCTCTGTCTTTATGTTAAGTATCAAATTCTGTTTACAGCTGTTAAACACATTACTGTCTTTACCATTTGCTGCTATTCCTTACAATTAGAAGATCATAACAGAACAGTGCAGAGAATGATGTACAACAGTATAGTTGTTTCCTCACCATCACCCAAACCACACAATTGGGCAGGTGAATGTGTGTCTGACATATTACATACAGCATGTGCTACAGCCTCCACTGCATCATGGGCCGATGTAATATATTACGCCTCTGAAACACAGGGGAGCCAGCAAGCAAGACGTGATGTGCATGCAGCTGAAGTTTGCAACAGAGAATGTACTGAATTATTTAATACCAAACAAGGCCTGGGTGAGCGCTGAGGATAACAGTTCATTTAGGTAATGCATGGTGAGAGCACTGTCAAATTTCCCCCCAGATACATTCTTAACACATCCAAAAGAATAAATATATAAAGCCACATTGTCTTCTCTTGCAAAATATTGCCAAAAGTATTTATCGGGAAGAGCTTCTGGGCCTTAAAATCCTTTAAAGGAGGCTAGTTTGAGAAAAAATTGGTGTTTATTTAGATGGTGTAATATCACATCTTAAACTCTTTCATGATTATCAGTGTGGTTTGAATATAAATAACTGCACCTGATTTACGGGATTGTGTGTATACAACTCATATTTCATTTACTTTCTTGATGGAGGGGGCCATTTGTGGCGAGGCCTACCTCACACACAGCCTCAGGTGGAGTACAGGATCTCTGACGTGTGTGTGACTGAATGAAAAAGCTATTTAGGACCATTCCTGTGCCATATATGTCCAGAAGGGCATCTCTAACTAAAATAAATGATGTTTTATGTCTGGGGCTACGCTTGCTCAGCTAGCCATGATTTGCACCGTAAACAAGCCACGAGATGCAATAAATCCCAGACTAAGATGTATTTCCTGCACAGACAGCACAATCCTAATCCATCCTAAAACGCAATCATGGGATATTGGCTCTGTGCGGCTCCTGGTGAATCACCACACTGTACAGTATGAAGCAAAGAGATGCAGTTTGAATGAAATACTGTCTATAAGCGGGTCTATACATGCATGAGTAGTGTGCCTGTTGGTTTTTGAGTGACAGTGCCCAGTGGAGATGAGTTTGTTTTAAATGTTTTTTTGCATCTTGGTCTCTCATGTGGAAGTGCAGTGTATCCAGTGTGTGCACAGCATTGTCTCAGCTCAGTGTTTACTCCTAGTGTAACCAAATCTTCAACGCCTGCTGTAAAACACCGGGGGCTTCACAAAGTCATTTTCTGTCACTTATGGTACAATTTTGCAAGTGGGAGCATATTGTCTTGCTTCATAAGACACCAGTCAACCCGCATTTTCCAAGTGTCAGTAAAATTATTCAACTCATTAGGCTTCCAGGTTTTATCAGAGTTTTATGGGATCACAAGAACCAGAACTTTATTGGTGGGTGATTCCCTCAGGCACTCCCTTCCTTTTATCTGGGCCTGTATCTCTGTATCTTGTGTTAAGCTTACTGTCATCAAGGAGCCCTTTCTCATCTCCATCCACAGTAGTTATCATTGTCCCTATTAACACAGAGCACTAGTGAAAAAAAGCCAGCAGCCTCCAACTGATCTTATCAAGGTCATCCCTTGGGTAGCGCTGAGGAAAATAAAACAGATAAGAGATCTTCCATAACTTAATTAGCTTTTTATCACAATGCAATTACAAAATTGTCAAGCCGTTGGTGTAAGAGGCCAGGAACACTTTGAAGGAACTAACAATAACAAAGTGGTCAATGCCACTGGGAGAGCGATGGCCCTTTTTGTCTCTTCAGCTAAGGTACCAGTACTGAGGGGAAATCAGAGGTAGCAATGTGGTTTATTTAGCATCAGTTGAGTAATGGTAGCCCAATGCAGAACACACCATTCTGGGGCCAGAGCACCCACTGAGATGCTGATAAGAGAGATTAATGGTGTTGTCTGAGTGGCTGGCATACGATCAGTGCTTGAGCAACCCAAATGTGTCTGCTATCTAAAGCATCTGTATCCCTACGAAGCACTGAGCTGGATGAGGCAAAAGGACAAGATGTCACATGAATAAATAAAGCGAAAAGAACTTGAGGGTAAAACAGCCCCATGCCCATACATTCTGGTCAATACACAAAACGTGCATTTTGCCAACACATGAGGAAGAGACAGAGAGATGGAAAGAAAAATGTATAAATAAATCAACCGGTTAACCAGAATAAACAGAAAGTTTGAGTCGCAATCACAATGAATATGGAAATCTTTTTGTAAGAGTGCTCAAAATTTGCATGGAAATTGCATTTTGGTCTCATGCTCTTTTGTGTGAGTGTTTGGATGTGTGTATGTGGCAGGTAGGGGGGGTCTATTATCACCTTTGTAATCTCAGAGAACCACACTCTGGGTTGTGGATGTGATCTGCTTTTTCCCCACATGGACCGTTCAGGTTTTACCATGTGGAAGCTTATTTTATAGGCAAATACAGTCCCAAGCAATTAACAATCAAATGCTGTTATTTGCAACAAATAATTGATAAAAATCTCTGATGAAATTTGCTGCCACTGAATTTTATTATCAGGAAGTTCATGACATCATCGTGCCGTAGCACTGTCAGTTTGCTGGAGCGGAGTGAACAGTAAAGTTAGCAAGATCAGCAATGGAATTGATACCTTCACAACCTAAATCACTCTTCCCTTAGCCAAAAATGTTTTGATCTGCAACATTTGCAAAACTGACCCTTCCTGGTATGGGAGCACAAGTATGCTGTAGCATCTGAAGAGGATGCACATAACGTCGGCTGTCTGGATGATGACTTGTCTTGGTAAGCTAGTTAGCAAGCTATCTGGCTTGATGTTAAAAGCCATTTTACATCACGTTATGAGTTGTAACATTTTCTTTACATTTTCTCTTTTTCAATGATTAGTTAATGGTGTTGAGAGTAGCAAACAATTATTATAAACAACTAGAGCTGAAACGATTAAATCGATAAAATCGATTAATAAAATGCATCGACAAATTCGACAAAATGGATTAAATGCTTCATTTAATCCATTTAACTATACAGCACGCTGTTTCGCATGGACATTTATTACTGTCGCACATCACCCTTACGCTGTGAACACACGCTAGCAAAAGTAAGCTGCAGTCCTCAGGTAAAAATGTACACACGTACGTTTGTTGTTCTCCCTTTTGGGCCGTGAGTTGTAACCTCACAGTCAGGAGTTAACTGGGTGTCGGGGAGCTGCACCTTTTTTCTCCCCTCCAGATCTTTCTGTAGCTCAGACAATCCCTGCTACCTGCGTGTGCTAATCCATCCTTCTTTGTCTTAATAATTGCCATCTTTATAATAACAAACAGCTGTTTCATGTGCAGGATTGCTCATTTCCCATTTTCTTGACTAAACGTTGTTTGGAGACACGTCAGGTGACGCAGCCGCTGTCAGCTTGTGTAGTATGTGTGTGTCCCTGTCACCGATCAGTCACTTAGTGTGAACGCCACAACGACTTCAATACTGCCGTCATATGACGGCAAGTTGTGTGTATGGCCGACGCTGAAAGTCGTGTAGTCTGCATGAGCCTTTAGTATAACTTGTATAGCACTCGGGAGATGTTTGTGTTTGTAAAGCAGTTGTCTGATTGTTGGTCTGATGTTTGCTGTATGACACACTATTAACGTACACAGCTGCCGAAATTTGCTGCCGCCGCCAAGCACAAGTACTTCTTAAACGACGCATCGATGAATTGTTGAAATAATCTATCGAAGCTTCGAATACTAAAATCATCGTTAGCTGCAGCCCTATATACAACGATCCTGTTCACAGTCCAAATGTGCCCTGTGGCGATGTTTATGGCTGGAGAGTGTGTTGCTGTCAAGTGCCCACATTAACACCAGACAATTTCATACTTTCTAATACATCTCAATGGCAAGAATTCTCCTGTCAATGCATGTGTACCCAATGTGGAATGCATTCAAATGAATAGGAACGATTTATGGTTTTATCATGAAATGTTAAAATGTGATCTGTATTCAGATATGTTACCTGGAGATTAACTATCGGATCTTGCCTTTGGTTCACGCCTGGTATTTTTAATGCATTTTTATTATCCTCATTGAGATAGGATCTCTGTCCTACAAACTTGTGCGCGAGTAATTTGAGGTGGCGGCGAATCCGGCCCAGACTCCCTTAAAAAGATCACAGAGTTTGTTGAGTTAGGGAAAACTTCATAAACTTTGTGAAATGCTGTCTACTACAAATCTGTTATTATTTTCCCCTCTTGTAAATACGGCAAATGTAATACATTAAGTAAGCTGCAGAGATGAGTTCAACGCACACACAGTTATTTCTTACTGTATGTACCTGTTTGGTCCAAGATAGAACTTCATTTCAGTGGAACATTCTGTTGCTACAGCAAAATCGTTCATTAAAAGATGTATTTTTTATTGTTTTTTATTTATTGTTAATGAGCACATGCCTAAAATAACTTCAAGCTAAATTTAATAGCCGCTAGCTATATAAGAGGCAGTGAGTAATTTTGCGATTCATAATCCGAATATTCGATTATTTGTTTCAATAATCAATAGATTATTTGTTTATCAAAAAATCCATTAGTTGCAGTCCTAGTCCTGCATGTCATACTATTTCATATATCATTTTTTTGTTAATTTGTTTGAAATTTGAATTGTGAAATATGGAAAAATGCAGTAGCTAAAAAAACAATTTATTCCTCAAAATGCAGTTTCTTCCAACATGCATTGTTTTTTTTTTCAGTTTCAATTGAACTGAAATGGAAAAAAAAACAAAACCTGCCCAACTGAGTTTCCTTAGTGACTAAAAAGTCCAGTAAAACCCAATAATTCCTCACATTGTGTGCAACACTGACCTCCTAAGATTTCCTCAGGGTTGGAAGCAAACACTGACTGCTGGGAAGGGTATCCAACCACATCTGGGCTGGCTGGAGAGTCATGGTTATTCTCCCATCACAATGAAAAAATTTTTTAAATGTCAGCAGAGTCAACTGAACTTTTCTCACTAAGACTTATTGGACTGACTTTGATACATTGTCCAGGCATAACACCCCACAGTGCTTGTATATATTTCTTTGTTTTGAAGAACCTCTGATTTCATTGTGCTAGTTGACTAAACAGCTAGCCTGCTTAACATAATGCTATCAACATACCAATAAAAACTCCCTTAGGAAAAGGGATTAAAAAAGCTTGCAAAAGTTAGCATGACATTAAAGAGGTGGTATTATGCTCATTTCCAGGTTCAAATTCTCAATTAGGGGTTGTACCAGAACAGGTTTACATGGTTTTATTTTCAAAAAAACACCATATTTTTCTCATACTGCACATTGCTGCAGCTCCTCTTTTCACCCTATGTGCTGTACGCTCCGCTCTTGAGCTACAGTGTGATGCATCTTACTTGTACAAAATCTTTGTTGGGAGTTGCACATGCAGAGTTCCCAGGTAAGGACTACTAGCCAATCAGAAGCAGAGAAGGGCGGGTTGCTAGAAACAAGGTAGTGTGATCCAAATCAAAGTTGCTTTAGACTGCGACCATAACCTAGCAGATGGTAAGTTACTCACAAGTCCACAACCACACAGCGTCATTGTTCCACATCTTACCATAAACCGCTACAAAAATTGTGATTGTGACCCCACAATCAAAAAATATAAAACTTTCTGTTGCTGGCCTCTGTCTGGTGCATGCAATGATGATGCAGTGAATAGTGACTATTCTCTCTGATTCTCTCTCTCTCTCTCTCTCTCTCTCTCTCTCTCTCTCTCTCTCTCTCTCTCTCTCTGAATCAGCAGTCTGTCGTGTTTTCACGTTACATTTTAGTATCCCTCAGCTGGCTTGGAACCTCGATGGAGGTGAGGTGATACAAAAAAAAATACCTGGAAGCAGGTACAGGTGCAACATTTCTACAATGGAAAACCAAACAAAGGCGAGTTGAGCCAAAGGGCCTCCGCTCAGACTAGCTTGGTTTGAGGGCGTGCCTGACCCCACTAGCAGCTTGGCAAGCTTTATGACGCGTTTTCATTGTGACGTTACAAGTAAAGGAAGTGAAGGGCTGGACTACAAACGATCTGTTTTCAAGCGGTTCAGAGCAGAGCTCTCTGTGGGAGATGGGAACTCCCTTTGGGCTGGACTTTGGGCTTTTTCACTTTACAAACCTGTTACATGTACAAAAAAGAGAGATGACTCAATAAAGGAGAGGGAAAAAGCCTAATACCACCTCTTTAACAAAACACTGGCTATGCCAATAAAACTGAATGTCCGAGCACATTATGACCAAAAAGCCAATCCTCAGGAATTTTGTTTTAAATGTTCAACAGCCACGTTCACAGTTTAAAAGTATGAGTAGATGAAAAACCAAGTCAATAATGACGGTCACATCAGTGTGATCAGCATACTTGCCAACCTCCAGACATCATAGACTTGGACCAAACCTAACCAGGTATTTGGGAGTCTTTCCCCCAGAAACAATTTGTCAAACCAGAGACTTTATTTATTTGCATATGAGATCATTTATGGAGTATTAAAGTTCACAATAAGCTGGAGCGTAGGTTTTGTTTTAGCAATGTATTGGCCACTTATTTAGCAAATTTTAGCTTTAAACACTTAATTTCCTGCATTCCAGTGAAATTTCTGCACTACTTCCTGACTTTTCTGCATCAATTTTTTTTTTATCTAGGCTATGTAAACAGAAACACTAAATTCAGGCAGCAGGGGACAATTTCAAAAAAAATTTTTAAAATATATCGCTTTTAAGCATTCTGTATTTCCTATGGCACCTTTTCACCTCAAGGATAATTTATTGTAATTCAGTTAGAAACTCCTGGACTGGATGTTCAAAACTTTTACACATTAAAATTCCATCCCACATATCTGTGTAATCTGACATGTCCAGAAAGATTATTATGAGAATAACTTCATCATTTAGTCACAATTTATAATATTTTTCAAAGTCTGCTCTGCTGCTCATTACTTGCTCTGTCATTATAGTAGGCTAACTTCAGACAGAACCCATTTGGCACTGTATGGATGAGACCTGTACATGAAAACACTTGTGATCAGCAGAAATCTCACCAAAAATCCACACGTTAACTTCTGCAGCTCTGTACAGCTCACAGTCCCAAACAGAGCAAGGCAGCGCTTAAGTTTTTACATTTTTATATTGCAAAACTCTAACAGCTACCACTCGGTCAAAACGGTCTTCCACTAACTCCGCGAGAGCGGGTTTGCTTGATTACTGTCACAGCGTACACTGGGCTCGCATTAGCTGGGTGGAGTTGATTTGCGCTAAGTCGACCTCATAAGTTATACAATATTTTTTCCAATTTATGTGGAAATTTGTGTGTGGCATGAGGGTGTGTGAAAAGTAGGGGTGCAACAACTAATCAACGTAGTCGACAAAAATCGATTATTAAATTTTGCCAAAGAATTTAATAATCAATTCGTTCATGACGTCATCGGGCCGTAACGACATCACTAAAGTGATGTGAACAGTGAAGTTACTAAAACAACACAACATCAGCGCTGCAGTAACACCTTCATGACCTAAAACCTCCAAAGTGTGGCAGCACTTCACTCTTCACTCAGCCAAAAAGGTTGTTAACTGCAGTGTCTGCAAAGCTGAGCTTTCCTGATTGATTTTTAATGGTGCAGAGAGTAGCACATAATTATGATACACAACGGCCGCGTTCACATTCCAGATGTGCCCTCACTTTACAATCATAAACAATGCATCGCTCATGGCGACGTTCCACAAGATTAGACAACACCGGACAATTTCATACTTTCTAAAGAAGAAGAAAACACTTCTTCTGTCTATGAGTGTGGCGGCAGGTAATCCGCACCAAACTCCCTTAAAAAAATCAGAATTTTGTGATTTGTTGAGTTAGGGGAAAATATATAAATGTTGTGAAACACGACATGACGTTATTCCTTTCTTTGTATATGCTGTCAGTTTGTCCCGGTGTGTTGCAGTACTGGCATGTAAACTGTTCATTCACTAAACAGCAGATCAGCTGCTCAGATCAGGACTTGATTTCAGTGGAACTTTATTTTGCTGTAGCAGAAAGTTCATTAAAAGATCCATTTTTGAAAGCAGTATTTATTTTATTGTCGTGACTGTTAATTAGCACATGCCTAAAACAACCTCACGTTTAATTTAAAAGCTGGTAGCTAAATGAGAGGCATTGTGTAATTTTGCAATTCATAATCCGAATAGTCGATTATTCGTTTCAATAATCGATAGATTAATTAACTATCAAAATAATTGTTATTTGCAGCCCTAGTGAAAAGTGTCAATTGCGTGATCCTCACGCTCAACGCGAGTTGAGAGTTGGCAGCTCTGTATACGAATCTATACAAAATAAATAAGGTTCTCATACAAAAATACTTGTGCAAACTATACATATAATAATGTACATGATAAAATCACACAATGTGGCCACTCTTTGCAGTTTATTACTCAGGTACAGGTTTCAGAGATTTCCAGTACTCCATACATTAATTGTTGTAGCAAGTATGCATCAGTTGTTCCATCAGTCATACAGTTTTGTGAGGGCTACCATTTTTTTTGTGAGGGCCCGTTGCTGTGGTGTGTCAGTTTCCAACACAAGCTCCCACTACCGATGAGGAAGTTATGTCTGTAGCCATGAAGACAGACTGTCACAGTTTATAAACCAGATGTGATGTAAGCTCGCTTCACCTCACCGAGGGTTCACTATTTGGCTGGAGATTGAGGTGGCAGGAGATTGATCTATTTTACTTCTCATCTATAGGATTTGAATGATAACACTATCAAGAAAATCAAAAGGTAATTTCGAATTGTCCTTTTTCTTCATCATGGGTGTTTATTTGTTCCCTTATTGTTGTATAAACCCTTGACCAGATGTTTTGACTTATTTTCTAACAATGCAAAAACTTCAAATGAATCTAAAATGTCCAAAGTCTACCATGACACAGTAATGTAGCACATACTTGCTTTATAGTCATTTACAGTAATTTTGCTCTGTGTATAACATGGAGGACACTTTTCTTCAAAGACCAAAAAGCTGCAGCATATGAGTGCTTGGGTTTAGGTTTTGTTTATTTTGTCCTTAAACACATCACGCGGCTAAGTCCGAATGGGTCTTATCTTTCCTGGCCAGCTGAAGAGATTGAAGCCTGTGTCCAACTGGTATCGCTTAGAGGTTTTTAGCTATCAGCTCTCAAGAGATGCATGTGGGAAAAAGTCGTTCATGCTACTGTTGTTGCTACAAGAACATTTAAACCTGTTCAAAGCATTACGATCTCTTTTAAATTTTCAAGTATTTAAAAATTGGACTGATAATGTATCAGTGGTTTGTTTCTTGGAAACCAACAATGTCTTTACACATTTCAGAATAGTCCCTCATTTTAAATTTGAGAAGATGTGGAAGATGGGAAGCTCAGCTATTATAAGAGATGCTCCTTACACTTTCAGAGTGTGTTATGGCTCCAGATCCAGTGCATTTGATGGACAGTTGAACAGTCAGTGGCTTTATTTACTAAGAGAACTTGAGAGAAACACTGTTGCTCTTTGTTAAAGCCCCTTTTTTTCTGGCATTATCTTGGATCTGAATTTTGCCACTGTTATAATTGAAGTGCTATACTGTAGTTGCACTGATAACAGACTGTCCCACTGCCACTGGCAGGAGAATGGCCTTTGTCTCTGATTGATCCGATGTGACATTGATCAATCCACAATGATAGCAATACATTTTCTTCACTATTCACTTCCAGTAGTAGGGTGTTGATTTAGTGCACATTAAAAGCTCTGCCATGTTCTTTACAATCTGCATCCTGCTGGGTAGTAGATAATTCAAAGCAGAAAACTGTATGCTATCGATTTGAGGGAAGTCTATAAGTGGCTTGTCCAGCATTCCGAAAGCCATCACTAACCGGTTTGCCTTACTTCAAACCTGCTTAATGAACTTGACCAGGTGAATGGTTTCATAGTTGACAATGGTGTATAAATTATCATTGCCGGATCTGTCCCGTATTTATCAAACCCTTCCATGCTCTGCACATCCTTTGAAAGACCCTGATAACCCTGATGCATTATTCATAGGGCTTGGTTGACTCAGTGAAGAGTCAGGGTATAATTTAAAGGGTGGGGAATAGAGGCCTGGCTTGTCTTGGAGTGCAGTCCAAGGAGCAGGCTGAAATGAAACCACCCTTTTTGTGTTCTGCCTGGCATTTATCAGCAGGATTGTTCTAATGGGGATGTCATTGGAGGAGGAGAGGAACCGTCTCACTGGTCTTCAGAAGAGGAGCCATGATGGAGATTGAGAGCCGTGTAAAGATTAGCCATATCTCCAAATGAGACCTCCAGTCATACTAGAAAGGAAAATTGTGTTCCTTAATCTGTGTCCTATTTATCATATTACACTAATGGCTATATCCAGGCCATACAGGCTGATGGCTTGTTGGCCTCACTTAGCAACTGATGCAGGATCAGTCATCATGAGTGTCCAGTGACTCACTTTTGGATCACAGCTGGTTACAGGATGATGATGATAAATTGATATGTGTTGGTTGCACAATCACAGCACACTGACTGAATGCTTGAAAAGAGCAAGAGACAATTTCTACCTGCTGGAAACCTTCTCTTGCTGCCATACAATGACCTCTTGACCACTTTTTTAGTTTTCATCAAAACAAAAACTTTGCTGGTTATGAAATTCATACAAAGTTAATGGAAAGATGCAAATCACTCTTTTTTCAAAGCATTCATTTTGACTTAGTAGGAGAAGCCAGGTGGATCTTACAACATTAACAATTACTGTGTTCTATTCAAGTGTCCCAATAAGCCACAACAGTGTCATTTATTTTATTATTTACACCTGTTCTTTTCCTGCTGTCAAAACGTCTTATGCCTTTTGCTGTCAGACACTATTTTGAATTAGATACATCCATGCAAGTTTAAAATGTTTCAATACAAATCTCACCTATTATAACTGAATTTCTAAATGTACAGAGACTGGATTAAAAATTCCAATGGAATATTACTACACAACAGACAAATTCACAGTCCAAATATACCTCTAAGTACATAAGCATTAGCTTCAGCACACAGAAATACTGGCTGATGTATGATACAGCAAGACACAGAAACAAGCAAACATGTGCACTCCATACACACAGAATCACACTCACAGGTGTACAGTATAAGCCTGCGCAAACATAAGCATAACCTTGAGATACATCCCTCAAGGTGATTATTGCAATGTGTACATTTCAATGTGTCCCACAGCATACAAAGTACCTTAAAACATCCACTGCTACATGGGATTTAGATCATTGTTCTTTACTTACCTTTACTACAGTGTGTTTCAGTATTTTATGTTTGGAGTAATGTGCATGCTCTGTAGGTCCATGATGTAAAATACACACTATACTGTATGTATTTGTCCTGCTCACCACACAGTGTTACAGTACACCCAATATATCTTGACAATAAAAACTTTTTGAGTCAACTGTTCTTCTTGTGTCAATGTCCCGTGAAGACAATGTAAAAAAAAAAAAGGTGTATCCCTGCTTTGCAGCATCACCTCACAGAACTACACAATTATGAATATCTGTACTTGGACCTCAAACTATCTGTGACTGAAATACTGACCAGCACTATATTATTAACACTGCAGCCAAGATAAAAACTGGTTGTAACAAACACAGTCAGTTCATTAATCGAGCTCACAGTTTAATACACTTGTAATATTTGACTGGAAAAAACTGTAGAAAATCCCTTTCCTTTTTATTCCTTTTTACACACATGCCTGTTTTCTTTTTTCGTTCTTTTGTCATTCAGAGTCTATATGGATGGATTATATCTCTTTCCTAGATTTCAGGGCATAATCCAAATAGACTCTTAAATGAAAAAAACAGATCCTTCTCTAAATACTGAGTAAAAAACAACAATGCCTAGATAAGAATGTCTTCATGAAGATAATGAACATGAACTTGCATGGATCATTACACAAAAATAGCTTAGTTGGCACCAAGTCTTAAATCCCAGTTTCATAAGCAAATAAGGTGTATGCTGCCATTCAGTTGCATTTAACAACATGAAGCTGTATTTAGAGGTGGAATACAACCAACGATGAACAAAAGCTGACTCACTCTATGCCCCGAAATATATGTTTCAACGTGAAAATTTTGTTATTCAGAGCTCGATGACTGCACACATGTACAGACATGGAGGTAGAAAGGAGAGATTCTGAAGAAATAAGAGAAATTGGCTTTCTTGGTGAGTTTTACACACTTGTTGTCACAGCATACATCAGTCTGCTGGCGTGTTTCCTGACTGCTTATGGCTAAAAGACAATAAAAAACACTGCAGAGTTCAAAGGAAGCAGAAACCCAACACTTTGACTCCATGGCAAGATAAGTACTTAGTTAAGGTGATCACTACATCACACTACATGCCGTGATCTGAGAAACATTCGCTGCAGAATTCATTTGTTGAAGAGTGAAAAAAAAAGTTGTCCCAAGGTAGGATCAAACACTCAACCGTTTGATTGTGAGTCATGCGCCTTACCAACTGAGCTAAACAAATAACATATTGATATAAATCAATATTGTCTGTTATATTCTCATCCACCATCTAATGGTTGAAAATATTGCTCCGATGCAACTTATTTGCCGACCCCTGCAGTATATTATTACTACTTCTTCTTCTTCTAATGTACTTCAACATAGTGATGAGTGTCTACACTTTCTGAATTCTACCAGAAGTAGAACAATAAGATTGTAGTGACGAAACGCATTCTGTAGTGCTGTTTGTCCGTTTTCAGCTACTGTAGAAATGTGACGATGCAACATGTCTCATTCTAAGGTAATAATAACATAACGATTAATTATGTAAGGTCTTTACACACCACAGAAAACATAGTTATGGATCTATATATTTCTGTCGATAGATTCTCAGAAATATTACACACTTGACCTTTAAGTCTAAAACCAGAGCTTAAATAAGTGTGAATACTGGTTGAATGATCATGTTGCTCTGTCACATTCATACACAGCAACATTTAGCTCATAAACTGGTCCATAAAGATGTACTTCTAAGTTAAAAGACACTTTTGTTTCAATTGTGTTATTTTTGACTGGAAGGTGTGTGATGAGACCCATACATCATTTCACTGTAAGTCACTTTTGGAAGTGAGGAAAATGCAGAGACAAACTGGGCTTTACAAAACTGGTTTATTTTACATGAAGATGTTAGGAGTAATTTGGCCAGTTTTGTACCTTTTGAAACAAAAGAACCACTCACAAGACATGTCTAAGTCTAAGTCATTGCTACTGACGCAGTTAAAATTTTTTGGTAAGCTGCTCCTTTAAAGATTTTCAAAACCTCTGGGTGCAGTCTTTCATTCCTTGCTTTCTCCATGTGTGGTTCTAACAACCGGTATGTGATATCTGTGAGAATCCGTGAAGCACACCACTGTTGTCCTGCTTCTGACCCCCACTCCCCATCTGTCACAGCAGGCTCTGTAATGACCTTTACTGTGGTCATGAGAAAGTCATGGTCCATCAGGAAATGTTGAGCTGCTCTGCTCCAAATGCTCACATGTTGGGGTGTAGTTAAGGAAAAAAGTAGGCAAATTTATTAAGATACATTTATTGGGCATAGACTAGCTGCTGAATAAATTACCTGTTTGAATTACTGTTACCACTGTGGTTTTCAAATGAGTTATCCATTGAAAACTAGAGTTTTGTTGTTGGAATAAGCATTGCAGTTGGTTTGTTTTTGTACCTTTTATACAACATGATGCGAACATATAAAGCAACACACATGCAGACTGTCCAGACACTCAAATTGTGTTTGACATGTTGCATATTTGACCCAGTATTGTGGCCTCACCTACAGGACTAACTCCTGAAGTCCAATGATTTGCCTGCCTGATTTTGTTGACATGTTTAGAGTTTGCTGATTTGGTAATTAGTGCTTGCTTTTTGTGCTTCTACTATGGTTAGGTAGGCTATGTAGTTAAATGTTTTCTTTTGTAATTGTGTTTATTGTTGTTTTATTTTCGGGAGTCTGCACAAGGTATTTTATTTTGAAAACTGAACAGATTCTCTATGCTGTTTTTGTCTGACTTCCTTCCCGGTTCGATGTGCTCTGTGCAGCTTGACGCATCTTCCATCAAAAATAGACCTGCTGCATATTCTCTGCAGAGCCGAGAAGAGTGGAGATCTGCTTTACAGCCGTAACACGATACAGTGGACTTTTAGGTAATATAGTTGTTTTTTGGCTCACTTCCACCCTAGCATAAATGTTTTGATTCTCAAAAAAGACTATAATCACACTCAAGAACTTAACATGAATGAGTAATGCCATGATAAGAATGTCATCATGAAGATAAATAAACAAATCTATGGGTTGCTTGGTCTAGTTTTCCACGCCAAGGTGAGGTGCACTCTTGTGAGACCTTGGAAAACATGTGCCCCTGTCTGTCTGAGACTGTCTCTTCTGCTTCACTTCAGCCCTCCTTTTGCTTTTCTTCTACAATTTATCCATCTCTGACTCCGTCTTGCTTGATCCACATTGGTTACTTAGTTTTTGTTTGAGATGTTTTATTATTTTTTGTGGTGCTGTCAATTGATAAGGTTTTGCTACTGTATCTGAAAAAGGTCACACTCAAACACTCACTCACTTGATATCCCACTCCTTATACACCCAAGCCTTTCTGTAACTGAATAGGTCATTAAAAAACTTTTTTTTTTCTCTAGTATATGTAGGCTGTTTACTCTTTTTTGTGAACTAAACACTTGGCAAACAGTAAAACAGATTGGCAGCACACAGCACTATGAGATAGATGGATTATAAAGTTATGTTGCAGTCCTGTACAATTGCTTTCCAGGTCGGCCAGTCTGACCTGAGAAGCAACTCTTTAACTACCCATCACTGTCGAGCAAGACTTATGGGCTACAAGCACCTGAAGCGTAGAAAATTGCTTAACAAAGTGGCTTGGCAGAGTGATGGAAAGTCTAGCTCATTTCACAAAAAACAACAGATGTTTGCTAAATCATCTATAAAAGAAACCATAGTGCCAAAATTCTGTTTAAATACTACAAGTTAATGCCTCTCATATTTAATCGCTCGCCGAACAGATGCTGGCTTCTTTTAATTAAGCAACCTCTGAGTTTTGTTACTTCTCAGCGAGTGCTAATACAATCTGCTTCACAAACCTGTAACTACAAACGCTGAACATCCCATTTTCCACGTTGCTGAACTGGCTCTAATGATGAGTCAATAATGGCCTATAACAATATAGCTAGCTGCTGAGGTGGTGAAGTCAGCAGTCAACAGGTGTATTCCAAGTTGCATTGCCAAACTTTTATTATTTGACTTGAAAAGTCATAATGATAAAGTATGCAGTTAATAAAGTATACATTGTTATGCTGCTGCTATGATACATAAGGGAAATATGTTTGAATTAGTTTGATCTCTGTTGCATTACATTTTCAAAAGTCTAGAATACTAAATGAATACAAAGTACCCAATTAGTGGCCAATAAATAGTGACGATTGTCTGCGGAAGGATCATAGCCAGAAGCAGTGTGAGTTCCTCTGAGACAAATGTTTTCTTTGTAAAAGTAACTTGAGGTAATGGCACTTCTCTCACATTTTGAGTTTTGGCAAGGCAGCAGTGCCGGCCCCTGTGGTCCGTGACATTGTTTGCGAGGTTTAATTAAGTCACAGCCACTCTTGATGGAGTTAGTTAAAGTCATGAGCCTCTGTTGACTTTGGAATGGCTGAGTGAAGCACATTCGTGTTGTTGCTTTGATTGTTTTTAGTCATTAAAGGATCAGGACCCTGGAGAAGTTAAGGAAAGGGTACAGCCAATTCCTCCGCATCCAAAAAAGAAAAGTTATCCATGGAAGGCTGAATAAATCTGTTGGATTACTGGAAGCTGGATCCTGGCCCATACTTCAAAATTTAACCAGCATGATGTTAGCGCTTAACTGTACCAGATTTAATGTACATCAAAAGGGAAAATCATGTTTATGATTGGATTTGTGTGAGTTTTTATCTGTTAACAGTTTTTACGTTTTACAACACTGAATAGACCATGAGTATATATACGTGCACACTTGTCCTGGTTTATTTTTACATGGAATATCATCTAATTACATTTTAAAACCGCAAACATGTTTGTAAGCATTACTAAATTTCTAGGGACTGCTAGGTGCACACGCCTTTCATGTACTCAGCATTCTCAAATCAAGCATTTCCTTGAGCCTTGAGAACAGATTTTTGGTCACAAAGTTAATAATTGTAGGTACTGATTTGAAAACAGAATGCAAGCTCAAGTTGTTTGCCCAGCACACACACAGATGTTTCTTCTTTAAAGACATTCAGAACCGTCTGTAAATACAACAGTTACATATTATCACTTGATTAAGCTGTGCTGAACGGGAGAGTTTCAAAGGACCTGCTATGACATGCAAGGAGAGGGTCATGTGACAGCAGAAACATTGGCAAAAGAAAATGCAGGATAGCTTGTTAATTGACCTTCATTTTCAAATATCTGTTTCTATTGTAACATAAAAAAACACATGAAACAACATTATCAAATCCACAGCCAATTTGGATACGGTAATATTGTAACAATAGCTCTCACGGCCCATATGTCACATGACCCTCTCCTCACAGGTTGTAGTGGTCCACTCAAGAGTCTCACTATTGCAAATGTTAGCAAGCATTTGGGTATTTACACATCCAACAGCTGCATTGTCAGTCGGCCGGGTGTTGTGTTTCTGACACCTATGTCCAATATTCATTTGCTTTTTTACCTGCGATTTCGTCAGATAATTCTTGTCACTACAAGGACCCCCTATCACACTACACATAATAATTTGATCCACTGTTTATATAGAAATATTGATTGGTGCGACAAGAACTTACTCGGTGACAGCATGGTATCAATTAACAAAGAAGAATATTTATATTCTTCTCTCTGGCTCTCTGATGACACTAGATAATAGCTGGCTCTCGAAGACCACAGAATAGTGCAAATAGGGAGAGGATGCCTTTGGGCCCTGTCTTAGCAGGTGGGTAGACCACTTGTGTCTCAGTTTCTTGGCCTCGGGTCAGATCCTCCTGCACAGCACCTCAGCCTCACAAGAAAGCTAACACCCGTGCAAATCTGCCCAGATAATGGTATTAAAGGCTGCACCTACAGGCACAACAGTTTCTGTACTACCTTGATAACCCTGAAAACTCTGTACACCATCATAGGGGGAGTGAGGAGATCTTTGCTAAAAGGTTTAAGATGAGCATGCTTATGCAGAGGTTGGAAGGATTACATACTAATTCATAAACAACCCTGGCACAAGAAGAAGCCATCACTTTATATCCTGGAGGTAACAGCAACAGTGGTATACATATCTTCTGTACACTGATTGAAAACTGTCACACGTGTGTATTTGGTGAAGGAAGCAATCAAGCGGCAATACGTCTGTGTGCATTCAAACAAGAAGTGAAAGTACAGTGATGAGAGTGAGCATCATTCTGCCTCTCTCATGCTCTCTCAATCTCTCTCTGTCTATATGCTCTGGTAAAGCAGAGGCCAGTTTGGCTTCATTTGCAGCACAAGCCTCTTAATCCCTGGAGTCTTCAGTGTAGAAAGGGACATGAGGAGCATATGGAGGGCCTCTGATCCTTATTAGTACATGGCACAGACAGCCGGAAAAAATCAGGTAATTTTAGAAAGTTTAATTTTTTTTTAAGCTCTTCTGGTTTAATCATTATTTCTCCTCAAATCATGGCCTATGAAGCTTCCTTTCCTTATTTTGTAAAAGCGTCCTTCAGTAAACAATTTGTTCAGATTTTAAGAAGAGGGTTAAAGGGGCGATAAAATATACATTTACCTCACATTTACCCTAATATTTAAAGTTAAGCTGTGACAGTTTAAGTCTCATTTGTTCAGTGAATGCTTCTGTGTATGTGTTCTGCTGCAGAAATGCCCTACTTTACGCTCACTGCTCATTCATGTGTCAGAGCTGCCCACTAAGACCACAGTCTTCGACTGCAGGTCTCTAAATAGCTCCACTTAAGCTGTTGGGGTTAGGAAGAGGGGATTATTCATTTACTTTCAAAGCTATTTCAGCACTGGTGTAGATTTTTGACTGCAACCTTCCAGTCACAAATTTGATCAGTTTTGTCCATGATTTGACTTCTTCGGGCATATAATGATGTAGCTGTAAAATTTGAAACAAGAGAACATCCTGCTTAGTGAGGCATTCTCCCAAATCACAAATTACTCCATCGTCTGGAATAAATCCTTCCAATCTGTCTGAGTGGATGGGACACAGCAGCCTAAACACTACCTATCTCTGACAATATCACTTATTTAGCTATTAACATTTGTCCCAAGCTGTCACAGTGCTTCAACCTTAACTTTACCCCACTACTTAAAACAATGAACCGTGATTTACGTGCTGGATTAATGCACCTCTGCCAGTCATAAACTGCTACAATATAAAGACCACATCTCCAAAAATCAGCTGGAAATCTGTTTGCAGTGATCTCAACTAAACCCACTATCTGCATCTCACAGTTTGATTGTAAAAAAAAAAAAAATAAGGGTCAATTTACAATCTACAATAGCCTTGGCCTAAATGTGTCAGTATGCTGAAATAAAAGCATGTCTTTCGAACTTATCTGAAGGGAATAATGTTTATAGCATTAGAAGGCAGGGTGAAAAGCCTGTGGTCATAGAGAGGGGGAGATGTAATAATTGTTTAAATGTATAAATAAGAGAGCACACCACACCTTTGGACAGTCTTTCCTCAAATGTATTTATAGTATAGTTTCATGTATGCAAAAATGCAAAAAGAGAGCTTGAGATAGAATTTCAAACTTTCTCATCTCCACACACTTGGACAATTTCTGCACGTAGTGGGAGTGGCTGTTTCATTCTCCATCCCAAAAAGTTGCATTATAGAAATTGTTTGATGCAACATATTTTTTTATAGACATGGTCCCCGGAGGAGGAATTGTAATAACTTTGCTGATACCCTGATTTGTTCCTTTAAAGGGGCCGTGTGTAATTTTCAAATTTTGGGCTCTAGCGGTGAGGTTTCAGATTGCACTGTGTTGTTACTGTATATAGTATAGAGTTAAGAATCAGTAGGCAAGAGTCCTGGGAGTGCATATGCAGCAAATCTGTGCTGATTTCTTCACATAGGGTGCAAAATAGTGGCTGTTGCAAAAGACTGAGAACCTGTTCACAAATAAGCAATAGAAAAGTGATTATAGTCCCATTGGTGCCACAATGAGGTTCACATTTTTGGCTTCTAGTGAAATACCAACTATTGGACGTATTGCCACATTCATGTTTCCCTGAGTATGAATCCTAATATTCTACAATCTGCTTGGCTCCTGACTTTTCATCTAGTGCCATCTAGGTCAAATCAATAATTTGGTGTACGATCCAATTGTGCTCATCACCGGTGCCCCCCAGGGTTGTGTGCTCAGCCCCCTCCTGTTCACGCTGTACACCCACGCTTGCAACCTCCGACATGGAGAGAACTCTGTTGTGAAGTTTTCAGACAACACCACCATCATCGGCCAGATTTCAAATAACAATGAGACTTCATATCTGGAAGAAATCAACAATCTTGCAGTGGTGCGCAGAGAACAACCTACTGCAAGAGATACAGAAGTATCTGCTTGTGTACAACCGGCATCTACTTCCCTGTGGCTGTGGAACGCCTTAATACTTCCTCAGCACTCCACCATGTAAAATAGTTTATATATTATATCATTATATTCACCTGTCTACTGTGTATAATTTTTCTATATAACATTTGTTTTTGAGAGAGTAGCATAAAGTGAACCACAACTTAATGTCATTATACAAGCCTGTGTTGTAAAATGATACATTTTCCTTGTACGCTGTATACTGTAAACCGTATGCATACACACAAAAATGCCTCTTTATTCTCATCTTACTCATATTGTTAATATACACTACAAAACCACATCACATCCTGTATTTTGTGCTGTTCCTTCCAGTACACATTGTTGTTTGGTTTGGTAATTCTCTGGTGTGTCAAACAGTATCATTTATTTCCTGTCACTTACACAGTACATACATACTGAATAGTGTGTCCCACAGTTCTTGCTCTTACATGTCAGCAATACTAAATAGTTATGTCCACGCTATCATGAGTGCTGATCTACAGCACAAACTATTTTGCCTAATACGGGGCCGAAAATGTAAGAGATTACTTATACAAAGTGGATTCATTAGACAGCTAGAAAAGGGAATGGAGCGCATCCTTATTCACATCACTCCTACCCTAAAACTTCTCTGCCACAGTCTCTAATCCACAGCTTTATTTTTGTTTATCTGTATTTTTAAAAATGTATCATGAACAAGATCTTGTCTCATGCATTCATAATTTCTGCACCCTCAGAACTTCCTAACGGGGGCAATGTATTTTTTCTTTCTGTGGTGTGATCATTTGCATAACTAATCTGGTATTTACATTCATCAATTGCTTCATTAATTAGGTCAGTGATCAAAGCAGGATTTCTCTATCACTCGGGAGGGGAGGAAAAAATACTTTTTGGTGGCTCTCTGCTACAGCTCTGTGCAGAAACAAAAAGAAATAAAAGCAGGGAGTTTGGGTTGAGATCTAACGCATAATTTCTTATGGAGAGCCTGCTGAGAGATACTGCACTCTTACGTAACTCAGCAACATCATTATGAAGACAGTTAGAGACGGCAGAGAGCCTCCATCTTTAGCCACTACCTCTGGCAGAACAGTCAGATCGCCCACGCCATCTACTGGTGGATAGGTGGAGGGATTTTAACCACCATTAATGACCACCCAGGGGACAGGGCCAGAGGCCGAGGAAAACTAACAGTCCTTTCAGAGACTGAATTTGAGGCTTTTGAACACTGATGACATATATGATCCACCATAGACCGGAATCATTAGTCATGTGAGACACATCCAGGCTTTGGGACCCACGGTGCTGTTCTCCTGCTCTCCTGCTCCTTTGTCAGTGGTGATGTGTAATTTGTCTACCTTCTGCATTCATCTAACCTTCCTTTTGACAAGGCATCGTCTAAAAGACAGGTCTGTGTGTGCTGGGCATTTGTGGTATCTTGCTGACGGAGACAATGTAACCACTGAGCAGTGCTGAGGTCCCTGCTCCGCTTCTCCAGTCTCATCTGCTGGCAGCACTACATCATAATCTGGAAACACCAAGCGCAAGACAGTAAAGGTACACAAATAGAAACTGCTGACCTGTCTGTTTTATATATGAGGGAAAGTACTTGCATTATGAAATATGTACAAAATTGAAAAAGGCGTCATCAATTTGATAGGCATGACTGGATTGAAAAATGAGTGTTGCCTTGCTTTAATTGCACATTCAGAAGTTTTTGCAACTCACTGAGAGAGACTATATATTATTGTGTTTAGGGTTTTATAAGGTACCCAAGTAAATGTGAGCCATGTAGTCCAAATAGGTTAAAGGTAAGTACAGCTCGTCAGGTGCCACTGCAGTAAATCACCAAAACAGATTTTCTTCCTCTTTATCATCAAGGAAAATTGTTTAAGACCACCATAGTGCAATGTCCTAAAACATATAAATCATTCTTTAAACTAGTGTTTTGTTTTACAGTAATTCCTTACAGAGCGTTGTGCACAACCATAACTTAATTTTGTTCTTGCTTATCAGACACAACACAACACCCTAAAGGAAGTAGTTTCAGTAATTGGAGAGAGCAGAACATTTCCCCCTTTTTTCTCCTGCCCCTTCACTTTCACCTCACCCTCCACCTTATATGGACCCTAGATGCAAATGCAAGTTATTCAGCAGGCTGCTGTTAATCCATGTTGACCCCTTCATGGAACAGACCATTTCTGATTACAGATGAATTCCGAAAGTACACATGCAAAATGTGAAAACAACAGAGGTAATACAGGTAAAATGCATTCAGAATCTGTCTGTAAAATTAAAGCCAAAGTTCGAGGACCAGCTTGCTCTCAGGTTAGGCACCTCTGCTCTCCTATATAACATCAAGAGAGGCTTTGCAGATGCTCCTGTCAACGACATCTAACTGCTTATGGTTTTTATAGCTGAGCTTTTGTTGCACATGTTGTGCAAAATGGAACTTTTCTCTTTGTGGGTAATTTAATATACAAAACCTGAAGTTAGTTAGCATTTTTGATGCAGTGGGAAGAGGGGGAAAAAAAGGTTTATGAAATGGGGAAAAAAGAATCATAAGTTCCGTTCACCCAGTATTACAGCATCTTTCAGCAACAGCCGCCATGACTAATCCAAGATGAAATGAGCTGGATGGAGGGCACAAGGGCTATGGTAACTTCAAATGGAGAGGGAAGATTGGGATAGGGAAGAGTGATCATACATATACACAGGGACACACAAATATTTCCTTGCATTTACACAGAAACCCCTCTATGGGGCTCAGAGTGTGGATGATTAAATTCCATTAAATTTTCTGCTGTTGCAGTAAAGTGGGAAAAAGTGTGCTGATTGCACTTTCAGATTTATCTATGAATATTATGATTAAATGAATTGCAGATATAGTAGCTAGCTAGAAACGTTGATTGGACAACAAGTATGTCCCAGCTAGACTTGAGTCCTGGGGTTGCTGAGGAACTGGACAAAACCAGACCTGTTTTTCGAGTTGTGAAAATGTGAACATAAAAGCAAATCACAGATCAGGCAGCATTGTCTGTCGCCACAGATTTAGTGATGGCTCTGTCCCAACAACAGGTTACAGCCTCCAATTCTCTGGTGAGCTGCTGAACTGTAATTGCCTGCTGTTGCTCTTATCAAACTCCTGTCACTTTCATGTCGCGCTTCCTTTTGCTGCCCTACTCTAACCCCTGGGAACCTCTTCAGAGTAAA
Organism: Micropterus dolomieu; assembly: GCF_021292245.1. Lineage (NCBI taxonomy): Eukaryota > Metazoa > Chordata > Actinopteri > Centrarchiformes > Centrarchidae > Micropterus > Micropterus dolomieu. Next base: position 26,930,876 of record NC_060169.1, on the reverse strand, counting down.
CAGAAATTACATGAACAATGTAGTTTTTTTTGGTCTGGGAAATAGTTTGCAAAGCATCACCTGTGGCACATCTTACATTCACAATGTAAGAAACATTCATGTCTTCAGCTGCCTAATGCAAACATGGTGCTCTTAGTATTTACCACTAAGCACCTTTGGTGATGCAAAAGGAGGGTAGATGCCTTCCTCAACAGGAGAGAGCATTTGTTTTTATTTCACACAATGCAGTGTGGGATAACCAGTGCAATCTACAGAGACACTGAGGAAATTGAGTTTGCCATTGATGTTATGTAAGTCTTTTTGATATCTAATGAATCATCACTAACTAACATTGATCTCTGAAATTTCAATATATTTTGCTCTTTTGGAAATGTGGCTTTGTGCTTATTACTACCAATTTTTGTTTTGTGTTTCTCTGACAAAAGCTTCTATCTTCAGATAAAGAGAGTCTGCTTTATTCTCTATCTGCAGTGAATTGGTTTTGGTGTCCATTGCCAGTTTGGTAAGACCCTGACACAATGACGGCATTATTCTTAGTGGCAGCAAATTCATGTTGAGGTATTGTAGGTAAAGGCTTTAAATTTTAATGTCTGGTGTTTGAAAGTCTTTGCTGGATTAGACTTGTTCACACATTATATTGTGGTGTGTGTGTGTGTGATTTTAAACAGATGCTAGGGATTATATGTACCGGTAGGGATTGATACACATGTACCGTCTGCCATGAATGAGAGAGACAGAAGGAGAGGAAGAGGGGGAGAGCGACATAGCAGAAATGGAAGTGTGTTTCGGGGCGTGCAGATAAGATCGGGGGCGTAAATAAGAGTGTGGATGACAGCGATGCACCTCACAGTAATAAGTAAACACATCACAACCCCATGTGATTTATTGCAGGGCCAGGATGACATTTTCAGCTGTGGGACAAGTTTTTTTTCTTTTTAACACAGAGGACAAAACTTGCATTCCTATTCTCGCATTCCCCCAGTGAAGAAAGGGCAGTCTGCTTATCTGGCAAGAAGGGGAGAATCTAGCCGCTTGGGGTGAAAGGGGTGAGAGGTACGCAATTGGAAAATAGGGGTGGGAGGATGCACCTCGATAAAGACCCGAGAAGTGCACCATGACAAGAATAATAAGTGGTTTCTGTCATTGATTCATTCGTATGTATATTTATTATTTGGTTAAGGATACCTATCTGCTGCAAAGTGCACAATGAGGATACAAAACAATCCTGAATGCTTGCAGTTGAGAATACTGGAAATTTTCAAACTGACGTTTAAATCTTTATTCATATTCTTTCTCACTTTTAGGAACTGAGATCATGGATCTTTGTACCAATATGCAACATCAACCATTAATGCTTTAATAAAAGTTCTAAAATGTAAATTACAAAAACACCAAAGCATTTAATTTGATGTGAATCATAGGAGCTGTTCTTGTTACTTTGAGCTGGCCTTGCTTTAAAAACATACTGAAACAGCTTTCTAATTCAGACCTGGACCCAAAATAATGAACAAGAGAAAAAAGGTCTGCCAAAGAAGATCCCAAGTCAGCATTTCAGAGTTATTGTTCTCACCAAGTAAAGCTCATATACAGTAAAACATAATGGTGTTGATAAGTGCTAAAGTCGACTTCCTCCATTGTTTACATACATTAGTTTTCTGTAAATTATATTTAGTAGCTATCACATAAAATCAGAGGGATGCAATGACACTAAGAATCCTCAGTGTGTACCATCACCCTCACCCTTAAAGGAGCCACATTGGGCGGCATGCTATCACCTCATCATAGCTATGTGTTTATCTTTCACCAACAAAAACAAAATGTGAACTTACTGTCCTCATACATACAGTGTAATTTGGTGCAATCTGGTAACTGATAAGACTTCTGTATTATGGGGGTTTTAAAGTGAGAATAATGGTAGTTATTCTCATTTGAGATTATCTGTATGATAACAAAGAGGATTTTCCTATCCTTGACTACAGTTGACACAAAGAAGATAAATAAATATGTGAAAGGATTATGAGGGGATGTGCGATGACAGGAGTAAGGTAACAATTCTGGGTATCAGTAAAAGCTGCTAGGCCCCATTCTGCTCTGTAAAAAATGGCTAAAATCAGTATTATTCAGACAACTTTGCCTTGACGAACATTTATAGGAGATGTGAAGTGAGCATTAGTGTATTAGCATTAATTTCCCCATAAATAGACCCACTAGGGGGCAGTAATTTGTTGATGTCCTTGTCAGTTTAGATGTGGCTGTATGAGAAAGTTGAGGTGCATTCCACTGTGGCAGTAATGGGTTGAAACAAGGAACAATGACCTCACGTCTTACTCTCTATCATGTTGTGTGCACAGGTTTGCCTGGCAGCCATCATTCATCTGCCTACAACGTGATCATCAGGAAATGTCTGGGAAGTGTTTTAACCTGCCCACCTTAACCCCGAATGCCAGAACACTAAATCACACAGCCCAGAGCAAATATTCCAGTTGTTTTTGGCTCTGCAGTGGGTTTGCACAGCACTCTTACTCTCTTTCTATTCTCTGAAGCACTTTTGCAGTGACCCCGCACACAGGATACATTACAGAAATACTCTGCCAGTCCACTGGGCCAAGGCAGCATGTGTTTGAGAAATATTTATCACATTCTTCAGTGAGAAACACGCCCCTGCTTTAACTATGGTGCTCTTGAGCAAGGCACCAAACCCTACAGTGAAGCTGCACTGGGACCAACAGTAGATCAGTGTGTTTGGACTGAGCAGCTTTTAGGTATGACTGCATGTGATTGTGGAGCAGGGCGTTATTGCAAAAGAGCACATGCTCTCAGCACAACCCTCCCAGGAAAAATAAAGGTTTAAAAAAAACACTTATTGTAAGCATTAGTCTCTGACTGCAGTTTACTGTATGCAACCGAGATACTCTGTCATCCTGTTGGGACTATCCAGCATCTATTAGTTTAAGATTGATTCAACATGTTCTTATTTGGGGTCTTAAATCAATGTGAAATTTGATTTTTTTATTATATAGTCATTTCACTGCAGACAGCAGTCTCAGTTATGGCTTGTGTTTGTGGTGAAATGTATTTCTTTGCTGTAATCATTCTGAATAATAAACATTAGACGCCTTCAACTCCTCCTGGGAGTGGCAGGATTAGAATTTGAATTCTTCCCAAAGGGTGAGAGGGTTTTATGAAGCTTAAATTCCCACACTCGCCATATTAGCCCATGACTTTAAACAAGACAAAGGTGGAATTTCAGGAAGAAGCTCCACATTCAACACCTGACTGAAATGATTAAAATGCTTCAAATTTTTGAGCAAATTCTCTCCTTGTGTAACTTGGTTTCATGTGATATTTTAGATTTTATCCTTCAGCGGGAAAAAAGACACCAGTAGTTTTACTGCTGACCATTGGTGTGAAATTTCTGAGCCTATAAAATGTAATAAGTACTGAAGGCCTTGGTTCAAAATGAATAATGATATCTGGCCAGGGAGGCTAGTTCTCTTTTTAGAAACATAGCCTCTCGGAGGAGATAAGGGGAAAGAAAATAGTTGTTTCACTATTCTTTTATCAGTGAGAACTGCATAATGTAATCTGACTCAATGGCATATCAGATCAATCACTCTGTCTGCGTGAGGAAGGAGGGGGAGAGAGAAAAAGGATGGGATGTGAAGAGACTACTGATACTAAAAATGTACTTGGGCGCAAAGGAATTATTTGTGGGTTTTTTCTAGATGAAGATACATTTTCCTTCTCGTTATTGCCATTTGATATAACACAATATAGTGATTTAACTTATGTGTATGAGTGAAAGTTTTAACATTTCCTATTACATATTTTACATAGTAGGCTACACAGGGTTGTGTATGGAATCGTTTGGGTAGTTGACCAGTGACAACCATTTTTATACAGAAAACCAAGCATTACTTCTAACGCCAAAGGTTAGCATACCATTAATTAACAACATTAATTTAGGAGAATGCAGGCAAGGTACTGTGTGGTATTTCCCCACTGTGTGGAAGCTGAGAATATATGATACCAGAGTTTAGGCTAACATTAGCAGCTCTGTCCTTATCTTATTGGATTTGTTGAAGTTTACATCCTAGCAGCCCAAGCTAACATTACCCCAGATAGTGTTATGTTTGTCAAACTCATTGGTTAGTCTCTAAATACATTTTTCTCTTGTAATCTTTAAAGTAAAAAAAAATATAAAGTCACATTTGTTTGTTAGCTATCTAGCCACAACTGGTAAAATCTGAACACTTCATTCAGCAAAATCAACAATCTCAGACTAACAATGAGAAGCTTTAGTTTGTCTACCTTTGTCTGAAATCAAACACCCATTGTTTAAAAAATTGCAAAGAATTTCCAGTGGTTAATCTGCTTTCAGCACAGGTAGAGGATCAAACTAATGGCATAATAACATTACTCTGCCCTCTAAGAGATAATTTACTCCACACTTTGGCAAATCCACTGAACACAGGCTTTTCCATTATTTTTGTACATTATTCTGAATGTGGGTGTGTTTGAGTGTGCCTTCTTTTGTGTCTGTACAGAGGAGGGCCTTTGATGACTTTCTCCTTGAACAATATCAAGCAGAGGTGTGAGATGACTTCAGATTCAGCCTGTTGTCTGTCTCTATGCTCTGGATCCCGGCTCAGCCAGCATCTGATTACCAGGACCTTGTTGTGTTGTCTAAAGAATGTAACAAAGAGGGAAGGAGAGAGAGTTGAGAGAAAAAGAGAGAGAACACAGGAAGGGTAGTTCTCTGGGATGTGGAGACAACAGCACACAACACATCTGTGGAGACAACTCTCTGGGGACCAGCTGTGGATTTCTGGAGCTAATTGAATAGGCTGCTCCAACAAATTTAGAGGCTCCTCTTTCTTTGGGAAACTCATGACAATGGAGTTCTCTTTCTTGCATCACTTGCATCACACCTATCTTGACTTTGTTTTCCCTCTTTTCCTTTTTACCCGATATTTCCTGGCAGGCAGTTATTATAATAAGAAAAATATAATATTTAATATTATTATCATATGTAGCTATTTTGCTACAATTACGCTTCACACAACAGCTGTTTGCGACCTGTCCTTTCTTTTCTCCATGAGAGGGAAGAATTTTGAAAAGAGAGAGCCCCCAGCTGCAGTACTGCATGGATCATGCGTAATATCCAGCCAGACGGAACGATCACGAACCGTTTGCAGCGTGTTGGCCGTACTAGCGACACAACCCGTACCGGAGAGGGAGTGGGGCGGTGGAGCCTACTGGGCCAGAAGATCGCGGAGCGACCGGCCATCTGCAGACGGTCAGTAATCGTCCCCTCTGGCTGGATGAAGTCCGAATTTACAATGGATCCATGATGATAGAGAAATATATAGAAATTAATGGCAATAAAGCATGCTGTCAATATTTTAGAGATGCCCCAAAATATCACAAATCATTCTTTTAGGGATGTCTTATTTAGGGGAGCTAAGCACCCCCTGGCTCCCCCGTAGTTCGCATCCTGCTGGCAGTCATCGTGGTGCATAGCATGTGCTAGAGGTGCCCACAGACAAGCAGTAGGCGCTTACTATGCCAGTCACTTGCTTCCATCTCCATGTCCCCGAGAGACCTAATTGATATTCCAAAGCAGAGTTGGAGCTGCATCTCAGGCTCACCTTAGTCATTAGTGAGCCCCACAGGGCTGTTTGCATTATAATCTCTGATTTAGATTGTGTGTTGCCTCCGCGTCCTTCCCTCGAGGTTGAGCTGTTTGTGCAAAAGGCCACCGTCGTTGGGGATCTGAGATCAAATTAGCCCCTGCCTCTGAAGTTTGCATTTGAGACTAGGGTTACAGGTCGTGAACTCACACTTTAACCAACAGATCAGATGAGCGGATTAATATCCCCTGAGTTCTGTCACAATGTGTGAGGAGTGAACACCACCATGGAAAGGTCTGTGCAGACGTTTGTACGGTAACGAGGGAAGTGAAAGTGCTCATAGCTCATCAAATCTGGCTTATTTATGAAAGGAACATGAGTGGAATAATAAAGCTTTGGGATCTTCAAATGCACACGATCTACTGTATTATCTGTGTATGGGTGCATGAGCCAGGTAAATGTGTGCTCATCTGTAGTGCATGTTTTTCTCATCAGCCTGCTACACTCTACACTCTGGTGGATTTTTCAACAATGCAACATACTCATCAGCACCAGATGAGCACATATATCCCCCACAGTGCTCAGCTCACTTGGCTAACCTTAACCAGAGTTTAACATTAATCACGTCACTCCCCACCCAACGTCACAACACTATGGGAAGGGCAGCCACTTGTTACGACACTCTTCATCCTCCATATCTGTGGACCCTCCAGTTTCTAGCCGGACTATAAAGGGGCAGTGGCTCAGGACACACATTCGGCATTTGGTTCATGCTGGACTTGAACCGGCAACCTTTTCAGTTTCCAAGCTAAGTCTGAACAGACTGAGCTAATGCCGCTCCGATTCAACACAACACACCCAGTAATTTCTCCAATTCCACAACTCCCTGTTTCCACCGTCCTTGATAATACAATTGGTTACCAGAAGAATGTGAATGACATAGGGAGCTCTGTTGTGTCCAAAACGATCCCACCAGGAACAATCAAAACAAGTTTGGTGCTTATATCTTAATATGTAGGGAGGAAGTTACAGACCCAATTTAATTGACTTGAGAACACCATTTAAAGAAACTGCGGATTTTCATCTTGGCAAAATGCTAAATGATATATGCTGCTTTAATTTATACTATGATGCAAGTGTTATTGTCTAACAAGATCCTAATTGTCTTAGCTTGTTATCTCATACTGTATCTTGTAATGTTGAACTTTAGTCATTACACATATTCACAGCATGCATTTTGGACCCCATAAGTGAGTACTGTTGTTGTGTAATCACATTTTAAGACATTACAAATATGCTCCAAGAAAAAGAAAAAATACAAGGAAGATTATTCTCTGTTGTGGTACACTTAAGGTGGAAAAAAAAGAACCATTATCTTAGTGTCTTTTGAAAAGGAAGATCACAAGGTTCATTCTGGTGTTGTGCTAAGAATAAAAAAAGATTTAAATGATCCTGTGATTGAAGGCATTTTTATCGTTTCGTCTCACAGTATCTGATACTGAGCCAAGAACCGAGTGCAGGTGCCTGATGACTCTCCTTGAATGAAAATGAAATTAATGGAAAGCAGGTGGGTACTTCAAAGGCTGACTGCTCCAACTGTATGACCAAATGTGCTTGCAATCGCCAACCTCAGCTGTTGTCTCTGCAATGGTGAAGTGGAAGTTAGGGTTGGGAATGGAATTGATTACTTAATATTAGAGATGGTGTAGAATAAAGCAGATGAAAGACAAGGGATCTGATGTGTTCCCCCAGAGTCAACAGTTATTAAAGGGTCACACTACAGAGACACAGTTTGTTGTTCAGCGTTGCCGCCAATCTCTCTTTATGACTGTTGCAATCATAAAGTGCTTACTAGATTGAGGTCTATATTATATCTTTTTTGTGTCCATGGTTGTGTTTTTATGTCTTAGATATAGTGCAGTAAGTCAGTAAACAAAATGTCTGCTGTATTATTATACCTAATGCTTTTGCTGCACTCATTTTACCGCAGCAGTGTTTGAATAACTGAACTGACCTATTTTAACACCTACAGATCAAATCAATGCTAACCAAACAACAAAGACACACTCCTTCATGTTTGGATTTAATAGTAATAAAACAAAATCCCTACCATGACCCAAAATTTTGTTTTTTGCAAAATAGCTGGAAATGTTCCACAGAAAATGCAGTCACAGCAATCTTTTAATGTTTCTCCAGCAGATTACAGATGGGAAAGGAAGCTGTAGGACAACAAAATGCTGAACGTGTCAAATTCTTAACCGACTTCAGGAAGTGGTTTATCATCATGTCTGACATTGAATAAACACATCCAGCCATCTAAGAAGTCCCAGTTTCTAACATCATGTTTGCTGAGCCATAGATGCATTGTTCCATTCTAAATCCTTTAACACAAATGCAGGCTTTATTTGGTATGTGCAGGATAGGAGCTGTTCCACACTGGCAGCCAATTTAACTTTAGCAGTTTTTCTGTATGTTCTTCATCTATCTTTCAATTTGTATATCACACAATTTCCTTTTGGAATAAGGAAGGATCCCATAAGTATATTGCAAAACGCAACTCTTGCAACATCTGACAGCTGCGAGGTTAAAAGAGTTTTTTCTTGTGAGGAAGAGAGATTTTTTTTTCCATAATTAGGCAATGTCATCTCTTTATGTGATCTTGTGTTGTCAGCTGTCAAAATTAGCATGGATTTTATCTGTTTCCATGGAGAAGAGGCATCCCTTTGACAGAAATCTGGCCTGAATAAGAAACATTTATCAGTTAAAAACCTTTGTCAGTTTGACAAAACTTGGTCCCAGTTTTTAGGTAAAGACTTATTCAGCCAAGCTGGAATTGAAAAGAGCTTGACTTTTCCTTATAGGACGCGAAACCTGGACACAGTTTGGTTTGAAACACATCGTATTAGTTTGCACTTATTATATCATTGCCCAAAATACTGTCCTCAATTCTGGAGTGAACACTGATAAGTCTGTTGTAAAATCATATATGAGAACCTCTATCTACTATCTACCTTGACTCAGGGGATGAATATAGTTCTAAGTATATAAGAGCATCCTGAGCTCTGATTCTGTGCAGCTAAAGGTTGCTCTCAGCAGGATGCTTACTCCCTGGGCTTTCCTCCTGTGGTGCATAGTCACTCAGATCAATGTGTTCTTTCACCAAACTTCACAGAGTACATGGTGTTTCCAGCAGACAGGAGACGCACACAGCAGTCACACAAAAACAACCAACCTTGCCTCATAACTTCGACTAATCTCTGTGGAATGTCTCAGTGACAGGATTTCAAGGCATTCTGAGCCTCTATGTTGGTCTGCCTGTTTAAATCAGCAATTTCTGTCTCTGAGGAAAATCCCCTGGGATCAATCTGTAATTAAGAAGAAAAACCTCAGGCTTAATATAACCCAAAAAAGTCTAAGGGCATGTGATACAAATGTAGGAGTAAGAGATGAAAACAAGACTGATCCAAATATAAAAAGAATCCTGGCTTTAAAAAAAAGCACTAAACAAAGTGGGACAGTGTAAGTTCAGAAGAATCTGACACTTTTCTTGCACAAAGAATTTCTCCATTTTGTGTCACTGCACAAGTAATATCCCCTCATAAGGTAACACTGCAAAAAGATCCACGCACTGTAAGGCTATAGTAAAAAATAAAATAAAATAAGAACATATAGTTCATTGCCCTGTCAATTGGAAATACAATAGATGCTAGTTGTGGTGAAAAGATGAAGTTGAATGCCTGAATATACAGTACAAGCATTGAAGTGGTCTTGTTGACCTCTCCAAATTCAAATATCAAACAGCAAATGAAAGTTTTATCTAGTATTTTGTATGAGAATGATGCATTTCTTAAATAGGCTGACATACACATTTTACACAAATGATTATACTGTTTCTGTGATGTAACTTTTAAATAAGCTGTTGACTGGCAAATATAAAATTGCTCGTTTTAAAATAGAAGGAAAATACAATCTAAAGTCAATGGTAGTACAGTGAATGTATCAGCCCTTTAGAAATGTGTTTTGAGTCATTGTATAAAATTAAGAGGAAGCTGATTATGTCTGTAGACCCAGATGTGATAGATACTGTATATCAATGTAACACTCCTACACTCCTGGTCAGACAGCCATTTCCCCCAAAGACTTCTTACAACATTCTGTTGTGCTGAAAGAATCATAATGGGGTTTCTCTTTACAGTGCATTTGCCTGTTTGTAGGAGATGACATACACTGAAATCAGCATGTGTGCATCCGTTTTTTTTTTTTTCTGTATCCTTTTTCAGAAGAGCAATGTTGACTGCCACAGCCCTGGAGTAATGTTGTCCTTTCTTTGGTCTGTGGCACATTGTGGCCATTGGCAATGTAAGACATGCCAAGGAAAATACCTTGCTAACTGCTGACTTTGATAACAGTGGGAAATCTGATTCTGTCTGCATGCACTCTGTCAAGGCAAGCAGTAACCAAGCTGTTTCGAATCCCACATGAATGTGTTTACTAATGACTTGTCTCACAGAACATTTGCGTAAATGAGGGTCTCAAAGTGCAACAGTGCTTTGATGGTGTTCACAGACAACAGCACACACATTGTTGTCTTGCTGGTGAGCTCTGCATGTATGCATGTCTTTTGTGCATTCAGTGTACTACAAGCAACAAGGGGAATGAGGGGTGGAGAAAGGTGGTCACAGAGGGGTGTGTGTGTGTGTGTGTGTGTGTGTGTGTGTGCGCGCGTTTGTGTTTGGTGGGAGGAGGGTTTTGAAAACTTTCCTAATTGACCTCAGTTTGATATTTCTTAGGGTGGAGGATACATACCACATTGGCTGACAAACCCACTGCATAAACAGAGGATTGTGTTGAGACTACACTATACACTACACTATATTATTCATGTTAAGTAATATTAAATATTGACAGACAGCGCATCTTTATTAAAGGCTTACTGTTGGTGCATATGCCTCTCAAAATGCTTTGCTGTATTTCAGCATTGCTCTATACAATATTTTGCCGAAGGATCCACTTTAAAAGAACACGTTGTCTATTGTTCTATTGGTTCTAGTGCCATGTTACCATTTAGGTTATTTCCCATCTGTGCATAATTATTGTATTTTTTTAATACTTAAAGGCAAAACAATAACATAACAAACTTTTGAAACACCTGTGTAAAAAGCAAAGTTATGTTGTCCCTATCTATGCTTGTACAAGATGAGAAAGGAATTCAAGCTATTGAAATTGAGATGTGTAACATGTCTGAATGCCTTTGCAGATGGTAATGTTTACTCTGGAAGCCTCATGAAGCCCTTGCTGCTGCAGGCCAGGAAACATCACTAGCACTAGGGCCATGTGGGACCTCTTAAAAAAAAGTTTGAGTTTTTTTCACAGCCCATTGTAAGCAATCAGGCAAATAGCAGCTTGCAGTCCTGTAGTGCACTTCTTTCCAGAAGGCAGAGAGCAATGCTCAGTCTACTGACAGGCAAGCCAGCAGACCGACAAGAACTCAGGACATATTCTCATAGCACTAACAGACGTTAACACTACCGGTGGGTCTTCTGAAGCCCACTTTCACTCTCCTGGGTGTGATTGCTTCTGAATGCAATATTGAACCTCCTCTACTGCTGGCAGTGAAGACCTGCAGATGCACTCAACCACAGGCGTGCCTTTCAACCCTGCATCTGTCTCAACAACAACAAAGCTGCACCCGCGGGAGGAGGATACACATGTTTTATTGACAGACCTACAGGTGGTTTGAGTTTGAGTGTGAACTGCTGGTGGACTGGAAGGATTTTTCCTTTGTGGTGAGCTGTGGCGTCTTTGGAGCCAGTATGTTGCCTATTGTTGTGGCATGTTTGGTATTCATCCTGCTGGGCTTGGGGCAGGCTCAGGTTGCCACACAGACTCAGGGGCAGAGCCAGAGTCGAGGCCAGGAGCAGGACAGTTCTGCCACTCCATGGAGGCAGGTGATTCAGTGGGAAAACAATGGCCAGGTGTTTAGCCTGCTGAACAGTGGAGCTGAATACGTCCCCGCTGGGGCGGGGGCCCAGGACAGAAGTCCCAGGGTGGTTGTAGCAGACGCTCGTCCACGCTCTTCACGTAGACCTCAGGGAGGCAATGTCCGCCGACAGGCTCCATCAAGAGGATCCTCTGAGACAGTCCGTGGGCAGGCAAGGCATCCTTTTGGCTTTGGGCAAGTGCCTGATAACTGGAGACAAACTGCAGGCAGCACAGGGGGAAGCCAGTTCCAGGGATCCTCTAACACTCGCTTCAGGCCCTCCACAGGCTCTTCATCTTCATCATCATCGTTCTTTTCTTCATCTTCTTATGATGTACCATCCTACCCACAGAACCCATTTCCACAACAGCCTCCTTTCCAACCAGTACCTTACGACTCTAGTTTTGTTGAGGGACCGGTCAGGAGCTACGAGCCACCATTTCAACCTGTTGGCGGCGGAGGGTATGGCGGTGGAAGTTATGGTGCTGGGCGAGGGTATACTGGAGGAGGGTACGGAGGGGGACTGGCCCCAGTGCTCCCAGGCTCTCCCACTGATTTTACTGATGATAGCTACCGTTACTACCAGTCTTATGGCTACGGGCCCAATCCTGTGGTGCGTGCTGCCCAACCACCATTTGCTGATGGTCTGGACCGCAGATACACCCACAGCCTATACAATGAGGACTCTGCTCCTGCTGTCTCTGCCCCCGATGCCAACCAGGCCGGGGGCCAGGACAGGACAGGAGCAGCTGGTCAACCACCAGTCAGGAGCCCTCAGTATGAGCAGTTTCCTCCGTTTGGAAGACCCCAGCCTCCTTTCCTGCAGCCCAATCCTCCAGCCAGAAATTCTCCAAACTCTGCCATTGAAAACCCCAGTATGAATGTTGGGAGTGTGTACAGACCAGAACAGAGAGGTACAGTAAGCTTTTTGTTTGGGGGGTTTTGTGAACTAACACAATGTGTCCTTTTTTAAAATTTTGTTCAGGAAGCTTGACGAAATCTTTATAATATTAGGAGAGGCTCTGACACATGGGTGGGACGGCAATAGAGGCACATTTGGAGCAGTGTGTGAAAATTCTGAAGCGCTTAAAATATTTCACATTTTCTGTGAAAACAGGGATCATTTGTAGGCATTCACCCAAGGTATTTCTGTTTTAGAGGAAAATGAAAAGCTTGCCATGGTCATTTCTGTTATTGCTGGACTTATGAATTTGAAATATGTAGAACCCAGGGGAGCAAAGAGCTCCTCAAGTACACAATCATGTTTTTCCAATAGTTTCTTTCATGTTTGTCAGACATCTGAGGTAATCAGAATGGAACTGCTTTAAAGTCAGCCTAAATTTCTGTTTACAAACAAAGCAAAGTGGATGCAAGATTCATCCTTTCCCACTTGAATGGTTATTGAAACCAGATGTTGGGCAGGCCCTGTCAAGAGAGCACATACAAGAACCTCTGTGTTTTTGTGTGGGGAGTTCTGTGCTACATGAAAGCATTAGGTAATGGTGGTGGTGACCTCACTGGGGGGCTGGTGACAGGGGGTGTTGGTGGGCAGCGGCTGCTTCCTTGGCTTGAGGACAGGAGAGGGGCAACAAGGGAGGGGGATACAGTACTTAACCATTCTCTGAGTGTGACGGAAAGTGTGGAAAGTCCCTGTAACACATGGGGTCAATTGATTCAGCTACAGAAAATCAAAGAAATATTTAGTCAGAGTGTGTAGGGGAAGAATGAGGAATGTCATACACGATAAGTTATTTTTATAACCCACCACTGTAGTGGGGAGAGAAGAAGTTTCTCTTGAACTTATTGTTAATGCTGAGGAATAAATGACCTAGCAAATGCAAAAAACATGTTGTGTTTTCTGTGTCCTGACTACGAAAGGCTGCATCTGGTCTGAGAGAAATAAGGATTTTGAGATTCTTAGAATCTTTATAATGCAGATTTACCTTTTGTTTAACTCAATGTTGTATCTGCTGTGCTGTGTGCCTTGCAATAATCATTCATTAAACACTCTACAACTCTCTTACACTATAGCTGGGAGCCATTTCTCCAGCACAAAAAGCCAACATGTGTGCAGATGTTTTAGTGCTCCCAGTAATCATTGTGATAAAGATTCAGCCTTTGGGAGCTGTTGAAGATCAGACATTTTTTATTGCACCACTTCACTTAAAACTAAGTTGCCAGACATGCATATGTATAACTCCATTGTTAAAGTTGTATTAGAGACAGTAAAATGCATTAGACACTGTGATATATCAAAATAAACATCACAACAGACAAAGCTTTCAATGGCTTGGCTGCTCATTAGATAATATAAATAAATAAATAAAATATGTCTCATGTAGCCTACTAAAATACAATTATACAAAAATAGGTTTTGGGTAGGGTTAGCGTGAGTGGACAAGCTGGCTTACCATTAGCAAACAAAGTGTACCGGTAACTGCAATGATTAAGTTTAAGGCCATGAAACAAGTTTCAGTAAAGAACCATTTCCAGTCATTGTTTTTAACTGTTAACTGGTCTATCCAAGATTAGTTGTAGCACAGTGTGGTATAAAGAGAGCAAGAACTCCACACAGCAGCATGTTCTGTGTTTAAAGTATTAAGCAAAGCCACATTTGAGTGTTTTTTCTCAAGCCACATTGGATTTAACATCAGTCAACAAGGCACAAACAAGAGTTTTTAATGGGACAATGACTTCAGCCCATCTCCACTTGACATACGGCGCATGATACCAGTTCTCACGGCCAAAATACATGGGGCACGGACACAGCGTGACACGTCTGCCACAACATGCACTTACAATCAACTGAAACTGTGCCCCGTGTATTTCGGTTGACAATACTGTAGGTGTGCTCAGACCAAACGCAAAGAACACTTTTGCCTAGTGTTTGTTTAGCAACCCGCAAGTATTCACCCTTAACAGCCAATGGGAGTAATATATGGCAGTTAATGCGAGTGCTAGCTTTGCTCGTTGTAAAGTACAAGCAATAGCTGAAATGTTCTGTCTCTGTACAGTAAAGATATGCAAAGGTGCCCACTGACTGTGACAATAAGTTTGTCCTCCATTTCTGATTCTTGGTGACATGTTGGGAGAATCTCAATGCTGATAGACTTTCACGACACAAGTGTTGAAACATTTTCAACTCCCCGGATGTGTATTTGCATCTTTGCATTGACTCTGTATGTAATTGTGCCATGCAGACATTTGCCTTGCTTTTTGTCTGAACATATAATAAGGCTGAAGAAGAGGAAGGTGTGCTCCTGAATCTCAGCCATGGTCTATTCTCTTTTTTCCCCTTGAGAAATCTCTATATTGTGTTACCAGAGAAACTGCCAAAGAACAGATTCTGACCAACAATGAGTTTAATTTGGGAACAAATTCAAAGGGATGACTTAAATCAAATCACAAGGGAAGTTTACTCAGTGTTAGCAGCACTCCAACCCAGTTGTTGCTGGATGGAATCTGATTGTGCAGCCCTGGTGAAGGTTTACACTTAATTGTCCTTCATTAACTATCACGGCAAAGATCAGTTAAAAAAAAAAGTCAGCATATTGTCCCAACTATACCCTTTGCAACATATTGTCATTTCATCTCACCCTACCTTACTCTCATATGCCCTGATAATGCCATAAGCAGTCAAAGGTAAGAATAATTAGACTGTAACTGTTACTGATTAATTCATTAAATGAGCTACAAGGCAGAGCTGTAGTTATGGCACTCTAGTTAAAGCAGGATAGAAGCAGGCTTCTCACTATTTAAGAAAGTAATCTGTAATATATCAACTGACTGTAAAATGGTTGGTAATCATGAAAATAGATAACGTGTAATAACAAAAGGCCGTAGAGATTATAGTTAACTATATTCTTGCTCATCATATGTTGTTGTGAGTTATCAATATTCATTTTAAAATGACCTCAATGAATTTCAAGTATACTAATCAGTCCTCTGCAGCTAACAGCCTATAGAGTATCTAAAGAGGGAGCCCTCATGTCTTTGATTATGCTATATTAGATGGTATAAGAGGCACGGCAAGATTCAGTTTCTTTTCTCCGTGCCCTACTTAGAGTGTAATGTGTGGCTTTGTCACATGCTGTCGAGAGCTGATCAGCTTTGGCTTCTCAATACACTTTATCCCTCTGAGAGAGACCCAATTTCACATTTCAAAAGATTAGGGGGCAGAGAACAAAGCCTTGCTAAGATGAGGAGGAAAAATTGGTTTGAAAGTGCTGTTGGAAAACCTCTGCATTTGAAACAGTTGGTCTAACAGTGTTTACATGGTCTGCCCGGGAAGCTTCCACTGTCCTATTCGTCTCAGAGAGAGCTGTCAGATGGGATGTTTACACAACGCCTGCAAAGGCAAAGCCCTTATTTAAACTTGTAGTTGGGTAGTGGGTAGGGAAGACTCACCTGGATGGTAAATGCTGGTCAAATATAAAATAGGTAACTTCCTATCTGGTTTCCATAAACATACAGTAACTAAAGCCCTTCATGTTAGTCCAAAATCAAAAGATAAAGTGCATTATTTCATCTTTTTTTCTACATTATTTAGGCTCGCTGCAACATAAATTAAGGATTGTATTTAACTTTTTTTGAGTTCATGAATGCTTCCAGTATGAGAGGTCATTTGCTTGAACAAGCTCATTTTAAAGTGTGTCTGGCCATTATGAGCTAAACAGAGAGGGGTGATAAGCCATGCCAGAGACCCTTGCTGGCATGGCCTTTCCTGGGAACAAGACAGACAGTCATTCACTCTGACAAGTCAGGCCTGCTTTGTTTTACTTGTACCTCAGGTTTTCTGACAGACTTGGTCAGTGGCCCACTTTAAAAACAGCAGTGGTGTGAGATCACTGTTGTTTTGCCCTTGCATGCACGTTCACCTTCCCTGTGTCTCTGTCTGGCTCTCTTACCATATCTCTGCGCACCCTTGCCTTCCTACATCTTTTTATCTCTGTCACTTGTTTGCAGGAACCAGAGTATGAAAGACAAGGGCTGCATTGTAACAAGCACTCCTGTGATACTATAGCTTAGACCTTTCCAAGTTTAACCTTATCCCCAACAGATATGACTAGTCGTCATACATTTACTATAATAAAGTTTAAGCTAAAGAGACACGTTCATATTAAGATTATCGTCATGGAAGATCACATCACATTATCAGCACAAGATGAACAAGATGGCGCCAGTGTCTTCGGACTGCCGTCTTTCATCGCTATGTGTATGTAAACTCATGCTGTTCCTAACCTTGATTACTCCAAGTGCCAGCACCCTGCTTGTATACGATCGTCAAACTTTACTGGATCTTCAACTTTCAGCCAAGGACTTTATAAAGTTTGACCACGATGGCCACAAAACTTTACCGCCACTTCTATCAGGGATCCCACCATACCTCTGCCAACACACGCTTCCGCATCCCTGGCGTAAACGTTACAGCTGCAGGGGGAAACGTAGCGGTAAAATGATGAAGATAAAAATATACCTGGCATGCTGCTCCGGGTCAGAGTATCATGCGGTCCCCCTCGGCCGTACGATTCGGGGATTTCCGAGGCCTGCCAACACCATGCAGGGCGAATCTACGGAACGTGCGGCCTCTGTGTCGGGTCTCTTGTACAACCAACAACGTGGACCTGCCTGCTCCTGCCAGGTTCGGTTTGGCCAACACTAGATCGCTAGCCAAGAAAACTTTCATCCTAAAGGACTTCTTCACGTACTGGATTTTCAGTGACCAAGACTTGGTTGACTGCTGGTGAGTCAAGTATCTTGTCTGAACTCTTGCCACATGAGTGCAAGAGGTGGATTAACTATCTATAAGGTCCATAAATGTAGACAGTTAACATTATTGTCTTTGCCTCAGTACACTAGCTTTGAACTGAGCCTGTTCAAACTGAGTCGCTCCCAAACTGTGCTGTGTGCAGTGATATACCAGCCTCCCAAATATAACAAGGATTTCTAAAATGAATCTCTTGGCAGAAATCCTACCTAAATATGACCGTGTCCTTATTGTCGGTGATTTTAATATCCATGTGTGCTGTCCGGACAAACCAATGGCCAAGGCTTTTTTAAGCCTTATTGACTCTTTTAATCTTGTACAATCTGTAACTGGCCCCACACATAAACGCGGTCATATTCTGGACCTTATTTTATCATTTGGCTTGTCTGTTCTGAACGTGCAGATTTGTGACCCAGTGTTCTCTGACCACAAGCCTGTTTTATTTGACACTGCCTTGGCCTATAATACAGTTAAACCTTGCACCACTGCTAAACACTGCCGAGTTATTAGCCCTTCCACTGCTGTTAAATTCTCATCCGCCTTTAGCCAAAAACGCGTCCTATTGGACTCTATGAGAAGTGATCCAGAGGGCTTCAGCTAATGGTTTGACTCTACCTGTCAAATGGTGATGGACACAGTCGCTCCACTAAAATTTAGACAGCCCAAGGAAAAAAAGAGCCCTGGCTAGATGGCAAGACTCGCACTGTCAGACGTGCATGCCGCAGGGCTGAGTGCAAATGGAAGAAGGACAAATTACATGTCTGTCTCCAAGTATTAAGGGACTGCTGGTGCCTATATCAAACAACCCTGAAAGAAGCTAAAATAAAGTACTTTTCTGAAATCATTATGGCAAACTATAGCAAACCCCATGTTTTATTTTAAACCACTGATTCTGTTCTTAACGTCCAGCAAACTGCTGATATCTCGGATCCCGGCTGTGAACAATTCCTAAATTTCTTTATTGACAAAATCAATACTATCAGAGCTCATATCACATCCTCAACGTATGATCCGTCTCTCTCTGCTGACTGCACTGCCCCTTTTTCTTTTAATAAATTTGAACCTGTTACGCTGTCTGCATTACAACAAATTGTTTGGCAGTCGCCAAATGACGCTTTACCCCCCTGACTCTTTACCCCCCTGACTCTTTAAAGAGGTTTTTCCCCCAATGGCCCCTCTGTACTTACAATTGTGAACAGTAGCCTTACTTGAGGAATGGTTCCTGAAAATTTTAAGCACGCAGTAGTGCAACCACAAATTAAAAAACCTGGACTGGATCATGCAGATCCAGCACATTGTAGGCGTATTTCCAAGCTCCCTTTTTTATCGAAAATCCTTGAAAAGGTAGTTTACAACCAGTTAACAGCTGGATGAGCACAACAATCTTGAAACCTTCCAATCTGGTTTTAAAACTATGCACAGCACCGGAACTGCTCTCATAAAAGTTTTTAACGATATATTTTTAGCAACAGACACTGGTGACTGTGTGGTCCTTGTGCTTCTGGATTTAACAGGTGCCTTTGACACAGTGGACCATGAAATTCTGGTCTCTCGTTTAGAGCGATGGGTGGGCATTACAGGCATAGCCCTAAAATGGTTTCGATCCTACTTGAAAGGTAGGACATTCAGTGTCAACTGTGGTGACTCTGTGTCTACCACAGCGCACCTCTCCTGTGGCATCCCGCAAGGTTCAATTCTATGCCCTCTTCTCTTTTCCCTTCATCTCCTCCCACTTGGCTCAATACTTAGGAAACATGGCATCTCTTTCCATTGTTATGCAGATGACAGCCAGATCTATGTACCTTTGAGTAAAGATGACACTCTCAGACCATTGTTTGCCCCACCTCGATCTAGGCTCTCAGCTCAGTATGTCACGCCAACCATCACTGACCTAGGAGTCAAAATTGATGTCGATATGAAACTGGATAAACATGTTGGGTTAGTGGTTAAATCTAGTTTCTTTCAACTGAGACAGCTGGCTAAGTTGAAACCGATTCTGTCTAAGCAGAATTCTGAGACCGTTATACACGCCTTTGTGACTACTGGACTAGATTACTGCAATGCACTTTTCGTTGGGATGAATGGATCGTCTCTCGCCTGTCTCCAGATGGTACAAAACGCTGCAACTCGTCTTCTAATGGGAACACATAAATATGAACACATCTCCCCAGTTCTACGCTCACTCCATTGGATACCCATTCAATTTAGGATCGATTTTAAACTTTTCTGACTTTTAAAACCTTGAATGGCCTTGCCCCCCCTTACTTATGTGAGCTGCTTCATCCTTATACACCCACCCGTTCGCTCAGGTCAGTTGACAAACTTCTCCTGAGAGTGCCTAAAACCCATCGCAAGCTTTTGCGCTGGCAGCTCCGAAATTGTGGAATGCTCTTCCTCTTACATTCAGACAGGCTTCCTCACTGTCTGATTTTAAAACTTGTCTTAAAAACCATCTCTTCCATCTGGCTTTTGACCTTTGAGAATGACATTTGGAGGAACTTATTTGTTAGTGTTTTAAGTGTATACATTATATGTATGTGATAACCTGTGAATTGATGTTTGCTTTTTTAATCTCTGTACAGCACTTTGTGCAACTTCGTGATTGCTGTTAAAGTGCTTTATAAATAAATTTTGATTGATTGATTGATTGATTGATATCCAAGAAGACAAGAAATTATTGCTATAAAAATGTTTCCCTAATAACAAGATGTATTGGGTGAGAGGTTATTCAGCACTGGAAGCTATATATCTAAGTGTGAATAGGTTTCTTAGGTTATGGGATTTTGCACACTAGAGGCCAAAATGTAACCATCATGCTCTCCCAAACTCACCCCGTGTCTCATTAGAAAACCATGATAATAATCTGGAATGCACATAATTAGAGGCCAATGGCTCAGACCCAGTCTTGAACAGTGGGCCCTGTTGCTGCATTGTTGCCCATCATATCGTCCATCAGCACCACCATAAATGCCAGGTAATAAGAAATTGATGACAAATATGCAAATATGCAAGTTTTTCAATTTCTCTGGTGTTCATTGGCAGTGTTTGGAGGGGTGGGAAATAAAAGAGATCAAAAGGTTACCTTTCACAGATTACCATCACTGACATTTGTATTACTAAATAAAATTATAAAGAAAGAGAAAGTGCTGAAAGGTTTGTCAGCATTGTTTAAATATAGTGTGCAGTATTATTATGTTTGAGTCTAAAATCTCCCTTTGACTAATCCAGAAAGTAAATACTCTTTTTTTTTTTCAGTATTTGGAGCAGATTTGTGTGTTCTGTGAGAACTTTATTTATTTCTTGGAACACAGTTTTGTGATATTTACAGTGGCTGAATGATAATAGAGGCTGAGCAGTCTTTCTATCATTTCAGGTTTGCCTGACCTGGTTCCTGATCCCAACTATGTCCAGGCTTCCACATACATCCAGAGAGCCCACATGTATTCTCTCCGCTGTGCTGCTGAAGAAAAATGTCTGTCAAGGTAAACCGTCATAATCCTGGATGTACTTTACTGGGATGTGTTTATTTATTTATTCATCTATTTCTTTACTTTTTCAGTGGGTTCATTCTAATGTAAAACTATCAAATGTGTTCTTGCCCCTACGGGTTCTGTTTTCATGTTAATGTTTTTTTATGTTCGTGACAAAGCTTCTAATGGGCTACAGTCCAGGTTGTACCCTGCTTTAGATTATGCATTAACAACAAAATGCTAATTTCTATTAATGATTTTTGACATGACATTTTCTATAACCAGCTACACCTTTGGGTAGCATCGACCAGAATGTGAACCATCCACAATTCTAACATAGCCTTCAGGATTATACCAGTTCTGCGCAACAACATCTGAAAGAAATACTAAAAAAATAGATCAACAGCACAACAGGAGTGAACTAAATCCTAGTAACCTTTGGGGATACAGGCTTTCATTATGTTAATTTCTCTGTATTGGTGGATAGCATTCCCTGCAACCCTAGCTGGAGTCCTTTGACTGCCTTTGCACTAAGGACACTATTGAAATGATGGAGGTGTGCTGTCCCCATTGCTGTTGTATTTGCCCTCTTCCTATGACAAGCACAGCCATCCCTCAAAGCCCTTTCATATCCTGTCTGAGTTTGCAGCAATCACCGACAGATGGGCTGTTGTAATTTGCCATACACTCCAATGTCAACAACAGCCACAAGACAAATGGCTTAGATCTTAAGTGGTATTGTGAACTCGAGGTTGTGGCTCCTTTTTTTTTTTCCACAAAAAAAGTGAATCGTGCAACAGAATGTTCCCTCTCCCCATGATGAAACTGTGTATTTGGAAAGATGGTTGTAATCTGTAGAATGAATTATTCAGTAGATATGCTCCTGCCTCCAAGCTTTTCCAGTCTTGATCTTTTTTTTCTTTCCTGTCTTAGTTATGAGAAACAGACATGCTTTTTGTGGCCACTTTTTGTGGTGCATTTTCCCTAATTTTTTCCCTGTCTTAATGTATAATGTGTCCACCATTCAGCACTGCCTATGGCCCTGAGACCACCGACTATGATGTAAGGGTCCTGCTGCGATTTCCACAGAGGGTGAAGAACAAGGGGACCGCCGACTTTATGCCTAACAGGCCACGTCATACCTGGGAGTGGCATAGCTGTCATCAGTAAGTATTTAATGCAAAACACATTTTACCCAATCAGTTAGTTGTACTTTTCAGGCTACAATGGCAGCTGTTGCGGTAACCAGGGTGCTAGTTATCAAGCATTTTTATGTCAATCTGATTTTATTCTTACAGTGTATTTATTTATTATTGCATTATTGTAAAATGGGCATATCTGGTTGCTAGTTTGATTAGCACATTCTAAAAGTTGTAAAAATCCTGATCTAGCTGTGGTTAACAGGGGATTTGTAAAAAATATTATTCAATAATATTTAAGTAATGTGTTGAACCATGGTTGATGATGATTTTCATTATCTGGGCCAATCAGGATGAGAGAACACCAGAGTAGGTTCAGGTCAAAGGTTTTAATGATAAATAAACATGGTACACAAGCATACAGGATTGTGAGGCAGGCTAAAAATCTAAACCAGGTAAGCAATCCATAAGGCAAACAAATCCAAAAGGTCTACTGTCAATAATCCACAATCCAACAAAAGTCACCACACTCAAACCCAAAACCAACAACACTATGTAGTGGGACAACTGTGTGAATTTGTGCATTTTATGTCAAATAAATTTGGAGCTACTCCAAATTCCTTTTTTCCTCTCCCAGAGAGGAGCAGGGTGGTTAAAGATCAACTTCAACAGACTGCTAAAGAGACCCCAACAGAAAGGGGGTGGAAAGTTGCTTTCTTTAAGTGCTATGCCTGGGCAGTTGATCGTAAAACTGGCGCCTTTTTGATTCCGAAGCTGATAGCGCGGTGCCTGACTGTTAAACTGACAAAAGGGACAAAAGGTAATTATCCAGCTTGAATTTAAGGTTGAACTCCCCATTTCCTAAGGAAAGACTGTTTTGGGTTAATCTAAGCTTTCCTCATGTATCCTGAGCTCCCCCAAGTGGACAAAATAAGTATTACACACCATTATCGGAAATGCCGTTAATATATAAATGTCACCCACTTATCCTGACCGATAATGTGACAATTGTTTCCTGTTACCAAATGCTTAACTTAGAACGGTACAACTGTTTGACCATTGAGGTTTGATTGTGGAAAATATTTGATTATAATACGCGCAAATAGATTTCTTTTCTTTTAGACATTAAGTTTAGAAAGGCAGTCCCTCGGGAAACCGGAAACGCCCTCTGGGGAACCACGCCCCAGACAACAAAAGAGCGACACGCGACGTCGTTCTCTCTCTCTCTGCTCTGCTCTTCCCCTCGTGCCCTGGTCTTCCGCTCTGCTCTCTGGACGCTTCGGCACGCGTCCGGCGTGCCTCTCCAGGCAACGCCTAAGAGTTTGACCAGCACAACAGGCCTTTCTTTGCTTGAAGCTACACACGCAAAGTGCCGCGACATTGATCTGCCCCTCAGTTTGTTTTATTTTCTTTTTTTCTTTTGTTTTGTTAAAGTTATCAGTCCGTTAAGTTACACTGGACTAATTCAGAAACGACCAAGTTCCATTTTAAACTTGTTCGTCGAGCCAACTTCACCGAAGTCAGATCAAGCCACGTGGTCTCGCCAGCGGCAAGGAAGGAAACCTGAAAACAGCCGAATTGCCAGATGGAGGACGGCGTTGTCTTCAGACACGGAGAACCCTGGAGAATCCCTAGCAAAAAGCCAGGATCGGGCAGCTAGCGTGGGACCCGTGCAACGGGCCAAAGCAGGCCGTCGACAAGCCGTAAGACCTAAAAAACATTCTGTGGTCAGGGATGTCCAGTAATGTTAATATTTCCCTTTTAACTCCTAAACTCATAGCTTACTTTCATTAGTTCTCCTCTGCTGTATGAGTCAAATGCTTCCCACAATCGAACCTCCATTTCTCATTGTTCAACCATTGTTTATTTTCCCTGTATTTAACCACCCGTTTATATTGCTTTAGTTAACTTTAGTTATTAATAAAATTCACTGTAATCAGGAAACTGTGTGTGTTGCCCATTTCCACATCCCTGCCAAGAGAATTGACCCTTTAGATATGAGACTGACTGATTGACTTAAGATAATTTAGCGATTATTAACTAACTGATCACTAGTAATACTTGTATAATTATTAAAAGCTACCTAGAGGTCCGGAGACTCTAGGATTATAACAACTCCGGTGGTGCCCTTTTTAACGAGAGCTTTTATGGATTTTTGATATTTTTTGAATATTAAAATTCATAACTGGGTATTAATTCTCATAAATTTATTAAAATTCATAGCTAATTTAGCCATGCTACAACTAAAATACTTTATTGGCATAAAGATAGTGGCTAGATGACTACCAGCTGGATAGGAAAGTGCAGTTCACTTTTTAGTTCAAACTACTGCGGGGTGGTGATGGCGCAGTGGATAAGACGCATGCCTTTGGTGTGAGAGACCCAGGTTCAACTCACTACTATGACACCCACCAATGTCTCCCTGAGCAAGACACCCCTAGTTGCTCCAGGCATGTGACCTCTGACAGAAAATAGCAATTGTAAGTCGCTTTGGATAAAAGCGTCAGCTAAATGCAATGTACTAGAGGAAATCATGAATCCCTTTGCTGATTCACATCAATTTGTTTATGCTTAAGTGGTAAATAATTTTTGCCGTAGTCCTGCATTACAGCAATTTTCTGGCGATGCTCCACCTCGTGGGCATGACCTTGGCACTGCCATTTAAATGCGAGGTTTCATGGTGGTTTTTCAGGTTGTGAAAGTTTGCTGTACCGGCACACTTTTGCTGCTCAGCAACAGTTGTGGAGTCCATGTTCACTATGTTTAAGTGGCACACAATACAACACAATGAATACAGACTGGGTGCCCTATAAGATCGTTATTGTGCCCTACATGGTCATATTGCAAGAAAAGATAAGACTTGCCTTGGTTGGCCACGAGAGTACACACATATATTTCAGTTTCCTGGTCTAAATAGGAGAATAGGGTCAAACCTATCTCGATCAATAGAAAGCCAATCCTGTGTGAAATAGAACAGGACAATACATTAAAAATTCCACATTGCATGAAAAATAATGGTGTGTAAGTATGGGGATCTGATCACTTTAGCAAGCAGTTTTCTAATTGTCTTTCTCATTGGACAGATTTTAATTGATTTAGCAAGCCCGTCAAGGATCAGGCTAGATATCTCTAGGGGACTGCTGATGAGGTGATTTTGGGTATATCGTCATTGTTTTATGACATTATATTCCATTTAGGCTGGCTTTTATCTCAAATTCAGCAATTCCCCCCACTGACACTAGTGCAAGGCTCTGCTTTACTATCCTCATCTTAGAGGAATGTTGACTGGCTGTTAGGAGATTGTCAGTGTTGTTGCTGTCTGACATCAGTCTGCATTTACACTGTGGTTCCCAGGAGGCAGAAAGCCAAGGCAATCATTCCACTGGCTGTGTGATCAGAATGACAAATCAATCCATTTTTCGTGTCAATCTGTGACACCAGATCACACATCTGCTAAAGCATGATGGCATGGATATGGGTTACTGGGACTGAGTGTTTTTTAACAAAGAAATCTCTTTAGGCCCCAGATTCTAGACTAGCCCAGATTCTCACAATAAACTTTCCTGCCCTACATTTCTGTGGAGTAAGCTGTGTAGATGACAGTTTTGCTTTTCATTACATTTACCTCTACCTTTCTCACTGTAGTATTAGAAGAAGGGAAGGAACCAGCATCCTCTTGAGTATTATGGGCTGTGAAAATGTTGGAATTCTTAATGTTTTTTAAACAAATGAGGACACATAATTCCATGTAGAATTTTTTTAAACCAGTCAGTGTGGGGTAACAAGTGTAAGTAATTAAAATGCTCTTCTTATTGGGTTAGAACTTTTATTTTTGAAAGTGCTAAAGTTAATATAAGAGTTCTTTAACTTATGCTTTATTTGTCTCAGTCACTTACGGTGCAGCTTGCAAACTATGACCTTTGTGGTCACAGATTATGGCTGCGATTTGTGCAGGTGCTTGGACGTCTTTATATCCTGCTCGCACTTTGTGGAAGGCAAATGTGGCCCATTGCTAAATAGTTCTCAAAGAACCTACTGTACTTCTCTGTGTTTTACCCAAGCTGTGATCTAAGAAACCCTCAAAGTCTTGTTTGTTGCAATACAAGTGGAAAATGACTCATGACTATGAAGAAGGATTGGGATGTTTTGTATATTACGATTACACGTTATTCTTGTTAAATCTATGTGTCCTTCCAAAACTACATTCTCTATAGTTGACATAGTCAGTGAGGGGATCCAGGAATCCAAGGAGGCAGGGGACCCTTCCAGGCACCTCATAGTCCAGCGCCTCCCACCTTTCTCCACTTACTGCACTCTTTCTTTTTATTTCACATACACATATGCAGTAGATAATCATCTCAAGATGGCCACTGCAATGAATGCCAATTCCACAAACAAAGACAGTGCTTCAACCTTTCAGGCCCTCCAGCAGTTCCCACCCTGGTTTATACACATCAGTGAATATATACACTCACACATTTGTGCCCCTCTGCACCACGTAAAATAAGACTATGAACAAACACGGCTACGTATATTTGCATGTTAACAAAGAGAGTAGAGGAATTTATGCCCACAGTAAGATTAAGCTAGTGTTCAGCCTAAGATAATAACAGACCGGTTTCTACCTGAGAGAAAACTCATTAATGGTTGCCTCTCCTATGGAAAGAATGAGTCCTTGAATGGTCACTTGCTCCATCAGTGGAAAGAACCCACTTTTACTTCCAAGTCATCCTTCAATCTTTAATGACTGTTCCAGTAAAAGCCGTTGCTATGTTGAAACATGGGCCATGAAATAAGGCAAAAGGGCAATATTTATATAGTCTGAGTTTGTTTGACTGAGATCCAGGGCTTACATCACCTGCTACAACAACTAAAGCCATAACTGCTTAAGTATACTGTATGGAGTTATTTAAAAATAAAATGATAATGGAAGTAAATACTAATAACTGCAAGAAGATGTATTTAAATCCTGTAATGTATCATTTCAATTGGGTGTGTTCAGGAAGGTCATATTGCACCTTCCTGAATGGGACACCCAATTGTCGGCCATTTGTGTATCCAGTGAAGCTATTGGGATCAAGAGTTTACAAAGGTTTTGCTTAGTAATCTAATCATTAGTGTGATGGATTGAAACCATTTATACCTCAGGACGTTAGGAATAGTTTTGATCATCTTTGTGTGATTGTATCAATAGGAACTATCGAACATAATAGTTTTCCCCCAAAATTGCAGAAACAGTTGCTTTCCTGTAGATGAAAATAAGTTACTAACTAAACTAAGATGTACAGACTATCCCATATGACTTCACTGTACACTGACTGAAACATGTATCCGGGTCCATACAAATGCCCACATTTTTTATGACTTCCTAATTAGTAACTGGAAATCTTTTTTCTTATTTGGGGAAATTTTATCAAATATATGTCCAAATAGCATGTTTATAAATGTGTAAAATAGTGGACATTTGGCAGCTGTTCATACCACTGAGATAATGTATGTTACTATCTACAATGAGTTCCAGTTAATTAGGTACACTTTCTAAGGCTTATCATGTTCAGCTTTTGCTGAGATTGTGTGTAAAAGCTGTTTCAACTCTGTGTTTAATTTGGAGGTTGTACTGTAGTTTGTGGTGGTAGTGAATTTTACTATTAATAATATTTGTCATATAGCCATACGTGAAGACTCCAACATTACATATTTTGTCTGTATGGGTTGAACAACATATTATCAAAAAATGATACGATACAATGCAATAGCAGTAGAGTTAGATAAACACCTCTCTGAGCTTCACAAAGGTAGGGTTTAGTGCTAAGCTCTAGTGTTGTAGACCACTTATTGATGGTCTTGGTGTCGTCTCAGACTCGACCGCATTTGTCCTCCGTCTTGTCTCGGTCTCAGACACAGAGGACACGGGATTTTATTTCAAGACCATAACTTTGGGAAGATCATTAAATTGCTTTTGCATTGTCTGATTTATTTAACATCCTAACTTTGATTGGATGTAAAACATATTGCTTTAAATGGAACCAATAACCCCAATTAAAATGTGTTGTTACCGTTAACGACTGTCACCCCTCCCGGCGTTGGCGATGGCGTTGATTTCAGTGCTTAGTGTTTGTATGTGGGGGTTTTAACGGGAATCTGGATCTTTCAGATCAATTTCAGAAGTACCTATGATCTCGTTCCACATTTTATTGTGTGTCATGTAATGTGGTCTCAGGTCTCAGCCCCTAAAAGTCTTGGTCTTGTCTCAGTCTCCATAAACTCTGGTCTTGGTCTTGACTTGGTCTCGGTTTGAGCGGTCTTGACTAGAACACTACTAAGCTCCTGTGGCTAACACATTTTGTGTACGTTGTTCGAATTGCACACACTGTAGGAACTTTGCTATCTTAGCCATACAGACCAAAATGCTTGCTGCTGACAGACAGTATTCGCTGCGCCTGTAACAAATGATGTCATGTCTGGAAAGTATTTTATAGCTATATGTTGTCTTCTGCACTTTGTGACCAACACAGTTCACCTTTGGCTTTTTAAACAGGCTTTCTGACATGTACACAACAGCTTGCAGAGAAACACAATGAACATGAATAAATCCGTTTTTATGTATTCTTATATTGTTGTAGCTACTTTCAGCTTTAAATGTGCAGTTGTGGTATTTTACCATTTAGGATGATTATGTATATTTACAAAAAAACCTCAGAGTTTAGGACAATTATTAGAGCTTTCCATTAACATCGTATCCTACTCCGTGCCGATATTCTCTTGTTAGCATGTGTCACAATTACGTGCACAGCAGGCTTGTATGTCACTTTGACATTTGGGAGAGGTCATATAGTGAGACATATAGCAGTTAACATTGCGGATGATTCCAAATGGACCAGCTCATTGACAGAGTCACTCAATGAGAGTCACCTCATGTTCCAGTTCAGTTGAGATGATCAGTGGTCATGTGCATCCAGGCTTTTCTAAGCTGCTAAAGCTGTGCAAACAAACACAAACACACCAGAACCAGAACACACATACACACATACTGTGATACACACACAAGTTCACTCACACACACGCACACATACACCCCCCTCTGCGCACATACACGCTCACACCTCTGATCTTGCAGACTGATACAAGCTAATTAACAGCATTCATACATCATTAAGGTGTTAATGTTGTGCTCCAGCAATACTTTATTGATGCCATTAATTAGTATCCATTGTCCTTTGATACTTTATGATGTGTTCAGTCAAGGTGCAACATCAATTACAACAATGCAAATAGATGAGGTCAATGGGTTGAATGCACAGTCTATAAATTCACTATTTGTCACAGTTACACTCTAACTTGGTAAATTTGAACAAAATGGCAAGGTTATTACAGTGGCAGCTTAAACTCAGTACACTGACAATAGTTTGCACTTAACTATTAGAATGAATGTAAACTCTTTGATTGCACACCTTAACTAAGATGTTTGTTTCACTTTTGACTACATGAACAGTGTTTTACTTGTCCCAACAGGCACTACCACAGTATGGATGAGTTCAGCCATTATGATTTACTGGAGGTCAACACTGGGCGTAAAGTGGCAGAGGGACACAAGGCTAGCTTCTGTCTGGAGGACACCACCTGTGACTTTGGTCACCTGAAGCGCTATGCTTGCACAGCTCACACTCAGGTAACACAGAATGTGAAACATGGAAATATGACAAATGATTTTCAACTTAATTTGTTGGTCACCCACAATACCTCACTACGTTCTTTACTACTAAGCCAGTATCCATCCACTGCAGTTATGCTATTATAGATTAATGTATATTTTTATGATGGATTGTATGTGACAGATTCATAACTTTTTTGCATTAACAGCTGGATTTTCATTGGCCTCCTCGTGTTTATTCTTTATATTTTTTGACTATTGACTTAAAATTGCAACTGTTTTTGACTCATTCCTTATGAGTATCTGTCCTCCCCTCTTCAGGGTCTGAGCCCAGGCTGCTACGACACATACAATGCTGATATAGACTGCCAGTGGATCGATATCACAGACATCCACCCTGGAAACTACATCCTAAAGGTAGGAGACAAGTGAGATACTAGTGGGCACGGACACAGTCTGTGAACAGTAAAAGGTCACATATGATGGAAGACAGATGGAAACAAAATGAGGTGGAAACAAATCGGTTAGGTTTTGAGTTATTTGGAGTTTTTTAGGATCCAGTAGTTCATGGATCAGTGCCACTGGTTTCCCATCCATCTTATTGTCTGTTTTTCATGCATATTTTATTTGGTGAGTATGGCTGCACACAAAAGATCCATGCAAGATTGTGTTCAGTGTTATTTATCCCAAATATATTACTGAAGCGTAATTTGGCCCATTAGTTGTTGTGATTTTGTTAAATTGTGATAAGCCTTCTGTCCTTTGTCTCTCAGCTCCAGGTTAATCCCAAATTCTTGGTGCTGGAATCCGACTTTACCAACAATGTGGTCAGGTGTAATATACACTACACA
Organism: Micropterus dolomieu; assembly: GCF_021292245.1. Classification (NCBI taxonomy): domain Eukaryota; kingdom Metazoa; phylum Chordata; class Actinopteri; order Centrarchiformes; family Centrarchidae; genus Micropterus; species Micropterus dolomieu. The sequence goes on along the minus strand of NC_060169.1, from coordinate 26,900,385 downwards.
GGACGGTTTGTTAAAACCACCAACTGCAAGATAGCACAGTAAGTAAGACAGATTGTACACACTTTTATTACATTAGTGGTAATTCATAATTAATAATTTACTGGGAGAATGTTACTTTTATATGTGATGTTCTCAAAATCTGCTGGGCAATCTTCAGATCTTGTTCTTTTGTACTATGGGAGCTAAAAGGCAAACTGTAAATCAGGGGTTGTGTCATGTTTCCACCACTGATTTACACTGAACCACATGACAGGGTGGCAGCTAAATGCACTTTTATGAAGAGCCCCACAGTGTTTTGAATTACTTAGTGGACTTAATGGGTTCCTGGCTGAAATATTTGATGATATAATGAATGATGTTCACATTCTCCAGTTAAGATTAATAGCCTCTGAAACTTTCATATTTTCCCTCAAAGGGAGATGAAGGAGTGTTGAACTTTTAAATAGTGCTATTAGGAAGTGTATTATTGCACTCAGAATTACTATCATATCCTCTTGAAAAGACATTATATAGAGAGTGGGTATACATGAGCAAAGCATCATTAAGTTCAAGTGCTCTAGCCGGTCTCCCTTAGTTTCACTAGTACAGTACAGTGAAACATAAACTTAAAAATATGTTTGCCAAAGCATTTGCAGAGTTAATGAAAGCTGGATATAATTGTACTGATGCCAAAAAATACATTAGCACATGCCACAAGCATTATTTCCATCATTAAAGACGCATATTTGAACATTTTCTTCATTTAATAATGACTAAATCTACTTACATCATGTTAATGTATGTAATTATATCCACACTAATGTGGCTACATTTGAACATTTTCTGCCCAATGTGGTATGAGGGTAAAGTTAAAAATGAGTCCTCTAATAAATAACAAATTACAAACAAATTATCATAATTACCAAATTAGATACATTTGAATTTTGAACAAAATAGCACTCATGTTAATAAAAGTGTATCTTGTTTGTAACTATTGGCTTCAAATAAAATAAGGATGAAATAGATATGATAGTTTTGGATGTATTGTGTGCTCATCACAAAACAAAGACATTGTTATTGTAATGACTTAATTTTCAGTCATTCAATTAAGTTGTCGTTTTACAACAGAGATAGAAAAAGTAATTACATTAAAGGTCTCAGCAGCCCAGGAAGTTAGCAGTTTCTTGACTAAAACCCTTCCTTCAACAGCGCATGTCCAATCAGCAAAAGTAATTAGGCACAGAGGTGTTTTTAGGAGTTCCCCAGTAAAAATGTCAGTATGCACCAGCAGCACACATGCAGAGCAGAGATGAAGTGTGAGCAAAAGAAAGGAGCTATTCACTTATTTTTCTTATTAAACAGAACAATGCGACCGTACACCTTCTGAATTCAAATTTCTCTCTTTCAACTAACTAAGACGAGCTTAATTGCCTTGTTAACTTACCCTAAAATACATATTTACACATTTTGTTTTCCTGGCTCAGCAAGACATGATGTTCGTGACACTGCTTTAGTTTCAACCCTTTTTTTACTGGTAAAAAATATTTTTATGTCTAATTTTTCTCACACTGACTGAGCTAACTAGCATTTGGCATAGTAACCCCATCAGTCAGGGCTGGACTGGGTCAAAAAATCGGCCCTCGCATTTTTGGCCCAGGCGGCCCACCAAATCGGTCGGACATCCTTCACCAATACACCATCCTTGTTTATAAGGGCTTAGATTAGGGGTTTGACAAAACTCGCACGAGACTTGACACTGCACAATAGTGGGGCCATGACAAGACAACAATATATTTTAATAGGCTTAGTATTTGGGAAAAACAATTTATTGATGAAATAGAAGATTTTAAACATTAAACACTTAATTTCCTGCATTCTAGAGACAGTATCAATACGTATCAACCCTCAAAAACTGCTACCTTGTTATGCCATTTGTCAAACTGAACCCTATAAATCATTAAGCTACATTTAAATTATTAAAAGTCATTGGTCATATAAATACATTTATTATGATTTGTATCATTACTACTGATATTAATAATTATTATTTTTTTAATTTAAGAGGGGGGTCTGGGGGGTCCTCCCCCTGAAAATTTGGGCTTTAAACACTTTTAAACACATTTTCTGCATTCTGGTGAATTGTTCTGCACCAATTCATTGAAGAAATGTCTTTATTTATATAAAAGGAAACACAAAATTCAGGTGACAATTCAAAAAATAAAAATAGAGTGTAATATAGTGCTGTAAGGCTCTCAGGCATCTGTATTGCTTTCAAATATGTTTCTCCTGTTTTTTATTTTATTTCATCCCTGCTGAGTCAACACACATGCAGGCATGACTGAAGTAACCTAAAGTCTTTAAATGTGCACGTTGCACCTTTTCACCTCAATGATAAATGAATTCATTTTAATTCAGTTATAAACGCCTGCACCTTAATAGCTCCTATGTTTCAGCAGCTTTTCTGCTCGTGTTCAGAACTTTCTGCACATTAAAAATCTCTCCCACATATCTGTGTTCTCTTGACATTTGCACAATAATAATTTGAGATATAATATTACAAGATATAATGACAATGAAATCATTATATTTTAACAATCTACTAATCTTTGATTACAATTTGCTCGGGACAAATTAGTAGTTGCTGACAAGCCCTGAAGCTCTGAGCAATGCTCTCTCTCACTCTCTCACTCTCTCACTCACTCACTCACTCTCAGGCAGGCGGGGGGTCACGTTACATGAACTTCAAACAAAATGTAGCAATAGTATTGCGAGTGGTCTCCGCTCTCTGACAGGCTGCGTGATGAGGATTATTGCATATTAGCCTAATATGGAAAATATTTTTATGTTGTTGTTGAGTTACATTCGGGGCTACTGTCAAAACATTTGCCAGGCCCATGAGACATGGGGACATGTAGGCTAGGCTACCTACTGGGTAGCCTACATGTCCCCATCCCCAGTGTAAATGACCCTCCCTCCCTACAGGTTGAGCTACTCATGCTTACGCTTCACCTCCACTCTCCTCCTGCTCTCTCTCTCACTCAGCCCTGTCACTCGCTAATACAGCCTCCTCCTCTGCCTGTCAGCGACCACAGCTCTTCTTTACTCCTTCAAGTGCCTGTGCCTGCTCTATGCAGGGTACTGAAGCTGATGTTGAAGCTACTGCAGCCCCGGTAGCAAACATATCGGTTGTTTTCGCGCATTTGGTGGCCTCCGTCTGAAGAATTTCTTTTGGGGTGGGGGTGGGGGGGGGGGGGGGCAAAAAAG
>NC_060169.1:26859702-26897122 GCF_021292245.1 Micropterus dolomieu | reverse complement strand
GGGGGGGGGGGGGGGGGGGGGGGGGGGGGGGCATAAAGCAAGGAACAGAGAGCAGAGGGGGTGAGGACTAGTAAGAGACGTGATTGGGCCGACCCAGTGTCAGTATAGAAAATCACCCCATAGGCCGCTGTCCATGCTTTATGGGCCGATCGTTGGCCCGTTTTTAAAAAACAGTTATATAAATAAATAACTTTTTTTACTGGCCTAAATATGTGTAGCCATCCTGCTGGAAGCAAGACTCATTGCATTACATAAGTTACGTCGGGATCTGGAGATCACATGTAAGCAGAGACAGTCAGTCTGTCTGTAATGAAACAAAATAAAGATAACCTCGGCCTTGGGTTACCTAGGAAATGAGATCAGAGTGCATCCTTATCGAGACAACTGTGTCAGTCAGTCGACCTAACAGAGAGGAGTGATAGAGTCTGACCTACTGCTTTAGAGAGTCACAGGCTGTCACTTTTGGCTTACTATAGCTTAGCAACTTACCCTAACATAACCTGGAGAAACCTGTGTCATAGTAACCCTAAACATTATTCACAGATAATTATTCAGGGATAAAGAAAAATTTGTCGGCGGTACATCCCTGAATGCCCAGCCCAGTCGACGCCCATGACTCGGTGTGGCAGGTCTGTCAATCTTTGGATTTCTCCACACACTGAAGCATGCAGATGGGGCTGTTAGTGCAACACTTAATCTTTTCCAAAAACACAAGCAGAAACGTTTAAAGAATTTATTAAACTGTGTGTTCATCAGCTCTAATGTTAGCTGAACTGTAAGCAAACCAGCCAACCCGAGTTATGTTCGAATGAAAATAGAGTCTGATCTTACCTTTTTACTTATCGTACTTATAACATTAGGCCTAATGGCTCTACACTGCAACACAAGAACAATGCTGCTTTCTGTATGTAGAGTCACATGTCTTCCACATGGATCATCAACCCCCTTTACCAGATTCTCGTTTTAAAACAAGTCAGTTTGAAACATTAAAAAGTAAACCAGAGATGACACAAAGCTACCATTAGCTTTATTAGCTAGCTAGAAATCATTTTGCTACAGTTGTCACATCAGCCAGTAAAGAAAAAAGCTAGAAAAAAGAAGCAGGCTTTTTTCTACCTTATCCTGAAATCAGGACCTAGTAAATTTGCCTATTTTGGAAATCCTCAAAGATCAAGGAGAGGGGGCTATGAGAGCTGCACTCACGATGAGCCTCTGCTGCAGCCTGCTGACATCTCCTCAAGCGCTTCTAATGAAGACGTTTACTTTTCTAATACGAAGCATGTACACACACAGAACATGAGCAAACAACTGGATGCATGCCCGATATTGATATTGACTTCTAACCGAGCTGTCTCCTAACTGTTTATCAAGCTAAACACAGCCCCGCCTGCCTCTGCAGCCTGTGAAAGGCCTTTTAGTGCAGCTGGATTAATCTTCTTCAACCAAAGAAGGCGAATAATTATTTCAATCAATTGCTACAGAAGTTGAATAAGGACTTCTTTTCTCACCTGTCTCCACTGGAGACCTGTGAGATGGACAGTACAGTAGAAGTCAGTCACAGCAAAATATTTGTATTGACAATAGTGCACTTCATGCACAACATTTTGTTTGGTTGTGACTTAATATAATCTTTATTCACTGAACAACTTTTACTTGTATTGGAGAAATATTTGACCAGGGATATTATTATGAGGGCCATTATGATTAAGATGGCTATAATGCTTAATTTAATCATTCTGCCAGAAAAGTGTACATCAGAAAAAGCTGTCTCACTCTCTGCATGATTGGCCATGCTTATTACGGTCCTGCGACAGCCACAGATACCGGAATCTTTTCATTTTTGTGCATTTGCATTTGATTTATTGATAGCTGCCAGGATGTAAATAAAATATACAGTTTTGTAATTCATGGGGTCAAAATAGTGAATAACTTTATATCTGCAGTTATTTAGTTTGAACTTGGACAAATTATTCATTCATGTGCAGTGTCTCATATTGTTTTGAAAATTTTCTGGAGTCTGTCTGGAGTATTACAGTTCCTCTAACAAAAGTGTTATTTATTGTCTGTTTATTTTACAGGTCTTGATCAGGCACTGGAATGCTGCCACGCTAGAGTGACCCTGATTGCTATTCCATTGAAATGTGAATGGAATCCATTTGTTGTTGGTTCATTGTTGCTGTTGTTTCTCAACTATTTTGTGCTGTCTTGGTATGCTGGGCCCATGGCAAACAAGGGTTCCTCTGGCACTGAAAACAATTTGGGGGTTTAAAGTAGACATGCACACACACACAAACACACTGTTACATTATGTGTATTGCAGGTTGGTACACAGTTCACATCCCTGCAATCTACACTATAAAATTGTCCTATTAACTATATTTCTCTCATTGCAACTCTGCCAGTCTGGTTTGGTTAATGTTAGGACACATCATTGACTTTCAAAAGAGGTGTTTACTGTATCTGCACACAAACATTTATGCACACCCCCGGCAGAGGGGCTCTGTTTGAATTATAACTGAAGTGTGAAACGATGCTGGGAATGAAATGAGTGGATCCAGACAAGTAAGGGTTCAGCTACAATCCAAAAAATAAAATTAGGGGACAAAGTCTACCCAGGTGCATCCATCCATGCAGTGTGGGGACAGACATACATGCCCAGTGAGTCAGAAGAACTAGTTTTTGTTTTGTTTTTCCCTTCACTGCCTCAGTGGGTCAGGCTGGGATACTGTGATTTTGGGGCACATCCTGTTTAATGTTGTGTTAACAGCAAGAGGAAGTCGGCAGGTCATTAGTCAACTCCATCAAATTATAAGTCAACATAAAGACTGACTGTCAGTACCCTGCGCTACTCCTAGTACTCCTCTAAATTCTTGCACATTTGTGTCGTGTCCACATTTGTCCTTATCTTTATTCAGTAAAACAGGGAGCTCAACTGGCAGAAAAGGGTGCTTTGCAAAAAACAAGACTCACAGTATCTAAGCTGTATGTTTACTGTCTTGGCGTCTCTTGGTCTGGTCAGATGAAACATAGGTCATCTATACCTTTTGAAGAGTGTATATACAAATATCCCACTGATGCATGACTTTAATGATGGAGATTATATTGTTGTAACTGATTGTACTTTGTTTATTCAGTTTGGCTTGTTACTGTAATTTGTGAAATTCAGTGAACTTCTATAAATAGTTCAAATGTGTTGTTGGAAAAAAACACTACTGCTACAGACTTAGTATTACAATGCAGAGCATCAGAAAGCTGTCTCTACCTACCTCTCCAATTGATCGAGCTGTTGTTGGCTTTTTATTAGAAATCCCTGCATGGTTCACTGTGGCCAGAATACACAATGTGGAATACAAACAATGACTTTTGAAATTCCAAAATACTTCATATAATCAAGATCAGTTTGGACTGGTATGGCGACATCTGTGGTTACTGGTGGTAACAGCAAGTGCAGTTTCATACTACATCAAACACTCCTTGAGCAGCAAGATTGTTAGCAAAAATACAGAAGACGAGCAACTGGTGTATCTGTTTACAGTGCAACTTAACAAGCTGTGTTAGCAGAATGGTTGTTAATCAACATCTCACTGTGACTGGGCCTTCTTGTTAAATTTAAAAGTGATCTGCAGTTGTTGCCTTGTTTTGTAAACCGAATATTGATGATCGAATGTAGTTAAAGTTAACTGAACAAAAATTTTGTGTTTGCTGTGACGGCTTTATAATAAAAGCCACCCCATGTTTTTTTAATAGAATGGTTATAATTAGGGGTGTGACGAGATCTTGTGAGATTAAATTGTGACGAGAATTCTTGTCAGGTAAAAAGCTGTCTCGCGAGACTCAAGCAAATGACATTTTTCAAATGCTGTCAGGCCACACATTAATTTTCTCACGCAGTGAAATACAAATGTATAACTGATAAGATGCACGGAGAAAATCAACTCTGCCCAGCTGATGCCACACCGGCGTACGCCCTGATAGTAATCAACCACACTGCTCGCACTGTGAGTCCAGACAGCTGTGACAAGTGGTAACGTAGCTGCTAGAGTTTTGCAACATAAACTTCTAAAAACTGAAGCGGAGCCTTGCTCTGTTCAGGACTGTGAGCTGCACTGGAAGTTATCGCATGGATTTGCGGTGAGATTTGTGCCTGATCAAAAGTGTTTCATTTAGTTTCAGTTTCACATGCAATCCCAAACTGCGTCGGACAAACGTAATGCACAGCAGAGTATCGGGCAGGTAGACTTCTCATTAAATGATGACGTTAGTCTGGTAATATTCTGCGTTTTCTCTGGACAAGTCAGAGAACACAGATTTGTGAGAGAAATTCTGAATGTGCAGAAAGGTTTGACCATGAGCAGAAAAGCTGCTGAAACACAGGAGCTATTAAAGTCCAGGAGTTTATAACTAAATCAAATTGAATAATACATCATTATGGTGAAAAGGTGCCACAGTCACATTCAGAGGTTACTAGAGGAGGGAATACTAAATCATGAATCAGCAGGGGTGATATTAAAGTTGATCTACAGGAGAAACAGATCTGACAGCACCACAGAATGACACAGAAGAGCTGCACTGACTTTTATTATTCTGTGATATTCTGTTATAGTTAATTTTGAATTGTCACCTGCCTCCTGAATTTTGTGTTTCTCTTTATATATATAAAACAAAAAATCACCATAAACTGGTGCAGAAAAATTCATCAAAATGCAGGAAATAAAGTGTTTAAATTTTCATAGAATTCAACATTCAGTGTTAAAATCTTGTCTCTTCTCGATCTTGTGGGCTAAGTGTCTCGTCACACCCCTAGTTATAATGCAGAATAGGCCTAGTCTTCGGTCTTCTAGTCTACTCTATTGCCCATAGTACACATGTCTTTCATATTTTACTGTAAGTTGCCAGTTGTTTTGATCTGCATTTATTTACTTTGGTAGCTCATGATCATACTGTACACTCACTGAAAAGATGCAACAGCGTGTGACGCTGACATTCAGTACAAGAGTAGGTGACAGTTATACAGCATCTTTGACATGTGGTGATGAAATCTGTATTTTTCTAACAGTGAAAACACTGTCAAAAATGTCATATACAATAAATACATTTACACGTCTGCTTTGTGCACGAAATGGAATATGAATGATATAACCCCACTCTGACAGCAGTGGCTCACTATGCTTCATATGGACCGACATCTGCAGGTTTACATATCCAAATACATGCGTGAAAGTTATGACAAATTACTAAAATCATCATAATATTAGGTAAAAATATTAGGTGTAATATGTTTAATGCATTAAGGCATTTTTCTGGGTTCTATATGTAGTTTTGTCATGATGATTCAGGCGGGTATGGAAATCTGACCTTTACAAATCCAGAAAAATACACACTGCATATAAAATGCCTGCAAACACCAAACAGCAATGTCTGGGTGGTGGTACTGGTGCTGTGCATAAATGAATCAGTCACACTAGTTTTCATGTTGTTGAGTTTCCGCAATCTGACACGTCGAGATGTGTGCAGACATCCTGAAAAATAATCTGATTGGATCATATTTCCATCATTGTCACATACTGTCACCACACAGCCAGAGACCCATTCATTTCTACAAGTTTACTCTCTTCAGAATGTTTTTTTGTTGCCACCAATATTTGACATGTCCTCTGACTTTCAGCAGCAGAGACCAATCATATTATGCATGAGGAGTCATTGCATGGAACACAACACCATGTTGCAACAGTGAGAGAGGAGCTTATAATGATATCAAATCTAAATATAGAACTAAACAAAAAATAATCTTTATTTTATCTGGAAAGGAAGTGATTCATTTACTTCTTCAGGTTTGTTTTCAGTCCGCCAACATTGTTGGGAATTTCTCATAACCAAATAGTTAAAATGACAGGAAAGGATTTAGCAGTGGTGCACCACATTGTCAAGTTAAATTTAATCTGTAATCAATTTTAACAGAAAATGTGTGAACAACAATGAAGCTCTAACAAAGTAATGTACATCAATCCAATAAAACATATGGATTCATCTCCCAAAAACTCGATTCAGTCTCTGAAGAACAAGATGGAAGGAACGAAAGGAAAGAAAACAGCATGCAAAGACGCACATAAAAAACACACAGGTGCACAGTCAATCAGAAAAGAGGCAGGTTAATAGTTGAAAGTTGTCAGGATTTGTTGTTAACTTTCAAATAAAATAACATAATGTGAGGAAGTCACATTTTTATTTATTATTCTTATACTAAATAGATGAGATGAGAATATGATAAAATTAATAAGCACTTTTAATCTCACCTTTTAAGGTAACATGTAACAACACATGTATGTATCAATACAAATCAATATGTTCAAAATATCTAAATTTGAACTTCTGATTTCTTGTTAATTGGGTAAACTTAATCTGCTGAGGAAGATCATGTGATCTGATTAAAAGCTCCGGAGCAGTTACTAATGGACCTTGTGGTGAGACTGTTTTACCTACCGCCTGAAAGCTGGCAATGAAGGTAAATCTGTTCTCTGACAAGATCTTGACAAAAACTAGACATGAAAAGCTTCACAACAATATTTGTTTATTGTATTTAATTGCATTTGATTGTACAGTGTAGATATTAAACTGATAACATTCAGTTTCAGCTTTGAAATATGGGATTTGGAATTGCATAGACTTTCCTTGTAGAAGTATTTCCTGTCCCCTAGAAGAATGAGAATCCATTATGTGGTTGTTTTGATACGCTGGTCCGACTCTCATATTTGGTCTGTCCTAACAAAACCCTGACCTGATGGGACTTCCTCTTGGTATGGGCTGTTTGTTCAGGCTGTTCACACAAAATCACCCCATTCCAGCTCCCTGTGCCACATAATGTTGTTTTGTGAAAGTGCAGTACGTGCTGGCACTTTGACCGTATGTGTTTATGTTAATGTGTTTGCGTGTGTCTGTGTATATTTTTTTTTGTGTGTGTGTGTGTGTGTGTGTGTGTGTGGAAGTCAGAGAGAGAGAGACTCATGGGAAACTCCTAATGAGGGAGAGAGAAGCCAAATGATGCAATGAATTGTTTTACTTAGGTATTATTTTTCCAAATAGAATGGACAAACTTTTTTATGTATCCATTTTTCATTTGCATGCCTCTGTTTTTGCTCATATGTGTTGTGATGCTGGTTAAGTATCTTAAATTAATATATTAATATATTATATTTTTCTGTGGGGTATTTGCAGTTATGCACAATGTCCAAAAGGTCCCTCTTTTACAGCACTAGCTTCATGTGCTTGTTATTGGTAATGAAAAGGACATATTGCAGCACATTCCCAACAGCACCATCTGCAATGGCTGTGAAGGTATTTGAGTTTTGTAGATGATTTGGGTCCATTTCTTGCAACAAATGCATATTCAATAGTATTTATCAAAAATATGCTACATGGTGTTTCCCAAGTGAATCCAAACAGAGCAAGATTCTGAATGAGGCATGTTAAAATACCCCAAGGGGTGTACAGAAGCAAATCCAGCAGACACATACTGTATCACTGTGAGATGGAATATACTGTACATGATGCACAATGCCAACATAGGGTAAGAAACTAGAACAGGGACACATTAGCACAACATGTAGCATGTAGCAGGAGGACGTGTTTGTATAATTGGTCAGAACAGCTTGTCAGATTGTGTGTCAGATGATACTGCTCAGCTAACAGGATGTGCTCCTACTGATCCAAGGGTAAAACCAAGGTAAGATACACATGTGGCGTAAAACATTATAGTCCATCCCAACGGAATTCAAGCAGCATAAAATATCTTGAAACTCCCTTCTTAATAATACATTTTCTGACTATATCTGAAGCAGCAGGCATGTTGGAATTCCACTTTAATGTTGCAGGGCCCTACTCCTTCAGTGTGGGAACTCTGCAAACATGCTGGCACCTGATCAAAGACCATGATGGCTAGATAGTGTAGTAGAAACCTGAGAAAAGAACTACTCTAGACTGCACACAGATGAGGTTGCAATATCGTAAGAGCAAAATGTAAATACTCAGCATCAAAATGTTATGTCTGATCAACAATAAGCAGAAGATCTGTTGGGAGGACTATAAAAATCCCCAAGACAAACAACAAGTCACATTTACTCTACCAGCAAACCTATGTAAAGCAACAAGCGTTTTGCAGCTGCAAGCTTGCGACCTAATTTAGGAAACGGATGAAGTGAAGTGAAGCAGGACTGATTAGATCTTCCAGCATTCTCACTGGTGAGACGTCATTGAATACACAAAACCCCCGCGGGAACGGAAGCCGTGGGTGTAATGCTGCTGATGCTGAAAATGGAAAAACAGGAGGAAACACCCTTTTCTGGGTTTGAAGTTGTCAGTCATGACCAAATGAGATCTGGATATTGTGAATGGCCTTTGGCTTGAATTTCTGGCATTACCAGTGAAGCAGGTTGACAGTGGGCCATTACAGCTGCACTGCCTGCACAGCTTTGAAGCTGAAAGAGGTGGAACCCTGGGGATCTGTGATGAATACAGGCAGATTGTGGAGGCTGTTATGCTTGTATGCCTGTGATGACAGTTTTGACCTATCATCATCTACTGAGTGTGTGCCATGCCCCTCCAACATCTATCACATCTTTGCTAAGCCATGATCACACTGCAGTCTAAGTGGAACCCTAGGCAAGTTGTGAAATTATAATAAACACCAAATAATTAATTGAATATAACAAATTAAGTGAATAAATAAAACAAACATGTCCAATTCTCCTGTTTGGTTTGCTTCACTACAAAAAACCTTACTACAAAATGACATTCTGTGCTCCTATCTTCTGCTGCCTTCTTTCCTTTCTTTCCTCCCCTGTGCAGATAGTTAAGTTGATCTGACATTTATTTCACTCATGCAACACATAATCATAAGTTTGAGGTGACACTAATGACAAGGTGACAACATTCAGCTTCAGTAATTTGCTTGCACCAAGTACACCCTCCCCACCCCTGTCCCATTTTAGCCACAGTGTGTATATTAGTTCATGGAGAGGTCATGTCATGAGGGATTGTTTGTGCTAAAATTATAATAATTACTTGTGTTTAATCAGACTTTTTGTCTGGGGCGCTTTGCCTCTATAATCTGCATGTTGCATGTGCAAGAGTTTAATTAAGCTTTTACTGAATACATACATCTTTATTTAATAGTTTGGACTATCTCTCAGGCAGTTTTGTATTTTGATGGTAATTTGCACTCTTAAAAACATAAGTCCTTCTAGAGCAGACTGCTCAACTTACAAACACCCTCTCTCTGTTCCAAAGTTTTCATGTACATTTGTTAGACTTTCCCCTGGATAAGTAAAAAGACCAACTATTGACAAAGACTCAAAGTACTCCCCAAAACCACCCTAATTTGACCAGCTGGCTTACAATGAGACAGGGCTAAAAGACGTGACTTGAGACCTCCATTCTTCACTCCAGCAGGTTTATGTGAGGATAATTGAATTTAGTGGAAAGAAAGAATAGGGACTAGCCTGTGAGCCGACATTTCCAAAAAGCCCACCTCCAGACTTGAGGTCTAATTTCTGCAAAGCCTACTGTGTAGAAATTCTGTGGCACAATATCAAGGCCACAGGTAATTCATCTTCTGGCTCTAGCTTTGCTTTGTGACCTAATTAAATGAATAAAGATGTGAAGAAATCTTCATTTCCGAAGGGATAAACACATTGCTGCATGGGAAAGGTAAGAGGAAAGGCTGGCTTTGTAAAGGAAGAATAGAGGCAGAAGAGAAACCACTGGCTGAGAGATAGTGAAAGGCTGAAGACATTTGAATAGCAAGGGGGAAAACAGTGTTCTGATTTACATGGAGCTGCACTTGCTGGCTCATTTGTTTTGATAATAGCTCATCTCCCGCACACTTTATGCAGAGCTGACTCCAACTATATATATCTGAGTTAACAAACAATTCACTTCTTGTGTTAACACTCCACATCGAAAGTGATGGGCGTTATACGAGACAAAGAAGCAGCTTGTGTCATAGACACAAGACACACTCGAGTGCACTGCCTGACAGTTTAAATACCGCCTGCCTCATCACTGAAACATCTGGCTTGTATTTGGTGTCGACAGCAAAAAAAGTCCTCTTTCTTACAACTTAGTTCCCCCACTTTCCCCACTCATCAATTTTAAAGAGTATGCAAATGGGCAATTCCTCCAGCATCCCTATGAGTCCACACGGTTACAACAACAGGGCAATAAATTCTCATTAAGGCTTTACTTCCTTGAAAGACAGAAATTGAAGTTGGGATATTCATGTTTATAGTCCTAGGCAATTGGAACAAATGAGGAGATCGTGTGGAGGGAAGACGGTCCCTGCAAAACCCCCACTCCCCACTCCCCACTCACACACCCCTCCACTGCCTCCACAGGGAGTGTCAATGATGAAGTCAGCCACGGGGAGCGACGGCCCTGCACCACTGTGCTCAGCCTCTCTCCCCTCTGACAGGCTCATATTTCACTAGACTCATTCTCCAACCTCCATTGTCACCGTTTCCTGTGCTGTCAGGGGGACGACTCCCATCATCAGAGCGGTGATTTCACAGGCTGGTGGCAGCAGCACTCCCTCGCTGTAGCTGACTAACATGGCCCTGCTCCAGACAGCTGGGTGACCCCTCCTAAGTAGCTGGCTGGATGCTCTTATTCCTCTCATCATGCACATGTAAAGTTGATCTAGGGTGGGAATTTCTGCTGCATGATGCCAATAGCTTTTGGGAGCTGCTGATTTTTGTATTTGATTGAGTCTGTGTCAACACAAATATAGAAGTCTTTGGAAATACAACAAAGTTGCAGTCCCAGCTGTACCCTTGTTATATTTCCAAAGCTGGACACTGTCAGAAGTCAGTAAAGGAATAGTTTGACATTGTGGGAAATATATAATACATATTCACTTTCTAGTAAGTACGAAGCTACCAAATTTAATTTTTTTCAACAGTCACAGCAAACTTTCGATGATCTCAGTGAAATTCTTTTTTTGTTGCTGTTGTTATGCTACCTGTTATGCTACTAATGACATGTTGCAGTGTGATCAGTCATCCCACAAAGGCAGAGGAGTTTTTTTGGGATCACCAGCTTTAAGGGCCATAATTTCCAACAACCACTTTACAGAGATGCAAATGGATTTTGCATTATTTTTTTTTATCCTTTTTACTTTCTTCAATTTTGAACTAACTTGATCATTAACTGCTCAATTTACAAAACCTTAGGCTGCAGATGCACATTCACAGAGGCAGAGGTAAATGACTTACTCCCAGACTTTGATTCCAGTCTGTTTCTTTAGGCCAATTGGTAAACTCAATCTAAACATTTGTTTTGGATTCTTGTCATGTGCTCATTATTAATCTTATTCAACGTTCTCCCCTAGACCAAAAAAAATGAAAGTCTGTGAGTGGCAAAATGGCTGCTGAATCAACCCTGAAAGGAATCAACATGTTTGGGAGAGAGCACTTCCTACCTAGCCTTTTTTCTTCATCTCAACTCTGTTACATTTTACCCAAAGGATGTCTGAGTGGGTCTGTGACCTCAGAGAACATTTTTATAGGAGACATGTTGGGTGGGGGGAACCCCAGCTTCATGTGCACATGTATTTGTGTGTGATACAAAGCATAATTCCATGTCTGTGTGTGTGCATGACTTCATGACTGTGTGTGTGTGTGTGTGTTTAACAGCATGAAAGGGCACTGTATCTCCATCTCTCCTGGGAAATAAAACAAAAAGACCCTCTGTGCTCCGTCAACTTTAGATCATACAGTGCCCTTTATGTGAACCTCGCCTCCTCCTTCCTTCCTCCAACCTCTCTGTTCTCTCCTGTTGGTATGACTGATAATGAGGAAAAGTTGTCTTTCAAAGGTGCTATTAAGATTCACATTTACAAAATGAATACATATATACATTGTCTTAAATAGATGACTTAAAGCTGCTACAATCAATATGTTTACATGTGCTGGTCATACAATTAGAATATCATCAAAAAGTTGATTTATTTCAGTAATTCCATTCAAAAAGTGAAACTTATATAATGTATACATTCATTCCACAGACTGATATATTTCAAGTGTCCATTCCTTTTAATTTTGATGATTATAACTGACAACTAATGAAAACCCCAAAATCAGTATCTCCGAAAATTAAAATATTGTGAAAAGGTTCAATATTGAAGACACCTGGTGCCACACTGTAATCAGCTAATTAACTCAAAACACCTGCAAAGGCCTTTAAATGGTCTCTCAGTCTAGTTCTGTAGGCTTCACAATCATGGGGAAGACTACTGACTTGACAGCTGTCCAAAAGACGACCATTGACACCTTGCACAAGGAGGGCAAGACACAAAAGGTCATTGCTAAAGAGGCTGGCTGTTCACAGAGCTCTGTGTCCAAGCACATTAATAGAGAGGCGAAGGGAAGGAAAAGATGTGGTAGAAAAAAGTGTATAAGCAATAGGGATAACCGGACCCTGGAGAGGATTGTGAAACAAAACCCATTCAAAAATGTGGGGGAGATTCACAAAGAGTGGACTTGCAGCTGGAGTCAGTGCTTCAAGAACCACCACGCACAGACGTATGCAAGACATGGGTTTCAGCTGTCGCATTCCTTGTGTCAAGTCACTCTTGAACAAGACACAGCGTCAGAAGCGTCTCGCCTGGGCTAAAGACAAAAAGGACTGGACTGCTGCTGAGTGGTCCAAAGTTATGTTCTCTGATGAAAGTAAATTTTGCATTTCCTTTGGAAATCAAGGTCCCAGAGTCTGGAGGAGGAGAGGAGAGGCACAGAATCCACGTTGCTTGAAATCCAGTGTAAAGTTTCCACAGTCAGTGATGGTTTGGGGTGCCATGTCATCTGCTGGTGTTGGTCCACTGTGTTTTCTGAGGTCCAAGGTCAACGCAGCCGTCTGCTTCATGCTTCCTGCTGCTGACCAACTTTATGGAGCTGCAGATTTAATTTTCCAACAGGACTTGGCAGCTGCACACAATGCCAAAGCTACCAGTACCTGGTTTAAGGACCATGGTATCCCTGTTCTTAATTGGCCAGCAAACTCGCCTGACCATAAGCCTATAGAAAATCTATGGGGTATTGTGAAGAGGAAGATGCAATACGCCAGACCCAACAATGCAGAAGAGCTGCAGGCCACTATCAGAGCAACCTGGGCTCTCATAACACCTGAGCAGTGCCACAGACTTATTGACTCCATGCCAATTCAGGCAAAAGGGGCCCCAACTAAGTATTGAGTGCTGTACATGCTCATACTTTTCAGTTGGCCAACATTTCTAAAAATCCTTTTTTTGAATTGGTCTTAAGTAATATTCTAATTTTCGGAGATAATGACTTTGGGATTTTCATTAGTTGTCAGTTTTAATCATCACAATTAAATGAAATAAACATTTTAAATATATCAGTCTGTGTGTAATGAATGAATATAACATCCAAGTTTCACTTGATTGAGTTACACTTGAATGGAATTACTGAAATAAATCAACTTTTTGATGATATTCTAATTATATGACCAGCAACTGTATATGAACAGTGGATCAAATCATTGTGTAAGTTAAGGGGTCGCACGTAGTTCCAAAGGATACCTGTCTATGTAACATTTCAACATCTTTCAACTCAGTGTTTTGGTTTCTCTAGTCCACAACTTTAATGTTTTGGCCCTACCCTACCTAAGCTTCTTGCTGAGCACCAGACAATGGATGGACAAAGTTAGCTACTACGCAGTTGAACATAGTGGAGCATTTAATTGCTGAAAAACCGACTAAAATGTTGTCTATGAAGATTCTCAGTCATCCAGGTCATAGTTATCCAACAAAGTTTAAAATCAAGGGCAACTGGACTTGGTTGAAGATACTGGAAGATGTTTTGTCCCTCATCCAAAGGACTTCTTCAGTTCTGACTGACTGGCAGGGAAACTCAGCTATTATCAGCGACTAAAATGTTGCAATTAACTGAAAACACACTGTGAAAGTGTCAAATTATTTTCTTGAAAATTTACAAAATGAACATCTGTATTGAAGAGGACTTGAAACTAGGGATTCAGACCATAAACTAATTCGGAAGTGTTTACTGAGGTAATAAATCAGGTTAGAAGTAGGGTCATTTTATGTCTACTGCCCTACAAAGGCAAAATGCAGTAACTACATATTTGTTCAAAACTGTCAAGACCTGCTTGTGACATGTGATTTCTTCATGTTATTATATAGGAAATAATAATGCCATTAAATGCAATTTCATTTTTTAAATTTGCAGTAAAACCCATACCACACTGCACTGTGATTGTGCTGTTCAGCCTCTGTGGGCTTCAAATGGGCATTAGCTGAATAGACACTGAACAAAATTATAAACGCAACACTTTTGTCCCCCCCCCCCATTCATCATGAGCTGAACTCAAAGATCTAAGACTTTCTCTATGTACACAAAAGGCCTATTTCTCTCAAATATTGTTCACAAATCTGTCAAAATCTGTGTTAGTGAGCACTTGTCCTTTGCCGAGATAATCCATCCACCTCACAGGTGAAAAACTAAATTTACTGAAACTAAAGCCCTGCACCCTGCAACGCAAGCCAGCCAATCTACCAGCCAGATCAGCCCAGGGAGTCTGGATGAAGATGGCTGCCACGCGTATCTTGCGTTCCTTTGGAGCGTAGGTTGTGCATGTCAGCAAGATGCAATTTAGCGCATGAACATGGGGGCAGTTTGTCGATCTGACAGGCAAGTCAGCAGCGATCTCCTGTTTCACACGCCAGGTGGCGGATATGCAGTTGTTTTGCCAGCCGGTATTAAACAAAAAAGAAGAAGAAAGTCAGCGACATATTTAAAAAAGGAGATTTATGGCAGGATGTTTATCTGCCCCCTAGTGGATTCACATTTAATCCTCCAGGTAAACGCAAAGTTCGCAGGCAAGTATGTGAACAATGCCGTTTGCGTCGCCGACGCCTCCCTACGCCTACACATTGTTAAAAAGCAAGTAAGTCTGACATTATACACTCACTATTTTGCTATGTTAACTAGCTAGCAATTTCATTGTGTTAGCAAACAAGCTAATGTTAGCTAACATTAGCCAGCTAAAAACAAAATATCACAATATATTTCAAATGCTTTGTAGTAATGTTTGTAAATGCTTTGACTTTGGATTCTGTGGTAGACTCTGTGTTGTGGTGGGTGCCAGTTGTTTTTGACATTAGCAAACTCCATTTCTAAGCTAACGTTAGCTAGTGTTGCAGACTGTGCTGTGGGGGAGCAGTAGAGAAGGCTCTCGGGAGTGCACATAAACATCACATCCTATGGATTTTCCCTGAAAAACGTCCGGAGTCCATTACCAACGGAGAAAGTCAGAGATGGTTGCATTTTTTAAGTTACATTTCAATCCGTTCACACACTGGCAATACAAGGCAATTAGTAAATTGCCTCACATTCTTACATATGTCACATTTAAATGTATTAAAGATGCAATTTTTAATGCAGGTTCTTTGGCATCATTCTGGGGGGGTAAAACAATCAGCCTAAAAAGACATAAAATTAAGTTATTACAACCTCTTACAACCTCAACCATTTTGCCATTGTCAGGGTAGTTTAAATGATCTTGCTTGAGAGTACCTTGTATTTTGTTGTTGGCTTGTATTTGAATCACAAACCAGGTTCAAATTTGGCCTTCTGGTTGTGACACTGCCCACTGTAAGCCCATGTTAAGACACAGCTGGCATTTAGGTTGGATTTGCATTTTCTGTTCTAGCCACAATTAAATGATTAGAGGCATGCAGTTGGATGTTTTTCCATCTATGTTTTACAAGTAGGCATCATTGAATTGAGAAGGAAAAGCAACATTATAGTCTTGATTTGTTATGAATCAATGACTATATTCTCTAGCTGACAACCAGTCCTGTTTACCTGAAGGCACAAGTCTTTGCTGTCACCACTTGTCACTAGAGATTTCCATGTGTATGGCAATTACAGGTGTTTGTTGGTGGATGCTAGTGGGTCCTCTGGGTATCTACATCGCTGTATAATTTCTTCCCCCTCTCCACAGAGTTATTCTCAACACAGGGAGAGGCAGACAGTAGGGAAGAGGACATCCACTGATAAATCCATTTAAAATGTATTTGAATCTAGTTTATGATGGTCACCTACTCCAGGGAAAAATAGCCCACATGTAACTTTAAAAAAAATAAAAAATTTAGTCGGGCAAATACTCTCAATCAGCGATCTCAGATTTCCTATGCATTTATAAATGGATCACTGAGAAGAAAAACAGAAAAACAAAGGTTATAGTGCCCCCGGTGGACAGTCAGTGTGGCCTGTAGACAGCCGTAAAGAACCAATACCACCACCTGAAGGCAAAGCATGTGCCTCCTACTTTTAATTTCCCATTTTAACAGTGTTTAAGTGTGTCTGCAGTAGCATTTGCTGTGTGTAATGTATTGGAAACAATTTAAAATCACATTTTAATGATTGAGTACAATGTCTTGATTAAATGGGGCAAAAATACAGTTCTCAAGCAAAAAACAAAGAGATTTAATGCAAAGCAGTCTCCTTTAGTAACTGCAGAATAATACTATAACAAACTTTTTGCAATCTTTGGATCTCAGCCCAAGTATGATATGATAACTGTCAAGTGGCTAAAGTGTATGTACAGTACCTCCATGTGCCATAAATGTAGGCTATGATCTCTGAAGGATGAATGTCTGCAAATGTTGGAGCTTTTTATTTCATACTAAATCCACCAGCACCTCTCTGTGGTCAAATAGCCATACAGCAGGAGCAAAGTTGTCTTCATTCGACACAGTTTAAAAAAGAGCACATGCTAAATTGACATTCAGTACAAAACTAAAAAACACATAAACTAGAGCTGATTACAGCACACGGGACAGGTATTTCAGTTGTTTTTGCTGAACTTACTTGGGACCGTTAAACACTAATTCATCTGTGATATAAATGTGGTTTCAGTGTAAGGTATACAGTACGTCAACAAGAAGCTTCAAGTACATTAGAGAGTCAGCTTCAAGTAAGTTTTGCAATAATACTGTCTTACTGTAATACAGAAAGACTCCCTTTCAACATTCTTTAATTTCACAGTGCAATCACTGATAAACTGCATAGAAATATGATGAAATGATGCTGAGTCACATAAATTAACAGGATTTAAAATAAGGTTACAATCTAACATCGGATCTTTGGTTTACCTTTGAATTTAAAATACAAGAAAAACTAACTTTATATCCTAAGCAATGTATCATTCTAAAAGTGCTAATTGGTAAATAAATTAAATAAGATACTTCTAAATAATTTAATCTTCATCACAACAAAAGTTATTGTACATCAGTTTTTTTTTTCTTTCTTTTGTAAAATTTGCTAGAACTATAGGTCATTACAAAGAATATATTAGCACACAGCTCTAGTGCACATTCTAAACTAGTTTCATTTCAACCTCCAACAGAAGACCAGGAGGGAAAAAATATGAAACGATAAAAAACACCACAAATAATTTGCATGCCTTTTAATACAGGATGGCGAAACTTCCCACAGATATTCAGAGCTATTGGTTTGCCAAATGAGGAAGTTGCATGAAATCACTGACAATTCTCCTGAATCTGTGATTTGACCAAAATGTAAAAACTGAACCTGTTAAATTATGCAAGTGTTGTTTCTGAAACACTTAATCATCAATGATATTGTGGGAAATGGTCAAATCTCCCTAACCCTGTTGCTCAAACTTTGGCATATCTGTCACATCATTTGTTTGACATCTCTGTCTTGAAGTGGCTACATCTGGTTATCGTCATATTGTGGGCTAGAGGGCTGACCCTGCATGGCTCCAGCAGCTGCCCCCATGGCAGCCTGCTGGGCCGCTGCCTGCACATGAGGGTTTTTCCAAGCTCCTGAGGTCCATTCCTCCTGAGCTTTGGACATGCTGGCCCCGCTGCCACGGTAGAAATTATGGATCTGCAGGCAAGGTTATATCACAAGTTATAACCAACAAGACTTCATGTGTGAAAGCTAATTACTTTAGTTACTGTTATCACATAGATTTAAGAGCAATGTTATCACCTGTCCCCTATCAGTCTGTTTAAGGAATACAATGTTTTAGGTATAGCAAAGGATTGAATGGAATTATGGCAGTTAAACCTAGCAATGCTGCTTTGTCGATATGAGAGAAAATGAATCAATCTCAAATCCTGGACTGCCAAAGGGATATAACATTATTTTCTGCCACAATAAAACAGATAATCTGTAACCTATGGTTAAAGACTACATGAACGTTAAGTTAAATTCTTACCCTGGTTAGGGCAATGAAGGACAATGAGGCCACTGCAGTGAACATGATAGTAGGGACCAACATGATCAGTGCAATAAAAATATTATAACTGAAGAAGGAGATGGTAGCCAACCAACCACTGAAAAAGACAACATATGACCATTAACACAATTTGATTTAAAAAAAAATAAAAGATTAATTCTAGACAATGAAAACAACATCAACCATAATTATCTGGATTCTCTGGTGTCCCTCATCATGACACTACCACTGAACATCTGGATGTTAAATGCCAGTCATTTTGTGGACTTTAAGTACTGTGATATAAAGTTTAAAAGTTTTATAGCTCATACATGAGGATACCCAATTGCACATTGTGACATTTATAAACTTTATGGAGGCTGTCATAATATTAATTTCTGATCATCAGCCTGAGACAGGTGACATTTTGAGGATCTCTTTAACAGCCTCTCAAAATCTAATAACAGGAGTATCATAAAAGTTATATGAGGACAGTTTCTGATGTTCCATCACTGTCATGTTAATGAAAGCAGCAGACAAGGTCTTTAAAAAATACTACCTGACTGGACTTATTGCTTGAGCTCAAAATGTTTCATTCAAAAGTCAATTTTGTATTCTTATAAAAACAACTTCTGATTTTTAATGCTAGCTTTTGTTGCATAGCAATGAATGAATCTCACTTAAAAACGGTGGTAGAATGAACTTCAGAAATGACTCTGATATTTGGAGTTTAACTAGACTAGGTGGCTCTGCGTATGAGTCTCTGTACCTTAGTGTAAACAAACTTTCTCAAGAATTTATTTTCTCTTACTTTAGTACATTTCTTTTAAAATGTGTGCATCAGGATTGGAAGATAAATAGTTGCACCTGACATAATTGACATTCAAGTTATTTTAAATAAATGTTTTATATTAAATGTATCGAAATTATCCAAAACTAATAAAATAATTTGAAGTGTGATTGGGGGAAAAGATCCTCTGTTAAATGTGAATAAAAATAAGTCATTTACAAAACAATTTGAGAAAAATCTTTTCCAGGCATCTTCAATCTCTGACTCTTACCATACTCCCCATCCAGGTATGCCTATGCTTTGGATGATGCTGATTCCAACTTGGGCCATGAACACAAAGAAGAACTGCATGAAGTTGAAGGAGCTGTCACTCCTAAGAAAATAACAAAAAGATCAAGAAATATTTACATGCAAATACAAAAGTATTGATAAATCTTGTTGTATTTTGTGTAACGTTATCCATTTATAAATTTAGATTAAGTAACAGTTTAACAGTAAAATATATGTAATTCCTACTCTGCACCATGAGGAGTAATTCACACAGGCTATACCTTTTATTGTGGCTTCACAGGCTACAGCACTCATATTTAGGAATCTACAAAATGTTCAGGTTTACCAATTATCAGCTATTATAGTAAAACTCTTCAATCATATGCCATGACAATATAGCTATGGATGGCCTTGTGAGCGGACTGTGCTGGCCTGTGGGCTTCTTGTCCTGCCTTGGTACTTTGGTTGGTCCACACTGGCAGTAGTTTGTCAGCCCAGGCTTCAAGTGCACTGCCCTCTGCGACTTTGTGCCACTCCTACTCCTACTGCCCCTCTATAGGTAATGATTCCTTTCTCCTCCAAGGATGTGTAATGCGCTTCTACAATGCCCTGATTTTAACCAGAATGGAAGGCACGAGCCACATTATTCATCACGGCATCATCTAGTGTACTGGACGACACATCGGCTGTCCTTGACTTGGCAAACTGGTCAAGGTGCAGAAAGCATATAATGTAAGCTGGAAGATAAAGGGATGATTTAAGAAGATATTTCATTTGGCAGCCCTCTGCATTACGCCTCTCTTCAGTGAGGGGATAGAGAGGACGTTCTGGGTGCCCTTCTGTCTCCAGAGGGACTGGTTGAATTATTTATCTCTACTGCCACTAAACACTTTAAGAGAATGGAGGAAATATTATCTAAAATGCACTGTCCACTGTCACTGACCACCCACCCAACTGTAACACTAAGGACAGGACCACGGTACAGCATGTAGAAATTCCTCCGCAAAAGATAGAAAAGAGAGAAAATCTTTTTAGTTTTCATAAAATGTTTCCTACATGGCATTAGATGGATATGTCCCGTGATCTAAAGCGGTCCTCGAATCTGCCAAACTGAACTCAAACTCATGTGCACATGTAAAGAAG
The DNA here is from genome assembly GCF_021292245.1 of Micropterus dolomieu. Classification (NCBI taxonomy): domain Eukaryota; kingdom Metazoa; phylum Chordata; class Actinopteri; order Centrarchiformes; family Centrarchidae; genus Micropterus; species Micropterus dolomieu. The sequence continues at coordinate 26,876,640 of NC_060169.1, read as the reverse complement.
AAAGACCATACCCAAAATGCCCTTTCAAATGGCTGCGCCAGTGATCACAGAAGTACTATTGTAATATGCAACCATAATTATGGTGAAATGTCTAAGCCAGAAAATATTCTACTCTGTCATTCAGTGTTACTGCATAAGCTAGTATACATTATATTGTATTTGACACACAGTTCTTTTCTGTCCGTTGAGCAGACGCATATACATTTCACCTTATCCCTAAACACCTATTATTGCAATATAACACATCAGTTCAATGTTACTACAGTGTATGTGCTATGTATAACTATATTACTTCACAAAACAATTATTATTATTTTTGAAGGTCAGCAAGTCATATTTGACTTACTTGAAGGCCTTGTAGATGGGCCTGAACCAACAGACATAAGAGCAGGGAGTGAACATCAGGAGCCAGATGATAGCCAGCCCAAAGTTGGTCACACCACCTCCACCAAACATCCAAGCAAAGCAGCCAATGAGATTCACAGCAAGAGTAACACTATTCACTGTAAGACCAAAACAGACATACTGTGTTTAAGGTATTGATGCAAAAAACATATTCATTGGGTACACATACAGATATGCACATGCAGGAAAGAGTTTGAAAAAAAAGTGGATATTAAGGCAGCCAGCCTAACAAAATGTGAAATATGTAATTGCAATGCTTGACTCAAAAGATGGCTTGTGTTCCCTGAATAGCCTTTATGCGGGTGTCCTTTTCTATTAATTCTCAGTAATGCTATGCGGCTACAGTACTCCACACTTAAATTGCACTTAGTTCTAATTGGAGCTCTGCGCTTTGGTCCCATCTTTCTACTCTAAAGCAAGCAAAGAAGGCCAATCATCTTCAAATTTTGGTCTATAGCGAAAAGGCAGAGTGCTTCACAAGAGAATTATGAGTCCAAACACAGCTGCAACATGAGAGCTATTAGGGAACACAGTTACATTTCTTGAACAGATGGACTTGTTAGGATAATACTGTTGGCTTCAAATGATTATCACACATGAAATGTGACACAAAATGTTCAACATAATTAAGAACAAAAAGAACATACAAAGTGAATAGCAAGTATAAAAAGCAATGTGCATACCCACACTTTGTAGCATATGGCAAATGGCAAATCCAAATTTAAGAAAAACCTATACATATTGCTGTAGAGGGAAGGGGAACAATAGCACATCCAAAAGCATTTTCGGGACATGGAATACCTGCTTATGTTTACTGTTTACTAGAAAAGAAGACGCCTGCAGAAAGAAAAGAGTTCAGTTGTAATGATAGATAGTTCAGAGTGATCATGAATACATGTCTCTTGTTGTGTATAAATCAGAAGTTTTCGGAGTGGGAGATGAGCCTCCCCAGGGGGGCTCCAAATTGTTTCAGGGGAGGCTCAGTGAAAGAAAGTGAAAAAAGTATTACAGTAGTCATCAGAAGGAGATCACATAGAATAGCCTAAATGTGTGTGATTTAGTTAAAGCGGTAGTTCAGAGATAGCGTAGTTTGGGGAGGCCCATCTTTCGCACCCACTTTCACAGGGCCAGAAACTACTATGTCTTAGGACTTTTTAATGTATTTGGTGTTGTTGGAAGTTGTCAATTGTTGAGTGTCTATGGGATCAAATAACATAATCATTATCCCATAGGCATAGCAAAGCTTTGTTTGGGGGAGACCCACAGTCTCAGACTTTAAATGATTATTTCAAATGAAAAACATCTTCCACACACTGCAAACACAATCAAAATCAGGCTGTGATCTGCCACAGGTTTAATAGAGAGGAGTGGCAATTCTGGACTTTCTCATTCAGCCAAAATCAGTTGCAACCTTGCATGCTTTGTTGTCATTGTTTTTTTATGTTACTCTCCCTATTCCTAACTGCTAGATTAGTGTTACTGCACCTACAGTATGTAGTATATGTTGCAGCAGCTTTGGGCTATTTCTTGTTGCTCGCCCCTTGCCTTGCCTTCATGGATGGGCAGGGAGCTTCCAGACCAGAGCAATATCACAAACATCATTGTACTGCTTGTTTATAGTGTAATAAACTTTGATGAAAGTGCTTCTGGCAAAAATTGTTTAACACAATTTCAATGTTAACTGCTCTGCTCAAACCAAAGCCATCTGGTCAGCGCTATGACTCATTAGCAAATAAACCAGTCAGGATAACACAGACAATAAAAAAATAATAATCTTTTTGGACCAAGGAGACCCTTGTAAACCATGCCCTTCCGTTACATAGTTCTTATCATGAGCTAACGACAGAGGAAAAGACAGTTTATGGGACCTCCAGGATTGTTTTTTCTTTTTAAGGCTTCTGGAGGCCCTATCTGCAAAAAAAAAGTCAGTATAAAGTTTCATAGTTGAAGAACTCCAAAGTTTAGTTGCCTGATGCAAGGATGATGTCACATAATCCTTTGGAAATTCCATTGTCTTAAAACAATACAACATCTCTTGAAGCTACTCACATATCCACAGGTGGTACATTTTCTTGCACATGCTGCGGTGCTGTTCAGGGATCTCATCAAAGTCCTGGTAGAAGCATGGCTTGAGCGGGATGAATCCCGGCAGTGGGGGGAAGTTGGGCTCTGAGACAAATAATTAGACAGTTAACATGGCAGGTTGCATATGTGAGCTTCTACCCCGGTATATTAGGCTACTTTATAATTACTGACCTGCCATGTGGATAAAGTTCGCTGTTTAGAGTTCCTCCCTCGTCCGTTTCTTGAAATAAGAACAAACTGGAGGTTAGTACTTGTTTATTTCTATAGCCCTTGTAACCTAAGTAGTCATTTACAGTAATTTTCATATACATGAACACGTGTGAGCATATCTTATAGGGTCATTACCTGAACACCACGGTTTATGGGAAGAAGGCGTTTAACGGAGGGTGCTATAATCTAAGCGTTGCCGTTGGGATTTAACGTGTGAGCCCTTCAGGCACCGTCTCAATAGCGGTGATACGATTGTAACGAGTGAATCCTTCCGGTTTGAGTGAAACCTTCAGAAAATGCTCTCTCACACGCACGCACGCACAAACACACACAGACACCGGGGGACCGGTCACGCGCGCTTGTTGCAATGGCATGCAAAATGCACTCCACTGGATGAAATGGGCCAGCGATATTCGCTGTATAGGCTATGTTCGAAGACAGGTAGATATTTTGACAGAGAGCTGGCCATCATGGCCAGGAATTACGGATTCCACAGGAAACATAATCTGCTTACCTCCTCCACAGAGCAGCCGCTTCTGTGTTTAAGATGCACAGTCTCCAATGGAAGCTTCAGACTGCGAGTGTAATAGAGTGCGGCTGCCAATCGGACAATAGCCTATCCCTAATATGAAACTCTTATAATAGCCTACTTTCTTCTGTGCAGTAGAATAGAGCGATAAACCTTACTATCCTGACCCTCGACCAACCACCGTGCTTGAGTCCGCTGTCACTTTGATTCAGACCAATAGGTGGATTCTTCTAATCCTTGACGCTGTATTGTTGACCCAATCACTGTCTCGCTCTCTGTCCATGGTGCTGAACCCGTTTACCGACGGTGCGGTGTTAAACTGCGAGCAACCAGTCTCCTTGCTGACCGTTTCTCTACAGTGTCATATATGACAACCACCGAGTTCCATCTACAGATAATCTAAAAAGAGTGATACAGTCACACTGCTAATCTCACGTGTGTGTCAATTGCAGTTAAATTTTTCAATATCATATGTCATGAACAGCAATGTAGCCTACGTCCTTTGTAATAGAAAACGTTTCATAAACAACAGCCTATAGGCCACAAAATGTAACATAGTAGCCTAAATAATATAATATTATATTATAATTATATTATATTCTGATCAGCAGCACTATTAGAAATATACATAACCCTGGTTCAAGGCCATCAGTCAAATGAGAGCCCATGACAATGGCCTCAAACTTGAATATGAGACTTGATCTTGTTTCTGACCAAAATACCAAGCTGACTCCAGCTCTCCAGCTGGGGTTGCTGTTTCACTGCAGTGAGTGACTCTGGAAGGAAAGTGTAACTTGGATGATGCCACAGGAAATCTCTTGGCATCATCCAAGTTCAAATCTCTTGGTAATTCATCAACAACAGAGAGTCACATGTGTCTGGTATGATGCAGAAACCAAACTATGAATGGCAAATAAAGGCCCAGTGCCAGTAACACCCACTTAATTATTTACCAAATGTACACACATCTTAATGGGTCCAATGTAATTAATGAGGTGATTGAAGGAATTCTGCTGGGTCACTTTTATATTGCCCCAGCAACACATTTACTATTAATTATTAAGCAGGCCACATGAGTTCTGACTTTGAATTATTATGTCAATCATTATGTCAGGCCCCTGATCATAATATGTTATATATACTGTACTGGGCCTGTCTGATTACTGGTTTCTGACATATATCTAATGACTTGATTTGTCATTGAAACTATTAAATACAAGCCAGATAACTTTCTGTACTTAATCTAGATTAAACCTCTTTAGACAGCAGTGAGGCATGGTGAATCTTGAGACTACAGCCAAGGTGCCAAGGAGGTGTTTTGTAGCTCCGTCTGCCTCCCACCTCAGGTGGACAAAAGAAAAGAGAATGTTTCCTATAGAATCATTTACACTATCATTGCAAATGTCAACCTACATCATAGACACGGTGCACCCTGATCAGCCCACTTGGATCATACAGTGTCATAACCCATGCAAGAGAAAGTGCTTCACAATAAAAATAAGGCAATAGACATAAATCACAGATATTTGTCATATCTTGTAATATTGTCATTGTTATCAATGTAAATGAAGACCTCCAGTGCTCCAGGAGTTGTTTTCTTTAAAACTATGGAGGTTTCATTAATTCTATGTCCAGAATAGTACAGACCTGAAACAGAGGATTCACTTTCCTCACAGGAAGCCATTTCTGAAGCTGAATATCCTTACAATGATTTACGATATTCTAATTTCAGATTTTGGTCAAGTTACCTTCATCACTAAATCTTCTTTGAAACAACTGTCATCCCTCGAGTTGAAATAAAAAATATATAACTAAGAATTGGCACAAATGTTTATTTGTCAGCTTCTGTGTATTCTGAGAACTTTGTATTTTGAAAAAAAGGGTCAAGATGATAAGACATTGTAATTTACTCACCACAATAATTTCCACAAAAGCAAGCAATGGAGGCATTGAAGTGTTCTCAGATTTTCAGTAAGTAAAAAAAAACATCACCACTGCAGATTACTCTTTCCAGGGTGTAATCCGTACAGTGATCAATAATTCCTTTGATATGAAAAAGGAATAAAAAACATGAAATTACTGAGTGTCTGCAGGAAATGAAGAGTTAATGTGTCGATTCACTAACTGAAGTAGCACTGTGTGTTCTTGCCTTTCCCTTACCTGCAAGCAATAGAGGTAGCAAATGGTGGAAATTATTAAAATGAAAATTAAAAAGATAACCAAGCCTTGAATATGGCAATTGTCAAAGATTAGATGAATGGGTATGGAAGTGAAACCTGGTGTGTCCTATGGTAACTAATACATGCATGAAAAAGGCTGCTTGAAGCATCCATCCGTCCATTTTTTTTAAATCACACACCCTGGTCAGAATCCACAGGGACTGGCATATCCCAGCTTATACTGGGCAAGAGGAAGGTACACCCTGGATGGATCATCTTCACTAGGCCTGGGAGTGATGTTCAAAATCAGTGCAGAGCCAGTACAGAAACAGGAAGCAGATATAAGGGTAGCATACTGGAGGTGCACCTGCATAATACCACAAATAAGTGCACTACAGTTTAGTCGATGCAAGAAAAAACAAACATTCTCTTTGAATTAACATATAAAAAATAATTATCACTTGTGAAATCAAGACTCAGAACCTACTTTTTAAGCTAATTAGGACAAGTGACTGTGAGTAATGGTGCTATTCTGTGTTAACACACAGTCCACCTTCCCCCTCCCAATACAACTCACCAAAAGCCCTTCACTCTGCATAGATTAGAATGGGAAAGTCAGATTTCCCTGTTGGGTCTTCTGAGTTCTCTTTGCTGCGTGCTTTATCATAATCCTGGATGGGAGGTAGATAGTAGTCAGGATATTAAGTATTGAGACAGTGAGAAAATGAGAGCAGTAGGAGGGGAAAAATAAAAGAAGACAGAGAGAAGAAAAGTGGAAATGAAGGGTGAGAGATCAGCCTGACATCTTAGCATCAACATTTACTGAATATCAGAGGCAGACAGATACGCGTCTTACTTTATTTTTTCTCTTGGCAGTTTACATATGCGTAACTACTCCATAAATGACCCAAGATTTGCAAAAACGTATACTTAAATTAAGTTCATTATTCAATAATTATCTACGTTCATCATCCAGATTTGGTACCATTTTGAAAATAAAAACACATTTAGATAAGTTGTTTTGAGTTTGTGCTAAAATGTCTTAAACAATTGTCACATTTTTTCAGTTAAATGTCGAGGTACTACACCACCACGTGCACAGTGGCATGGCACACACACAAACACGTAAATCCACTTGTTACGCATTGAATACATGAATACATTTATTTATCTTTATCACTGGGTGTGTAAATGCTCTTTAAATGAGGTAAAAGTAAGTGCCTGTTGTTCAACTCTCAATATCCCTGCTTGATGCTCTCTATTGGAGCCCAGCGCCAGTGCACCCTAGCGTCATTGTTCTCCAAAAGAAAAAACATTTGCCCAGTCACCCCCCTAAGCCCATGTGCCACCGTGGTCTTGGTTTCTATGGAGACGCTTTCCACCAGACCAAGCATGTGGAGGGCACCCCTCCAGCGGAAGGAGGTGGAATAACATTGTGGCAAGGCAATCATACACAAACCTCATTTACATATCCAAACATGAACCATGGACCGTAGCATACAGTGTTTGTTTCCATTAAACATTTCACAGTAGTTGATTAAACCCAGCAGGAAATGCAGCACAGATATATGATTATATTTTATCAACAGAAAGGTTTAATTGATTCCCAAAATTGTATGAATAAAGGCAAGCTAAAGAAAGTTTGAGTAAAAATATTCTTCTTCTCTCAGAATGTAGAAAGTATTTTCTCTGTGCCCCGAGATCACTCAGTATTCTGATCACCCTTGCTCCCTTGGTAGAAGCTTGTGTCTGGGCCTGATGTGGTCACCCCTTGGCACCTCCAGCTGGGGGCACTGTTCCATCTGTCTGCCAGTCTGTAGTAGTTCCTTACCCATTCAGGAGATGCTCTGCTGTCAGACGGAACTGTATGTCATTGACCTTGCGGAAGATGAGAGACAGTCACCACGGAGGCTACTGTACTCAGCATTCAAATACACAAACTTCACAGACTCAAGACTGTAACACTTGTGGCCTAGGTACAAGGACTCAAACAAAACAAGGGAAGAAGCAAGGTGACTTTTTAAATTTTTTTTATTTCTAACCACGTTTTAACTGCTACCATTTCTGGACTACTTCCTTAAAAACCTACTTTTTAAGCTACTCTTGAAGCTACACCCATCAAACATTTTGCAAGTGATATGATAAATCAAGTAGTGATTTGAACAATATAACAGAAAAGAGTCATCTTACTCCTTTAAATACTTTAATGGAAAGGTTCTCTGTAATAGGCCAAATAATAATGGAACCAAAAGATACAGACATTAACATCTTTCACTGGGGCTGAAATTGTAGCAGACACTATCACACTGATTTCTATATAATTTCACTGAATCTCAAACAGTAGGACCCACAGCTATAAGGACACCAGTAAGGAAAGTGAGTGTTTTAAATAATTCAAAATGCTACTTTCCATGGTCAAAAAAATACAATCATAAATACACTTCAAATAAAGGCTAAAAACAAACAGACTCAATCAAATCAAAATTGTTTTATGTTGATTGTGTGACCACTTATTTAACACATACGTACAATGCCAACTTTGATGACACATATATCATTTCAGCACATGAACATAATAATCCTTGCAACACAGAGTGGCTAATGAACCGCATAACTAAATTATTATATATGATTTACAATTCACTATTCCTCAGAGACAAATAATCTCATCTAATCTAATGGTAACTACAGACTAGATACTTGTGCTTATATTTAGTACTTCACCAATAAAGTCTAATAGCATTAATTGTTATGAATGACTAAGTATATTGTTCTTTAAGAATTGTAGTAATGAAAAACTATGTTATCATCATTAGACAGCCCACATAATGTGCTATCAGTTAGAAAGATGCAGAATAGATCTCAATCATTCATTTGTTGCACAGTACCTAATTTGGTCACATGCCATTTGTAAAAAATTATATAAATATATATATATTATATAAATTATACATACTCTGTGCTCATATACATTATATGCAAATAATTTTTAATAACATTCTGCCTGTTAAAAATGCAAGTAAGTTTTTATATCCAGTACTAACTGAATTTCAATGTTGACTTTCACAGCTGTATGGTATCCATACCACACAACTTGATATAGTGAGTTATGAACATGCTCATAAATTCTACTCTGAGCCAGACAGCAGAGGGCCAAGATGAAATCCGCCGAATGCAAAACTTCCATCAGGGTCTTCATAGATCTAACACTCACCACAGAATTAGAATCAGGCTTTAGGAGGATAATCCATGTGGTGGAGAAGCTGATGGAGTATGCCCGGATGAGTTTCAAACCGGCCAAGTTTAGATCACTGGTGCTGAAGAGAGGAAAGGTGGATGACACCTTACCTTTCAACAATAGATGGATTACCATCCCCACCATCACAGAAAAGCAGGTAAAGAGCAAGGTTTTTGACAGCACCCTGAGAAATACAACCTCAGTCCGATCTACCTGCATTAATTTGGAGAATTGGCTGTGAGCAGTGGAGTGATCATAACTTCCAGGAAAGTTTAAAGCATGGCTGTACCGGCACAGCATTCTGCCCAGAATCATATTGCCACTCCTGGTGTATGAGCTGTCAATCTCGACAGTTGAGGTCCTGGAGAGGAAATAAACTCAGTGTACTGCATTTTACTCTATGGACATAAGAACGAGCTGCAACTGCCACTCAGATCCTTGGAAGAGGAATTTGAGGGGACAAGACCTAGGGAGGGAGGAAATGGCAAGCAGTGCAAGGAGGAGAGATAGACACTGCCTGGTTGAGAGGGAGGTGAGAGCACCGAGGAGGAGAGGTCATGCAGAATGTTGGTGATAATGCAGCAGCCTGCCTAGAGAAGGTGAGACAACAAGCTGTAGAGAAAGGTGACATCGGCTAAGCAGTGGAAAGCTGAGCCCCACCAGATGAAGTTCCTCGTCCAGGCGGTGTACATGCTTCCCAGCCTGTCAAATCTCCACACATGGGGGAAAGCTTCAACACCGGCATGTCTGCTGTGCTCCAAAGGTGGAACCCTTGAGTAGAACCTGAGTTGCTGCCCTATGGCACTAGAAGAAGGACGATACTGACACCATAATCATGTCCTGAAGGTAATTGTAGAAACCATCAGCACTGGAGTTTAGTGGAGCAAGTGGTCCTGCTCCTCAAAACAGGCCATCACTTTCCTCAGAGCTGCAGAGCCGGGAGCCTCAGTTAGGACATCTGTTGGTGGATCTGGAGAAAAAGCTCAAGATCCCTCAGCATATCACATCATGCTGGAGCTAACAGTCCCCTGAGAACCGTCACAGCGGTGAGGAAGAGTGGCAGACAGGCAGGCAGGTTCAGGTGAGAGACGCTTGAAAGCAAAAACACAAAGCAAGAAGACAGACAAAGAAAGGAGTAGAGCCATCCGCGATACCACAGATGTGAAAGAGCCTTGAGATGGCTGTGGCTCAAGTCAAGACAACCATGGGGCAAGTAGCTAGCTAGCAATGTGGACACAAGCTGAGGTCTTATCAGCCCCCATCTGGTCTGCCTGGAGGAGGGTGTATGATGCTGAAAGACCCGACACGCCCGTTGATTCCAGGAACATCACTGAAGATGTGTCCAGAAGTATATAATTTACAATAAAGTTGACACTGAAAGACAAACTCAATGAGCATGAGGCAGATTGTATTTGTTCAGTTGATACACGAATATTCTTAAAACAGCATAAGTGCACTGGAAACAAGTGTGTTTAATCTCATCTCATGTAATTGTTTTAAGACAAGCGTTTTATCACCCCTTGAGTACAACAGTTACTAAGATGGACATTTTCTGGACTGCAGCAGAGTTGCTCAGCTCCTCGCCAACCAATTACAGTATTGTCTGTAGTAGAAAAATCTAATTTGTTTCAACGAAATACAGCAACACCAACCTACTGCTTACTGCCAAGATAAAGTACTAAAACCTCTTGCTGTTTGACTCAAGCCAGACAAGTTTACTATCCTAATTGGTCTCAGTGGGCAGAGCATCAAATGTGTAAATAATTTTCTCAGCAATTGGCCTGCTCTATCTTTGGCTATCCTGGCGTTCCCTTTTTCTGAAAAGCAAGCTGTGCCTGTTGGAACGATGTCCTGTAATTCCTAGAGCACATTGTTTTTATCGTGTACAACTGCTTTAAATATGGTCATGTGAGACCAATGTTCAATCACAGAGAAACTAATCATATAATACATATCAACCAGAGTGCACGGCCAGCCATGTCTGTCGGTGGTAACAAATTGCAGATGGGATTTCAACTGGTCCTGCAGCATGTTCACTTGGATTGTGCTTTATGGGTTACTCATAATTAAGAACATAGCTTGGAGGAGGTCATACCCTCCACCAGATCAGTTTGTCTGAGCACTGCAACATAAACTTGGATTTACATTTTCCTACATTACACACCGACTGCTTTTATTTGTTTACACTTTCTACAATAACCAGTACAGCAGAGCAGCACACGAATGCAGCGTGATGGATCGAGGCTCACCGCCAAAACTCCAACTAAGAGTGAAGTGTCAGAGAAAAATGCACAGTTCTTATAGATGGTTTGTGCATTCAGATCTTTAGAGTGATTTGTGAGCAGCTGGTAGTTTGTGTTCATTATTTTACAGAGTTGGGGAGGAAAACGGAGAAGCAGGGAAATTACAACTTGACCACAATCACAGAGGACACAGCAGTGCTATTACTTTTCCAATGCAATCACATAATGCACTGGATCCACTGGACATTTGCTTTAATCAGACACCTGGGAAATGCATCCATCCCATTTCTCTTCATCAGCTCAAATCCACCTCACATCAGTATTAAATGAATACGCTGAGAGGAGAAATCTGAAAGGACAAGATATTATTATCAAAGGAAACTCCTTCATTACTGCGTTTTATGATTGCTTGTCTTTCTTCTCCACATTGTAGGCAAAACATAAATTCAAATGGTACAAGATGACTCCATAATGATCTGTAATAGGATTCCTCTTTTCATCCCAAGAAGCAATTTATAAGTAGTTGTCACATCAAAAGGTGTATATCTCACTTTGGAACTTCAAAGAACAATTATTTGTGCATTGCACGGTAATAATAATAATTTGATGTACATGTAAGCATAGACTGCTGTTTAGCCATATCTGAAGCCTTTGTTTTTCTGTCCTGCTCTATCTTTGCTGGTGCATGTGGGGATGCTGCTGTCGATACTGAGAGTGCTGCACAAGTCTTTGTCTGCTCTGGGAAGAAGGCTGGGCTCCAGCTGGCTCCCGCTATGTGCAGAAGTCAGTGGGTCCCTCTGCACTCAGTGCAGGAGGCGGGCTGGTTGATTGATTGGGATACACACCACCAACGCCCCCCCCCCCCCCCCCCCCCCCCCCCCCCCCCCCCCCCCATGCTCAGAGAGCACATGTGTCTCTCCTGCTCTCCAGTTTTTATACCCAGACCTGCTTTATTACACACGGACATGCATTCAGCCAGGGATAGGCTACTCGTCCATACATGTGCAGAAATAAAGGTGCATGCTCACACACACACATTGAACAAAAGAACAAATACACACATGGATATATTCATGAAATCATACGAAAGAATGCGGCTACAATTCGCATGATCGCTCACAAACATAACCAGTGTCTCCAACGTTGGGTTCATACAGGGCAACACATTTGCAGTCATTACAGAAACCCGCTCAGCCAGACCAATCTCCACTCTTCGTTTTGATCTAACAGACAATGAAGCATTACCTCAACAAATTCATCATTCCTGACAGAGAGAGAGGGCGCCGGGGGTAAAATATATTTTGGCAGATTTGGTATTGCAAGTGTTTCCTCATTGTATCTGCTTTGAATGCTTCCAAGTGTTGTTGGGAAGCATGGAGTTGGACAAAAAGGAGGAAGAAGGGGTGTGTTAGAATCACCGACTGCTTTTCAGGACTCCAGCAACGACCAGCCAGCCAGTGTCTGGTGAACGCGCATGTGTGCGTCCATGCGCGCGCGCGTGCGTGTGTGTGTGTGTGTGTGGACCAGCAGGCAACACACACTTAACATTCGTTCGCAACATGGCGTTGAAGCGCCGAGAGACACGACGGCTCTCCCCCGACTAATGCATCCTCATTGTCAGGAAAGCCGGGGACTGTTAACCAAAGAGACCTAAACATTCACAGAGACTCCTTTACGCGCCGGCAGACAGAATAGCGGATTCCAACATATGCATGTCGCTATAACGGTATAGCTGGTTGTATAGACGTACGGTGCTACCCCACTGGTGGAAATCAAAGGCTGTACATGGCGGTGGAGAGTACAATTTGGCTGTTCTGTCTTCTTTCGCTGTTTTGTGGTCCATCCAAGCAAGGTAAAGCTCTCACTTTAATCATCTGCATGCTTTTCAGTGGAGTGCATGTGTGAGGCAGCGGGTCACTCTTATACACTGAAGTGCAGTTACTCCGAACATAAGTGGGCTGTGATAAACGATAGGAGAGAGCTACTGGGTGAATGTGCACCTTGCACGGTACGTGCAATATTGCCTCTGTATTTTGCGTTCACCTCATGTGGCCTCTCCAGTGCGTTAGGGGTGTATCGCTACTTCATGGGTGTCTCTCCCAGGACGGCTTTGGCATTACGAAGTTGCAGCACATTGCCCAAGGAGCAGCCCTTAGCTGTGCCACAGAGCGGCCACAGGGCTTTGAGCCGACCGGGGAAGTTTCGGATCAAGCAGGGGATGCGGCTCATTATAATAACATGTAAGCTCTGCCTTGGTTTTTAATAAAAGCGGAGCGCCCCGGAGCATCTCAGTCTTAAATGTGTAGATTGCTTTTTTCTCACGGTCTTATAAGATCTAACGACTGGTCGCGTGGGACGTCTGGTTTAAGCCACTGATCAGAAAGTTGAGTGAGAGGATTTTGAGGAAAGAGTAGCCTAATTATGTCACCAAAAGGGTACCTTCATCTAGGCACGATCTTGATAAAGTTGAAGAAGAATGTGTGCCTGAGAGCTGACAGTGGAAGACGCACAGTAGCAGTTTTATTTCGCAGACACTGCGGTGGCTCCTGAGTGTGGGAGCTGGGCTGTGTCGGAGAGGGAAGTCTGCTCACACAGGCGGCGACGAGTGGGTGATAGAGTGGCCATAGGATTTACATGACAAAGACCTCTGTAGAATATCAGTGGAGGTTATGCAGTTAAATGCTCTTCAGGGCCAGGAAAAGAAGATATTTAAAAAACAAACAAACAACAACAACAAAAAAAAAACAGTGAACCTGCCATGCATGTCTTTTCTTAGAAACATTTTTTTCACTAAGGACTTCCAAAGAGCATACCGACATGGTGCAAGCTACAGGTGCAGGTAACAGAGGCAATAGTGATGTAGTGGAGAAAAACAGTCTAGTTAGTATGTTATCTCTCTCTGCAGACTGTTATGGTAGAAAATGGTGTCCTCTTACATTTAATCTTTTATGCATGTTCTTTTAATATTATTATTATTACTATTAATATTACTATTATTTTTATGTCTTATAGATATATATGTATTGTGTTTTTTATCCTTAACCTTTCCTTCTTCTATACTCCTTACGTTAGTCTGTCCACATTTACTGGGGTTTAAGCCAGACCTGTGAGATTGTTGTGGTGTTTTCCCTCTCTTGTTGTTCGTGTCTTCTCCTTGAATGTTCTTTCAAGGCTTGAGAGGATCTCTGTTCCCCAAAACTTAGAAACCTAGACAGTGTAAATGATGATACATCCCTTTGCTTGGGGCCAGATGTCCGATGCTGCCCTAGGCGGCAGGTCTCTGGACCAGCTGCATATGTGTTTTAGTACTTCTCTGTTTATTCTCTTTTATTAATAAATTCTTCAAAGATTACGGTTAGTTGTTACTCAATTATTTGCTTAATCCCTCACCAGCAATATACAATTTCCATGACACAGACCTTTAGGGAGTGAAATAGGGCTGACATTAAACCAGTTGTCATTAGACTGTGTATGTAAAACGGCAGCAAACTCTCACGTAGCTGTAGCACTTTGCTTTTCGCCCTATGGGACGGGCATTTGGGAAAAATGATACCAAGTATTAAGCATTCTGGTGTTAACAGGTTGGTATTTATCTTTTAACAGCCAATCATGAGGACCAGACAAGTGGGACTGTGTGCATGTGTTTGACAGACAGACAGAAAGAGAGATGGCACAGTACAGAACTTTCAGATGTATCTTCTTTGGACTAAGATCTCCAAGAGGTGCCATTTATATTCTGACTTGGCAAATGGTTGGATAAAAATGAGTCCTGTGAACGAATATAACTTAATAATAATAAAAGAAACTAATTATCTTTGGGGTTTGAACTGATGGTCAGATAAAATCGGATACTTATCGATTAATGGATTGATCAAGAAAATAATCTGCTGATTAATAAATTAAGAAAGATGATTGTTAGTTGCAGCGCTACTTTGAATTGCCACCTAATTATTCTGCCCCAAAGAGTTAAAACATAATATAAATAAGGTTTTGCTTTGTGTAAAGAGAACCATCTGCCGCTGCAGAACTAAACTTTGACCAGTTAAAATCTTAACATGTCCTGATGAGATAACAGGCTCACTATCACATCTAACAACCTTTGGATGCTGATATCTTGTATTGATTGATTAGCCCATGGAAATACTACACAAGCTGTTATTTTTCACTAGAAAAATGTGTTGGCACAAAATGTGTTGGCACAAAATTTAAAAATCATCTAACTGCACTGTAGTGTTGTTTGTGGGTGTTGTCTTTCCTCCTGCAACACACATTTTCTTACAAATTGAAGACAGAGCTTTGCTTACCATTGCCTTTTGTCAGTATTTTATCCTCCTCTTGTGTCTGGAGATTGCCTCCACATAGTTATGCTGCTGCTGCTGCAACTCAAGTATGATATGTTCTGCAGTGATTGCTACCAGCACAGTGATGAGAAATAAAGGAATATTGTGCAAGGATTGGTGTGGTGGTGAAAAGTCCAGCATGGCGAAATGAATATATCAGAAACTACTGTACTTACACACATCCAGGTGGACACCGCCCCCTTCTGAGGTATGCTGTAATTTTATCACATTAGATTTATTATTCATTGTTCTGTTATGCTATAAAAGCCTTAAAAGGGAAGGAACAAGAGGTATGCCTCCTTGACTTCCATCTGATATAGTGGTAGAAGGTCAGAGGATACAATTTATATAGAGTTAGATTACCATGCCCTGCAGACTCCAGCAGAGGCAGAATTACTCTCCTTGAGATCTTCCTGACAGGAGAGTGAGTGCCACACTAGAGGTGATCACATCCAGATGATTAAATCTCTTGCAGGTAAATGGCGATTGTGATGGAGGTTGTCAGTGATAAGAGTGAAGAGGAAATTTATTTGTTTACACTGTGAGATTTATCATTGTTAGTTGGTGCCAAACTTTTTCGACATTTGGTTGCTGTCTTAAAAGCCTTTGAATTGATAAAGTTTCACATCTATGAAATGACTAAAGGAACATTAAACCAATCACAGACCAAAACCCATTTAAATATTTAGGAACTGTCATCAAAATGTGTTTTGCTTCAGAGGAGTAGCCACATTTGTATTCATGAACTCTGCCAAACACTGACAGCAGCATCATGCTTTACTATCAAATGAACAGATTAGTATTTATTGTGTATTATTACTAAATAATTAAGACCCGTTAACAACACAGTCGTCAACGGTGACTTGGTGTGTGCATGTTTCGGCGTGTGTGCATTTTGTTGGGTTTATAAAGTGGGGCATGAATGTTGTTGGTGTTGGTAGTTTGTGGGAACTGAGGCTGGTGAGTGGGGGTTGGGCTGATTCTGGGACAGGGATGAATTGGCGGGTGCTGGTGGGGCAAATTCGAGGGCAAGGGCCATTGCTACGTCCACAAAGAGCTTGTTTTATCCATTCTAAAGATAAATGAAAATTTGTCAGCTTCACTTAACACATCACAAGCAAATGGACATAATAAAAAAACAAAACATCTGCGCTCCCACAACACTTTTTGAGCAAATGAATGTGATTTTTGTAACGCCTTTGACCTTTTTATATACACATGAAAATTGTAAAGCCAGCAACAATTGCAGGATGAAACCTTGGCACTACACTGACTGAGAATATCACATGAGATCATTTACCCTCGATGCACCAAATGCCTTCACAGTGTTCCACTCCTCTCAGTCCTCCTAGTCATTTGATGTGTTTAGCAAGTGTTGCTCGAGCTCACGTGATGCTTTTCTGCGCGGTTCAGCTTAACACTCACATAGTCACACATTTGGGAGATGCCCAGAGCAACAGCAGTCTCCTGCAGTTCCACTGTAGCAGCAGAGTGTGATATGCTACAGTTAAGGGGAAAAAGCACCTCACATTAATTTCAGCCCCTGTATTAACTTGTAATATTACCTTATCAGACAGTAACAATGTAGACTGTGGTGAACAGCTATTGTGTTGCACTGTAAACTTTGTGTTAGTCTGTAATTAAAAGTAAATAAAAGGTATCCAAATGAGCAGCATTTACTCACATGCTCCTGACGTGCCTGTGAAGGCTGTGAGCCAATCCATTAACA
>NC_060169.1:26813610-26859602 GCF_021292245.1 Micropterus dolomieu | reverse complement strand
AAAACAAAACATCTGCGCTCCCACAACACTTTTTGAGCAAATGAATGTGATTTTTGTAACGCCTTTGACCTTTTTATATACACATGAAAATTGTAAAGACAGCAACAATTGCAGGATGAAACCTTGGCACTACACTGACTGAGAATATCACATGAGATCATTTACCCTCGATGCACCAAATGCCTTCACAGTGTTCCACTCCTCTCAGTCCTCCTAGTCATTTGATGTGTTTAGCAAGTGTTGCTCGAGCTCACGTGATGCTTTTCTGCGCGGTTCAGCTTAACACTCACATAGTCACACATTTGGGAGATGCCCAGAGCAACAGCAGTCTCCTGCAGTTCCACTGTAGCAGCAGAGTGTGATATGCTACAGTTAAGGGGAAAAAGCACCTCACATTAATTTCAGCCCCTGTATTAACTTGTAATATTACCTTATCAGACAGTAACAATGTAGACTGTGGTGAACAGCTATTGTGTTGCACTGTAAACTTTGTGTTAGTCTGTAATTAAAAGTAAATAAAAGGTATCCAAATGAGCAGCATTTACTCACATGCTCCTGACGTGCCTGTGAAGGCTGTGAGCCAATCCATTAACACTGTTGATGTCTTATTTTTAGATTTCTTTGAAATCACCTTACACTACCTCTGTGTGATTTCAGCTCAAGGAAGGATTAAATTACATTATTTTATTGGATATGGATAACTCTACAACTCAACATCTAGTCTCTGAGTTACTGTTCGAGGCAAAACCCACTGTTATTCCTCTAATATTCTCAGGTCAGTCAGGGTCATCTCAGCAGCTTGTTTCATACAAAGTTAATATTTTGACTGAACACCCGAGGAAAATGTGCCTGTAGGAATCACACTGCTGAAGTTACTGTGAGCAGTGTTAGGCATGGTGGTGGGAGGGAAATGTTTTTTGAGTCAACCATTTATTCAACACATTGCACCAGGGTACTCTGGGGCAAAGTCCATTTTCTAGCTTAAATATCATGGAGATGTAAAATTACACAAGGGGTTATGTTTTTTGGCTTGGCACAGTGTCAGAGGAAGATATTTTGAATCTAGTGAGTTTGGTGTGTTACAAACATTGTAATGTTTTTTTTTTTACATTTCAAATTTAACACAAAATGCATACATTTCAGTTTGCAGCAGAGGCAAGTTGAAGGAAGATGCAGTTTCTGATCTAAATAGTTTTATCTCCTGTGTTAGGACTTAAGAACAGGAGAAAAAAGGGTCATGATCTAAATTCCTTTTTTTACATTTGTAAAAACAGGTTAAAAAAAGTCTTGTCAGGTAATTTTTTTTTTTTGTCAGGATCCGTTTTCTTCCAGGTGAAGCAAAGATTACAAGAGATGTCTTGTCAAAAGAAAGACATAACAGTAATGTTACATAACATGCTAACATAGATGTACCTTGTGAAGAGAGTGTATGGAGAAATTAAAACTCACCTGGAAGAAAACATGAATACTTTAAACCCTATTTAGAACATGGGGTATTAGTGCACTTCAGCCTCTTGTGGCCGAAAGCGTATTACTAAAAACAAATACTAGAAACTTAAAAAGTTTATCCTATAAGTCATGAACACAGGATAGAAAACTATTTCAGTCAGACTTATAAAATGGATGAACAGAGTTTTTTTTCTGACTTGCCTCACAGGGCTCCCATAGTGAAGTCAGAGGTATCGCTGTCTCAAAAGTTGCATCACTAGCTGCAATAAAGTTGAACGATATTCTGCATGACATGCATACCGGTGCTAAATTGAATTGACGTTTAACAGCTGTTTCACAATTCAACATTTACTTACAAATTTAATTTGAATTCTTTTTGCCTCTGTGTTTACTTCCATTATCTTGGCTTCAGTCTCGGGGTGTCACAACACCAGAGTAATGTCAAGCAGAGCAGACCATATGCTGAAATGTGTGTGTTAATGAATAATTGATTGTTGGACAATTCAAACAATGTACTACACAACTACACAAACCTGTGAGATAAACTCTTACATTTGTGTCATAATAGCAGCTTGAAATTGCAATAAAAATGTGCAACAAAAGCTGAGGTTAGTAACAAACCTTTTCCTTTTTTTTTGATAGATTTTCATGGTTACCACTGTGTAACATTTACAGCACAAACAAAACCCCATGGGCCTCCCACTGGAGTTTTCTTTTCATACTACATTTTTAATACAAGTTCAAAACTCTAATGGCCACTGTTTGATCTTCCAAATATTGAGAAAAATGTCTTGCTCTCTTTGGCTCTTTAGATGCTGGATTCACTTCGACTTGTTTACATTGTCAATCATAGAATAAATTTCATACTGTGCAAGTAAGCGAACAAATGGCTTGTGTTACTAAACAGGTTGATTGGTGCTAAAAGCAGCAAACCAAAACAAAGTGGCTTTAAAGGTTCTTTTAAAGCTTTTGTTTTTTTTTGCTTTCTGGCACTAGTTTTCTTCCTGCTGACTGCTTTTGCCTAACGATCTGATTATGTTGTGCTAGTCCACAAGGCTCCAGTACACCAGTGATGTAGTGGTATTTCTGGAGGTTGTCCTGTTTCATACTTGGTGTCAAAATGGTATCTGAACTGGAAGCTGTCAGTGGTTCTCAATGTACTGACTAACAAACAGACACACTGCTACATTATATATGTGTATATATATATATACCCAAATAGGTAAAGAAATAGCCACAGAAACAAATATATGCCATATAGAAGATGCAGGAAGATGGAGTAAATGTTGGTCTCCACCTTTAGGTCCCCTAAGAGTTGTCATCCATGTCTACTCCTGAACTCTACCACCATATGTAATGTTTAGAGTGTGTTCAGCTCCAGTTGGTTGTGTCTACATCAGAGGGCCGGCTGTTCAACCTCCCGTATAGTGGCAGCTGCAGAATATTAAACATTAAATTTGTAGAGGGACGTATGCGGGTTGTAGATCGACTTGCATTGGCCTTTACTGTTACTGCTCATGTGTCTAATATCAGTATGAAACTGCCCTGGTCACCAAAAGTCTGTGTAGGTTGTGTTTGTGGTTGTTATTCTAACAAGTGCAGCGGGTAAATTGCACCTTTAATGACTATGTTCGTTGTTTGAAGTTTGGGTCCAAACTTATCGCGCTCTATCAGTATTTCTGTGAGCATACCTACAAAGGTCTCTTGAGACTCTCTTGAGAAACCAGAGCTTGTTGGGCAGCAGTGCCTGTGG
Source organism: Micropterus dolomieu (assembly GCF_021292245.1). Lineage (NCBI taxonomy): Eukaryota > Metazoa > Chordata > Actinopteri > Centrarchiformes > Centrarchidae > Micropterus > Micropterus dolomieu. The sequence continues at coordinate 26,856,400 of NC_060169.1, read as the reverse complement.
AGAATAGCTCATTACACATTAGCCTGCTTTTTTGCGTGTAAGCGTGGGTGTGTCAGCTGCGATTTGTGAGTGCATCTTGATCCTCTCCCCAGAGTCCTTTCTAAATTAGGATGCATATTATTTAAAGATGCCCTGGGCTTAGTTTCAGCTGGGTATATTTATGCAGCGAATTTGTTGATTTTTATGGTGCCCTGTGTGTGCCTATTTGTGTTGCCAGAGAAGCAATCTTGAGCACAGAAGCGTTGTGTTGAATATATTTTGTTAGTGTTTTTTTTTTTTTTTTCAGTTGTAAATAGCCCGGCCACTTATATCTGGAAAATGTCCAAGCTAATAAGTGATAAATTGGAGTAAGCACACGTGTGTATTTTGATCAGCCAGGGTCAGATCTTTGGAAAAACAAAGAACAATCTGAAGATAAAATAGACAAATGGAAAGATCTTTTCCCATCTAAAACCTTCAACAGAGATTATAATGCCTAACAAATACATTTAGAGATCATAAAGCTTCAATTTCTTTCCATTTTCTGGCTTTTGTTGTATTCCAACACGATATAATTTTTAATATAAAGTTTTTCAGGTATAGAACTTTATTGGCTTTTCGGCATTCATGGAAAAGTTCCATTTTGACTTTTCAATCATGACAGGAGGGTTACAGATATACTTTGATGGTATGTAGAATTTGAGCCACGAGACAAGCCAAGCGACGTGTCAGGTATATGGAATCTTTTTATCTAGCCATCTGAAGGAGAGCCGTTTTCTAATTTGGCCATTTGACTTACACTAGTCATTATATTGCATAGCTTGCAAAAGTCACATGTCAGAGTCAAATCTTACCTGGTGCAGCATGTAAAGCTTCATCTCAAAGTCTTTTGTGAGCAGTTTGCACACTATACACAAAAATGTCATATGTAAGAGAATAGTATTCTTGACTGTGCCTTTACCAGCAGTGTACCTGCATTTTTTCACACCTGAGCTATTAGAAAACGTTACGAAAAGGTTTTACTTTTCAGATATCCCAGACATATAAAATTGGCAGAGCATTTTTGTAGAATGCGAAGATACTCTTCGGTAATGCTGCTATCTGTTAATTCTTTGATCCCGGCAGCACAAATAGATATTACTACTGCAGTGATGCAACTCAGAGGGATTGTGCAGTTCATCCTGTCGGCTTACTAGGTCATTAAGGTGGGCCATAGAGTGTAATTGATAACTTTACATGATGTGATTTGAGCTGAGGCTCAGAGTAGGGTCACAGCTGCAGTGAAAGTGGCACACAGTACATTATCTGAGCAGCCAGCACTAACCTCAGTCCAATGGCCTAATCATTATCTCATTTTAATCCCAGCACTTGTTCTATCCATAGCCCAAACTCCATTGACAGTGGTGGCAGCCTTGAACATCATCTTTGTTTGTGAAGATGCAGAAATATTTTGTTTTAATGAGGTTAACCGACATCAAGGGGAGGATACCAGCTCTTTATAGAAGTGGTTATTCATTCCACAGATGTCCTTTTGAAGATAGTATACATACTAAGAAGTCAACTGTGTAAATATATATACTTTTTTGTTTAAATTAATTTGGCTTTTATTCTATTAGTTTTATCTTTCTCTTTGTGTGTGTGTGAGAGAGAAGCAGCAGTCTGGCGGCGCTCACTTTCTCGCTCATCTAACCTGCATTCACATTCTTTCCATTCCTCCCTTCTGTCTGCTTGGTCACATGAGAGCAGAGGATAACGCCGAAGGTGGCCATTTAGGCGGGACGGTGTGGGTAAATAGAGATAAATCTAACAGAAGATTTGTTAGATATTGATGAGTGCATGCTGTGGAGAGAAAGAGATTTCAGGAGATTCACCAGCTTAGAAGTCAAAGGAGGGTTGACAATTCTAGTGCAAGCGCAGCAGAAGATTGTGCCTTAAATTCCTGAATTACTCATATTCACTGTAACTATCATACAATACACACATTTATGAATCTCTTGAACAATCGTTTGTGCATTCATACTGAGTACACACGACCTTTAGTTCTCATTTAAATGCAGTATGTTACTCATGGCACGTCTCTCTCACTTTGCTGATGGAAAGTGTCATTGTTGAAAACCCCAGTATGAGCATAATATGTGAAGCCCTCCCAGTGCAGTGTGCCCTTCATCAGTACATGTACCAGGTAGTGTCACACAGCAGACTCATGCATCATCCTGACCTTGTGTGAGATGCTCAACCCTGATCCTTGCACATGAGCGTTAAAATGTACATGTGCCGCCCTTAGAGTTGAGTTAGAGGGGAGTGTTTTTAGACTGTTTTACCATCTAGTATGTCTCTTTGTTATGCGTTTGTCTCTACAAACTGGGAACCTTCACGTTACCAGTATGTCGTCTTGTGCACCAATGTCACCCGCACAAATTCCTGTACATTCATTGTGCAGCTGCGCGTACAAACAGATTCTGATTTGGATCACCTGTGTTACTCCCATGTTAGTTTTATTGCTCGCTTTGTTGACTCATGCGAGTGGGCCTGGCACTTGACATGGCCATGTGGAGGCCCCGTGCTGCTGGGAGGCCCTTCATGCAGGAGTGCTGCTCTGTGATTGGAGGAGGTCCGACTGGGATGAATGAGCACTGTACATAGAACAGGAGACATGAGGGACCCCCCTTTTACTTGTTTTCTCAGTCTTCTATGAAAGTAAGACTGAGTAAATTATATATATTTGAATGTGTCAACTCAGGCAACTAATTGATGAATCAAACAAAATACTCATCAGATTAATTAATAAGGAAAATAACAATTTTAGAGTTAGTTTCAGTTTTACACCAGAGACAAAATTGCACCCCTTAAAGTGAATAAAGCACATTTTTGTCTATTAATTTTGCAGCATGTCGATGTGTAAACTCAATCGACTCGTATCCAAGGTTTCTGACAGTGAAAGTGACTGTGCGTGTTTGTGATTAAGATGACTGGGTGTGGGAAGAACCCTGCTGTATAGTCATGGGAGGAAACACAGCTGGAACGGTCAACACCTGACACGGCAGCTGTTCGGTTTGTTGAGTGACTCACAGCGTCGCACTGGATACAGTGAAATGTTGGGCCTCTGTGAGTAGCATTGCTCAACTAGTAAACACAGCGTTTTAATTTGCCATCAGAGCAATTTTTGACTCATAAAGAGGGTTGAACGTGTAGCGTGCTTCAGACACCTGACTGTGCTTTACATTTTCACAGAAGGAACAACCCAATACCCAAGCCAACATGTTTAACACGGAAAGCCAGAAATGAAGCCTACAAGATAAAATCCTAAATATTTAGACAGTAGTGAGGTGCGTCTGTCAGAGGGACTTTCTGTTTCTTGTTTATTTCTCAGGCATTTCCACCTGCATACCGAAACCCGAGAGCCTCCCAGCAGGATTTATTGCTAGCTGTCTCTCTGCTCAGATTATCAAAACTATGGCTTGAACATATCGATTAATTCACACAGTGGGTAGGTTTTGGCCACAAGCACATTTAAGTGCCTAGGCTATTTTTTTTACCTTGTTGCTATTGATGTAAGATAATTGAATTAGCAAACAAAGGCTTGGGGTTTGGTTTGTATTATCTAGACATGCCAAACAAACACACACACTCACACGCAAACACACACACGCACAAGTTTTCCTGCTGGAAACTGCCCAGTGCTATCAATCAGACCATCTGTCCCTGTCCACTCAGCCTGTATTTAGGTTTCAGAGCATAGCATAGTGATGTCCTACACCCCTGTTTTTTCCCCCCAGAGAAGTACCACCCACATGTACAATACAACATTGCTAACATCATTCAGGAACAACTCATAGCAATTATCTACTGCCGCTGTGTCAATTTAGCAGGAGGTACAAGGCAGTCTGTTTGTCACTGCTTTGAGTGCGTTAGTGGTCCCTCTCAACAAAAGCGTCTGTAATCACATTTTGCTGTTCTCTTTCAGTTGAATCCTAAGGCTGCCCTAATCCTATCTGCACTGTTCAGTCCTCTATTTTATTCTGTAATTCTGGGTCTCTTTCTTTTTCTCGTATCCACTCTTTCCATTTCTTACCTTGCATTCTGCACTTTTTTAAGTATGTGACCTCGTTTTGTCTACTCGGCGCTTGTTCGTGTAACACTGTATGATTAAACCAGCTTTTAGCCATGCTAGCTGTGTAGTTCTATGGATGTCAATGTCAGGCTGTTGGTCAGTCCACCACTCTGGTCCAGACTGAAATATCTCAACAACTATTGGATATGTTACCATGAAATTGGGTCTGCTGACTTTAGGGATAGCCTGACTTTTTCTCTAGCGCCACCATGAGGTTGACAATTTAGTTTATTGGTGAAATATCATGACAACTATTTGATGGCTTGCCATGAAATTTGGTACAGATATCCATGTTCCCCTCTGGATGGATTATCATCACTGGTGATCTCTTAACGTTTCATCCAGTACCACCATCAGGTCAATTTTTCCTATACTTTGATTTATGACCAAAAGCTAATGACATTCCCATCAGCCTCAGATAGTGCTAATTAGCAAATGTTAGCATGCTAACTAAGATGGTGAACATGGTAAACATTATGTCTGCTATACATCAGCATGTTAGAATTGTCATTGTGAGCATGTTATCATGCTGATGTTAGCATTTAGCTGAAATCACCACTGTGCCAAAGTACAGCCTCAAAGACTTGCTTTCACGGTTATTCTTGTTTAAGTGCCATCTTATATAGCTGTGATATATAAATATATATAAGCCAACATGATGTATATCAGGACAAGCTAATAACTGTGTAAAACAGATGTGTTGATTCACAAACCATCTACAAAGACATGGCCGTCATAGACATGAAAGTGGGGTATGAATGTCACTTGGTAAATTAGACTCATTCTGAAATTTGTCTGAGGAATTGCTGCCTCGAGTAAAAAGAAAATTTTATTTCAGCACCCATTTTTGGACTCTTTCAGGCCTCTTTGTGTGTGTGTGTACCTAGTTCCTGAAAGGCCTGAGGTATTGTATAGCTTCACTTTAGAGGCTGTGGAAACCTGAGCTGTGGCCTTCGGGTCACGGGGTGTCCACTCTCTGTTGACAGTGAGCCGGGCTGGGTGAAATATTTGTTGTGTTTGGTCACTCTCCTCCTCTTTCTCCTTCTGTTCTCCGAAAAGTTTTGTGAATAGGTGATCCATTAACAGAAATGGACTAGCGGAATAAGTGTTGATGGTATCGAGAGCACTGCCACTCTAACTTCTTCATTTCTCCTCCCCTTTCTCTCTTTTTCTCTGTCTGAGTGACAGACATGGACAGGGTGTTTCTGTTTTTATGTGTTTCGTTTCAGTGGCTGGCTCTCTTTCATTATCAATAGGACTACAAATCTACAAACTCTTACGTCTATCCATTTCTCCACCTGATATATGGCAGTAGTATGGAGGTACACCAAACATGTGATTTAATTTCACAAAATCTCTGGAATCATACAACCACTGTTTTCTTACTTTATTCAAATTACAGATAAAGGGTCAAATATGTCGGCGGCTAAAGGTGCAATGTATAATTTATGTGTGACATTTTTGCTTCCTTGTATCTTTTTTCCTGTTTTTTCCTCTCTCTCCCTTTTGTAAACCGCTGTCCTCTCTGCACTTAGAGTAAGCTATGAACTGCTTGGCGCAGTGCCATCACAATCCATTCACTGCAGCTCAGTGAGATCGCACAGCCGCTACTACATCCCAGAGTGCACCCTGTCCTTTCCAGCAGCTCCCATTTGTACAGTAAAATGGCAAAATGGCCACTTCACAGATCCCCCCCTCTTTACCACATTGTGTCCTCATGAGACACTGACAGTTACCGTGCGGGCGTGCAAGCGTCTGTGTGTGTTGGAATGGGTCCGTGCGTGTTATATTAGTATGTGAAAATGCGTGTATATGTGTGTGTGCCCACACACGGCCCCAAATCTAGGGCATATTGAGGTTTCTGGTGCAAATGTGTGTGTGGATATCAAGTGTTTTATTCCCCGATGAAATAGCCATTACTTGAAATATGTGATATGCTTACCGTGCCTACTTTTTTAAAGGATAGTAGGTCATGCCATTCCTCAGTTCTGAAAATGTTACATTAACTTTTCTAGGTTGGACACCTATCTTTTATTATGTAATTTGTTTTACACCGCTTAAGATGTCAAAACCTTGCTGAAAGCAAATGAGTGTTTTCCAGATTTTTTTCCTATTTTGCATGTTCCTCATCCCACTACTACCATCTACTCCAGTTATGTGAGTCATAAATAACTTCCATGTCCAACGCAGAATGATCCCCACCCCTCGCCAAGTGAAACCATTGGCAGTGAGCTGGCAAATGGCTGCTAATGTTCTAATGACTTAATGAGGCCTAATTAGTTGAAATGGGAGAGAGGAAAAGAGGAGCTGTGGAGGTGATCTGTCTCGTGTGTTGGCAAGCTTGTACGCGAGTGTTTCTGTTCTGACAAGACTGTGAACATGTTTTGGTGTTCTCTACATCTGTGCCTGTTTGTTCCTTATTTTATTTGTATGGGTTTTGGGTGTGTGCATGCATGTTTATGTTGTCTCCATGGTGTGTGTGTGTGTGTGTGTGTGTGTGTGTGTGTGTGTGTGTGTGTGTGAAGGTGTGTGTGCCAGAGCGCTGTGCAGCCTTTCTCAGCATTATCATCAGGAAGTGATGGTAGGGGGTCTGGCCTCATTTAATCAAGGAAAAAATTCCATCTCCCATTAACTTAATTAATCCAATGCTGGAGAAAAAAGAAACCTGTTTGTGTGTGTCTGTGTGTGTGTGTGTGTGCGCGCGCGCCTGTACATATGTGAGAAAACAGCTGAATTCACAAAGAGCTTTGTCAAATTAACTATATATGGGAAGTTTAAATGATATTACTTGTACAATAATAACTTCATGAAAAATACATTTAAAGAAACTAACTTGAACCTATTTCCCCATGTTTTCTGCCTATGTGACTGATTTAGACAACATTTTTTGAAATTGGTCTAGTACTGAGCGAGCAAACTGCAGTCGGCACTCAGCAGCAGCGAAACAGGCCTGTGACAAGCTCAGACTGTTGTTATTAGTGTCTGACAACATTATGGGTCTATCCTTACAGAGATAGACCTTTTTTAAAGAGTAAGTTCCTTTTTGTTTAACCAGAAACAGTCTTATATCACACTCGCTAAAGTCACCAGACTCACTTGACAAAAAACGTTGAAAAATACAGAACTAAGCCGACTATATGACAATACATAGTATGATCAAATATAAACACTATATACAGTAGATAAAGAAGAACAAGTACCCAACAGGGATATAATGATGCAGTGTTTGCAGTGGTGATTCATTTATTTCAAATTTTATTACTTTTTCATTATTTATTATGACAGTTCAGATGTACTAAATGGCAATGCTCAAGTAAAATCTGTTTCATTTTCCTCATTATTTGTTGTGCATATATTTTGCAGTGTTTTATTACTATTTCTTCTGACTGGAGCTCCTTTAAAATGTTTCATGGAAGTGCTGTTGAGCACTAAGAGAAGTAGTTAGCTTGGAAATAATAGAAAGTGTAACTGTATTGTCCATTTACAAAGAAAATTATTTTCTCCTCCTATTACACAGATAACAAAACAGATGTTAATCTTCTTTTACACAGTATGTTATGTTAATGCATAATGTATTAAGAAATAAGCACACATTCAAAGCATTAGCATTAGATCATGCATAGGAAAATATGTGTAGTCTACTGAAAGTAATGCAATGAAGAGCTATTATTGACCCTTTTTCACGTTTTTCCTTATGTGTCTAATGCTATCCAGCCTCCTCATAAAAGATAATTGACTGCCGTCTTGTCAGTCAAGATCTGGAGTCTTCAGTTCTTTTTATCTCCAAATCTCTCTTGATCTTTCCCCTCTTCTCTTTTCATTAATTCGCTTTTCTCCTGAGAGCCTTTTCTTTTTTTTTTCAATTTTCTCCTTCCACCTTGTTCTTCACCGACCTGAATTAAAACTTTGACTGCACTTACTGTTGTAAAATAGAGAGCAAAGAGGTGAGATGCAGTAATATAAAGATAGGAGATAAAGAATATTGTAAAGGAGTGTCTAAAACATCTGGAAGATAAGTGCAGTTGGAATAACACACTGATGTTCTTGTGATGTCTGATACCATGAATTCATTCATTTTCATTTCATTTGCAACTTTCTTTCAATATGATGTTACATTTAAGAAAACACTGAACTTCCGAAGAGTTATTAAATTGTTCAAAATAAGTATGCTGAAGTTTTGGCATGGCAACATTGCTGTGGTTAAACAACAACATCTCCTTTGACTGCAGTTTATGTAGCACTCTGCTGCTCATCTCACACCAGCTCACCAACGTCTCACTGCAGGGGTTCCTCTCTTTCTCACTGACTTTAATGTCCTGCTGCTGACATGCAAATCCCTTCAAGCCGTGCGCCCATTTAATTTTCACAGCTTCTCCTCTGAGTATGGCCTCCTCTCTGTCCCCAAAACACCCTGCCTCTGGAATGCACTACCCCTATTCATCTGTGCTGCCAACACTATTGATTCTATTTAAGATATATCATAAAATGACAAATTGCCAAATGCTTGAATTGATGCAGTACATATAAATAGCCAAATATGACAAATTATACAGTTGTATGAATATTTGGACCAATGAAGAAGAAAAGTGCAACAGTTAATTTACACTTAGCTATAACAGTTGCACTCTGATAGTTCACAGAACAATGAAAGGTTCCTACAGTGTGTTGCACTGAGAATCTATAAATTGTTATACAAATGCATTTGAATGTGAACATTTAGGGACTTGTTTTTTAGAATAAACATGAACTTATCTTAACCTAGACTGCTGTAGGTACAGAGCATGGTTAACAAACTTCTCTTTCTTTGTCCCCCACAGAAAGGCCTGTTTCGCTGGAGCTGAGCTGTGGGGCTGGTCCGAGCCATGTAGTGTTGGAGCCAGATTTGCCCCTCTTGCTGGAATGTAACCTCGGTGTCAGCGATGCACCTTTCAATGTCACCTGGCTTCAGGATGGCCATCCTCTGCCTCTGGGTGACTTCCTGCAGAATTTGGCCAACGGATCCCTCCTCCTGCTGCCCACCTTTAAGGATGGCCAACCTCCCCAGGGAATGGAGGGGGGCTACAGCTGTGTGAGTGCCAGTGCCCTTGGAGCCCTGACCAGTCGGACTATAAATGTTCTCCTAGCAAGTACGTGTCCAGCCGATACATTTGCAAGTCATGCAGGGCTCTTGCATGGTCATGTATGATTCCATGTCGGCATTTATTTTGATTAGTTAGTTAAATGTCCTAAAATGAATGTAAATCAAAGCTTGCATGTTGAGCTGAAATGATTATTAAGGTAGAAGCTAGAAGAAGGTAGATTTGTTTGTCATTTTACAACACAGGGTTATATAAGGTTTGTAGGTCCCTTTATGGCACTCACAAAGAGCAAACGTTATATACAAAAATTACAAATATCCCGAAATTAAATTATTTTACATGGTGGAGTGCTGAGGATGAATTGAGGAGTGTCATAGCCTTAGCGAGGAAGCTGCTCTGGAGTTTGGTAGTATAACAGCAGATATCTCTATATCTCTTTTTAAACAATGTTTAAATTAAAAACAATTATTAATTGATTAGTTGATTGACAGAAACTGAATCTGCAACAATTCTGATAATGGATTGATAATTTTAATTGAAAAATCTCCAGCATTTACTTGTAGCAGGTTTTCAGATGTGGATATTTGCTGCTTTTTTGTAGTCTTTAGACTTTAGTAAAATGCATGTTTTGTGAGGTTTTCGACACAAAAACTAGACATTTAGAGACATCACCTCTGGAAAAATGTATTGAAGGTAATTGTTATTTAAGGTGCCTCTGCAAATGTAGTGTTCATTAAGTTAGAATGAAGCCCGAAACAATGACAAGGGATAAGAGAAGAAGCACTGAAAAGTTGTTATTGCATTGTGTATGTATGTGTTGGGCCAGTCAAAATGCTTGAAATTGAAGCATCACTGATCTAATGGAAAGAATGTTGGTTTGATTCATTCATCCATTGAAAACATTTAGTTGGGTATGCACGCATGCACGCACGCACACACACACACACACACACACACACACACACACACACACACACACACACAGCAATGTGATTTGTCAAGGGAATTTCCTTGCATGGATGGAGATGAACTTGGTTCTCCTCTGCCTCAGATAGGAGACTGATCCTCTGGTGGAGCACTAACAAGTGTCTTGGGAACAGGTACACTCTTAAACAACTGTTCACTCTGGATCAGAGTGAAAGAGGAAGAGCGGGTGGAATTTAGGGCCGCGCTATATATCATTTGAGCCCTGACATCCGAACGGCAATAGTCACATTGCAGGATGCGCAATGTCAAGTAGGGCAAATTAACTCAAACATGTCATGCTGCAACTTTTTTGCTGCTTGATACAAAAAGAAAACTCGCAAGGATTTTCCATGATTCATCTACAGGATGCCTAATATTACATAATTTGGCCTGATTTAAGGTTTCATGGATACATTGAGTTTAATCAGTTCCCAATGTGCTCTGGTGAAGGGGTACACTTCATCAATTTATCAAACAAGCAAAGCAGCCCCCCTGGTCACCTGCCACAACCTGACGTTTTAAGTGCACCCTTCACCAGAGCACATAGCAAACTGATCACTGTGCATGCAGAGTGTGCGTATCACCTGCCTGTAAACATGCAAGCGACCCTGTCACAGCTAATGTTGCCTAGATGCTAGAGGCAGTTATGCGAGACAGCTGCGTGTATTCCCGTTATGAGTGGCACCTCATCCCAGTGCTGGTTAAAGTTACCCTAATGATGAAATTACGATTGTTAATTGTTCATCTGTACATAACTCACTGCATGTATCTGGTGAAAACTGCTGTATTTTTCCATCTTGTAATTTATATTACAGGAAAAAAAATTTTGCAATGTATATTTTTTTCCAATATCGTATAAATCAACGAGAATATAGGTGTTTGAGGGACGAGAGGACAGGCAGTAGCTTTTTAATCGCCCTTCCAATGAGGCCTCTTTCTCTCACACTGTTATGTCTTTATTTAGTCATTAGCTTTGTGTAAAATGAGACAGCATCCTTTGTGGATGCCCCTGCTTTTGTCAGCTGTCACATGCCTATTTATGAGGATCTCTTGTTTGAGGGACAATAAGGTGTAAAGGGGAGGAAGGGGGGATGTTGGGTGAATGGTGGGAAGGCAGAAAAGGAAAGGGTTTGTGGTAATGGTGAAAGGAAAGGCTTCAGAGACCATTAAGAATGACCTTCAGTTTCAGTTTCAGCGGAGATCACATCTGTGAAAACACATTACGAAACCCACCTGCTCCTCTTTCCCTGTCGCAGTATATATGATGCATGTGGCCTTGTCTAAAAGCATGTGAATGTATCGGAGAGCAAGAGAGACAGTGAAAGAGACCTGCTCCCTCTTTAAATGCAGATAAAATATTTAAATATGTCTACAGTATTTCAGTCTCCAACTCTCTAATCTAACTCTCTACTCTTGACAAAATGCCAGAGGTAAAATAGTGTGCACGTTACATTTCCCAAATACTTCCATGGGTAAATGATGCTGAAGTAAAAGCTGATTTTAATGTTAATTAGACCAATTAACCTTCCTCATTATGGGACTGCTGAGGTGAATGTCAATATTTCCTAATTCCTACCAGCTTTTGCAACCCATTTCAATCAAAGCGCTGATGTCATAACCATAAAGAGTGTGCTCCCTCCTCCAAAACAAACCGGCTGCTGATAGTTTTTTTTTATTTTTATAAAGGATGTTTAGAACAGTGCGTTTTCTTTTAATTTCATGCTTTAAAGATGGATATTGTGTTTTGGACTTTATTTGATCTGTGTTTTCAACTGACATGAGAATCACATGATTTTAAGCTATTATTAGGAGGCAGCCAGTCTCAAAAACTCTATGCACCCCATGCCTATGAAAAGATGGAAAGGTGAGTAGGAGAATCACTTTTAATCACACATTCACCGTAAATGGCTTCCTTTTGTCAATGCTGCTGTTTGGCAGGTCAAAACTGACGGAGTTGAGCAACTTTATAAAGTTAAAAAGGGCCGATTACTTTCAATAGGAAATAAACATTTCATATTGCACATATTTTCCGGTAGCTGTTACAAGTATCTGTTGAAGCTTGAGGCACGATTGATGGATTTTCACACTGTAAGTCAGCCTGAAAGCTGGGTAGCCAAGAGGTCATGGGTGGAATTATCTGCTTGCACAAGGGGAGGGGAAAAACGCTGCAATCTGATAGCTGTGGGGCCAAAAAGTGGGGCATAGATAGAGGGACGGACAAAGACAGAGAAAGAGTTGGGGGAAAGTCAAGGGCCAGAGAGTAATGAGAGAGAGCAAAGAAGGGAGAGATGTAGTGCAACGAAGGGTTACATAAATTACATAGAGCTGTGCCCAAGGTGCTGTGTCAACAATACAACATCTAAGTGTGTGTTCGGCACGGTGGCGGACGGACCTGACATGGAATTTCATTGCAGGCTTGGGGACATGGACTAAGGCTAATATCATTACGCTTTCACAGTGGAACCTCAGCCAGTGGCCATTGTTCCATCACAGCGTGGGCAAAGTGTCTTCTCAGAACACCCCCCTGCCCCCTTTGCATTAACGTCGGCTAATGTCCACTCTGGCTGATCAGCTGTTGTTCACCACTCACACTCCCCACCGACACTCGATAGATAGATAGACACAGTGATCCAGTCCAAGAAGTCCCTGTACAGGCATCATGGCACACACTAGAGTAAACACTGAGGTACAAATAGCCTGGCCCGCATGCACTCAAGTTTACACACGTGCACACGCTCACATGCTCACACACACGCTGTGAGTCTGGCACCCTGTCAGGCACTCTCTGACAGTGTTACAGGTGGTGTGTTTACATAAGGGCATCATGCTGGGTAATGGCTAGAAGTGGCAGGGGTTAATCATCAACACCTCTGCAAAGCTTGCTACGCAACAGTCATAGCTGGGTTTTTTTAATCAAATCTAGTGCTTTCTGCTACTATGGCCAAGCAAGTGTGTCAGCCTCTGTGTACTCATTGAGAAACTTTGTTCCCTCAGCGCAGTAGGAAAACACAGATGGCCAGTTTGTTTCCTGTCTAGCAGTTGGTGTGATAGGGGTTAGAGTAACGTGGAATAGTCTACCCTGTTTATCGTTAAGTTTACAGTGGTTTGGAGGAAATCTTGTCTAAAAAAATTAGGAAAGCTTGAGTATGGAAATCTTGAGGTGCCCATGTGATTACCTGCAAGTTTGAGCACCCACCTCTGAAAATGGCTCCTCTTGTTGGTTTTATGTTAAAGCAGAACCAAGTTTGAGAGCTAGTGTCAGGCTCTCAGTGTCAGTCCTCCCTTCCATAGTTTTGTTTGTTTAAAGTCAGATGACAACCCACTGTGTCTCCACTCTTATTGCCAGGAAATTTGATACAGAAATCCACGCCCCCTCAGGATGAACTGTAATATCCCTTAACTTACCTTCTAACTGGTGCCATGATCAGGTTTATGACCGAAAACCAGAAAAAACTGATGACATTCCCTTCAACCCAAGCGGAAAGCTTCGTGTCAGCAAACTGATGCGAATGTGGAAGTCTCTTAAACCTGCATTCTATCGAACAGCCAGAAGGGGGCAACTCTTCTGGTTGCAAAAAGAAGTCCGGCTCCATTAGACACAGTCACATGGCTTTATCGTGCAGTAAGCGTGGCTTGTTCCAAATTAGAGTGACTCAAAATAAAGAGCATCCAGTGCTGCCCTGTCGCCATTAGAAATGCTTTCATAATCAGTTAGATTCAATGCAGCACAGTTTGTTAAGTTCTGACAATGGAAATTGACCACTTTATGAGAAAAAACTATCTTGTGGATAATAAAACATTATAAAGTGTGGTGAGTAGTGTTATTCTGGTGTTATATATAAATATTTTGAAAAGCAAATTACATCTAATATAATATAATGTAAAAAATACAGCTGTGTAATTCGTTCACATGTGATCACTTATATAATAAAACAGTATCTCTTTTACCAGCAGCTCTTTGAAATGTTTGAATCAACTTTGTCCTTCCTGCAAGGTAGATTTGTGTATGTAACTCTGAGGGATGATCTTTACATGTTTTCATGCTGCAGAAGTCTGGTTTGAATCAGTTCTGCTATTAGCTCCACATGGAGTTAATGTGTTACAGAAAACCGGAAAGAATGAATTTGAATTAACAAAAATTTTTGCCTTAAAATGCATTTATTTATGCAGATGCATCAACAGGATGTTTTGTTACATTTTACTGAAAATTATATTATATAGGGATCTATTATGTGGCTAAAATTGGTTTTCTGCCATTTTCTAGCCTGGTTATATCAGTGGGATATGGAGTCTCCTTCTTTCCTGTTACCTCCCTGCTTTCTTTCTGCCTTTGGTTGCCTTCTCTGTCGTCTTTCTTTGCACTCTCCTTTGATCCACCCCCCAACTCTCTACTCCTCAGTCAGAGCTACAGGCAAAGTGACTGGGAAAGCCAAGGTTTTGTTCTCTGCGCCAACAGCCTGTTGGGGTCAGAGGTTAGAGGCCCTGAGAGTGTGCTCACTGCTGCCTCCTGGTGCTCAGTATTACCTACAGTAGGAAGTTGTCCAGTGTGTGTGTGTGTGTGTGTGTGTGTGTGTGTGTGTGTGGTGTGTGTGGTGTGTGTGTGTGGGGGGGGTGTTGAGGAAAATTGGAGCCCTGCCAAGACACGACCTGGAGAGAGAAAAATTCTTGCCAAGCCTGATTAAATCCCCACATTTCTCCTAATCAGGACATTCAAGTATATTTAAATGGAACAAATGAACAAATCTTTAATTAAATTACACAATTTAAACAGTACCTTTAAAATCCCTAAAATTGCCTGGATACAATAATCTGTGAAGTCTGTGAAATAGAGACAGTATTAGTGTTATGCACAGATACCAAATTTACTTGAGCAAGTTTTTATAATAAAGATATTGAATATTTTAAACAAAAACTGTGAATGGGTCAGTTTTAATTTTATAGGGTTGTATTAAGTCTTGAACCCGCAATTAGTGTATAGAACCCTTTTTCCCCTGTGACCACATTGGTTTTGCAGCCCATTTAATTTAGTGTACTTGGTATGTGTTCTAATGCTGTCCATGTGGACTCTGATGGAAAGGGAGATGTAGACCAATAGTAGACCGGGGCTCGGTCACATAATCTGTGACCTACATCAAAGTGTCCTATTCATCATACTAAAAGTAGACACACAGATTTCAGATCATTTAATAAAAAGTAATTTCCACAATCATTAGTTTGTAAATGGTGCATTTTTGTGTGTGTCCTCTGGGCAAAATAGAAGATAATTACCCCCCTGACCTCTATCAACTCTATACCCTCAGGTCTGTCAAAGTTCCATCAGGAGCCATCACCACAAACAGTGCTCGCTGGGGGAGCTGCCCGCTTCGAGTGCCAGATTGAGGGAGTACCCACACCTGTTATTACCTGGGAAAAGGACAAAGTGGCTGTACCTGAGGAGACAAGGTGACCCCACAATGTGATGTTGTTGTTGTCCTTCATGTTCTCCTTATTCTATCTTTTCTTCTGTTTTTCTGTAGTTTTCTTACTTTATTATATATCGATAAAGGAGCGATGTGATAACTGAGGTTTGTTTTAGGATTTCTACAATTTCAACCCAGCTATTTTGAATGCACATACATTTCGTTATTGTTTTGTTGTCTTATATGTCTTAGTTACTTCTTCTTTTAACCTGATACTTTTGTCTTTATGTGTTATGTGATCATTAATATTAATACTGTCCATTACATCACGGTATCAATTAATTTAAATAGGTGACATGATGAGTCATATGGAACATGACTTTCTAGTTTAAATTAAGTGCAATACTTAATTTGGGAAACACACACAGCTATCAGTAAATATGTTGTGAATTTGCTTTACTTTTTACAGTAACTCAAGCTGGATGTGGCCCAGACTTTTGGGTTTAAAATGGGGGCTGTATTCGTAAGTTAAAAAAGTGCTAGGACTGCTAAATTCATTAAACTGATTAAATCCAAATGATGTTTTCAAAAGATTACATGCTGGTACAGATGAACACTAGTTAATGACTATAGGAAATATTGTGTCAGTTTGCAGCTCAGTTGCTTGAGTTTAGATGATCAGAAATGGAAACACAGGCCATAGCAAAAGGACTTTGTTAAGCTTCTTCAACGCTGTGATTTTAGATTTGTTCCACACAAAAAATGCTGTAAATACTACATAGAAATATATTTGTATATTTGCTTTGGATTTCCGAGGTGAAAGGTGGAAAGTCTTGTCATTAGTCACTCTACACTGACATTAATGGAATAATGAACTTATAAAGGGCAAGTAGTTTTATCCTTTCCAGAATCACCCTGAAAATAAATGTGAAGGTAGAGGGACAGCACTGAGGAGTTATTTGTTGATTGCATTTGCATTTTTCAGGTCCTTTAGTTTAGGTTTTTACATGTACCTGGACAATCACAAAACCATTTTTTTCATCCAGTTTGGTTCTACTATGTTCATTAAATATATAAAGCATAAATGTACATGCATACATGTACATGCAAATCATTTTAGTGCAGTTTAATTACAGTCTCTCCATTACCGCATAACTAGTATATTGGATGCAGTTACAAGCTTCAGTGAAGGGGCCAGTGATTGCCAAGCATATTGTGACTTTGCCTATACAATGCAACACTTACTACTAAAATTAACAATTAACAAAACATACAGTCTCATCAAGTGTATTTACTCTTTTCCAATTGTCACGTTATGGAAATTGTGTAGGTTCGGAGTGGAGCAGAACTATTTTCAAAGTAAATATTCTGTATATCAGCAACTTTTGAAAGAGCACTGAAGAATCACCTTGAGTTTAAAACAAACCACTCACTATGAACATTTTGTGCTCTTACAGAGAAAGGAAAAAAACATTAAACAAAATGTACACATCCTTGACAGGTCACCCTCTGTCAGCTGTCTCTCACAAATTGTCTCATTTACTGGGCCACTTAACGATATTGACATTTCAGTGTGACTCTGCCGGCCCAGGAGCCTTGGAATTTGTTTTCAGCCCTATTGCACAGGACTAAGTGCTAATGGCTGCTGTAGCCCTGCATGACCTGCAAACAGCTCACTGCTTATAAGGTCTTATTGGTGGGATGTGGTTCTCCCACCTCCGTTAATGGCTTCTCACAAAGATGAGCCAAGGGGTGGCTGATATAACACTGGCCTTTTTCTCTCTCTGTTCTCTCTTGCTCTAATGTGCTTTTTCCTCTCTTACATCTCTCACTCTTTTTCTTCACTATTAACCCCCTTTCCATCTCTATTTCTGTTACTCTTCTATCCCCATGTTTTCTTCATTCATGGCTCCCTGTCTTCCTTTCATTATCTCTTTCTTTTCTTATTCTTTGTTTTTCCCATCCACTGTCTCTGTATTCTTCTTCTTTCTTTTCTCTTACCTCCTCTCCACACCCTTCCCCTCCCTCCCTTCTAGACAGACTACCACTGGTCGCAATTTCAGTGGGATTAATAGGCTATGATAAAGGTGATAAGAGGTTGTGGGATGGCATTACATTGCCTGCCCTGGGGGCCTGACATGCAGGCCACGAGTAATATGTCTGGAACCTGACCTCCATAAGGGAGGTAGAAGTGGAGACAAATAAACAAATGTAATCACTTTTTTTATATACTGCTTTGGGGTATTCTGTGCTTCTGTGAAGTTCAACTGCTAGTCTATGTCCAGAAAATAACGTTCATCTTTATATTACTGTATTTAAGTAATTTTTTTAATTGCATGACTAATAATTGCAACCCCTCTTTCCTGAACAAAGGAGTCCTATGAGGACCCAGCAGGATCCCCGCAGAGTTAATCAGCTAGATGTTGTTATGCTACAGGGCACTAAGCCATTTATTCAATTCTTTTTCTCTTTTTCTGCCTCTGCCACCTCTCCTCTGTTTTGCCCTGTATGCAGCAGGTTCATTTCCCTTCCTAACGGGGTGCTCCAGATTCTGGAGGTGACCAAGGAGGATGAGGGTGCCTACCGCTGTGTTGCATCCAACTCTGCCAGGAAGGACATCAGTCATGAGGCCAGGCTCACTGTCACCACAGGTAAGGCCTGTTGCAATGCTGTATAGTGTTTTACTAGGCAGCCAGGCCCTGCTGGGAGCTGCCAGGCCAATCAAAAAACTTGAATGTTGGTTTTAAGACTAGATCCAAATATAAAGCATATTGTCTCTCATGAAGTGGATGTTTCTAAGACATGTAAAGTACTTTTCTTTGAATGATAATTTGTCACTGACATGGTTGTTCCACGAAAAAAATACTCTTATTATTAATACTTATTATTATTATTATTATTATTATTATTATTATTTGAAAATCCAGAATTTATGAACATCCAAATGTTTTTCATTTCAAAAGTTGTAACTACTTGACATGTCTTTTACTAAACTGAAAAGTCATTTCTCAGTGTATGTGCTTTGCAGGTTTCAAGTTTCAGCATCACATGTTTGTAAGTTGCATACCATACCATGAGATGAGCACAGAGAAACTTTGGTTTCTAGAGTCAAACTCTGCAGAGACATCATTTTGCACAGTAAAAGTCACACATCCAAGTGAAGTAACGATAAGCAAAAGCAATATTTTACAGTGGATCTGTTCTCGTTGATAATACATTTGTGAATGCTGTGTTTCCTCTGATTATTCCAGGACTCTAGTAACGTCAGCTGTGAGAATAGCTGATCTTCCACACATAGATGCTATCAGTGAATGGGGAGCATACAGTATCTAGACCAATCTCTCCATTAATTTCCTTACAATATATTCAAAAAGAGGAGAATGGGTGGATAAACCACATTGAGTCACTTGAGCTCCTTGGTCATGGCCGTCATATTATGATGTGGCTGAGGCTCCTGAGGATGTCAGAATAGAATATTTGTTTCATTAAAAAAAACTTACATTTGTCACTGTTTTTATCATGTTGCACAGCAGATAAAAACAGATTTTGACATAGGGTGCATAGGGTGATGTTCAGTTCAGCGTTAAACATTGAAAACAATTAGGAAAAGGTTCAGTGGTTTAGAACTAAAATGGCTTGTCTGAATCGATGTCTAACACTCAGGTCACCCGGGGGCCGCCCTGCTAATTGTTCCCTTAATTAAAACAAAGCAAAGTGAAGGATTCAGTGTAATTACGCTTGTTTTCTCAACTCTGACTGCTTGTGGTTGAAAACTGTTCTCAACTGCCTTTTTAATACAACTTCAGCCTACTAAAAATTCACTGAACTTTGCCATTGGTCCTTTATGCAATGTTACTGTATATTCCCTCTCCATTTCTTATTGAAAGCATTTCTATTATGTTAAGCACTTGAAGCTGGGGTTGTGAATTAAATGCAATACATTAACACTGACTGTCCTGATTTTACTTCTTGCAACACATCGAGAAATTTTTATTATCTGACTGACAGTAGTCGCCTTCTATAAGGTTACCGGCATTGGGGTTTCAATTCTCTCTTTCAATTAAGCCTCTTATAATCACCTGGCACTGTTGGTTTGTTCATCTCATTCTCCCTGTTTGATTGAAGAGCTGCAAATTGTTCATTGTTCCAAGTCGGTGACTAAATAGGGGCAGGACAACTTATGCAATTCAGGTACAAACTTTATTTAAGTCATAAGTAAGTAGGAAAGTGCTGGTCTGTGGGAAAACATTAATGAATCAATTTGCTATGATAAAAATGAGTACCTTAACACCACAAACAACAAGAACTCAAATCCTTAAAATGTCTTGTACATTAATTCAGAATATCATTACAAAAAATAAAATGATACGTGGTCCAATCAATGAAAGTCAAGGCTGACAATTAAATTAAATAAGTAATGCAAATAAAGACATATCTTTCAGTATACTGTATGCACAGTATTGGTACATATTTGAGTATTGTGAGGTGTGAGTTCACCATTAGGCAGCCCACATTAAAGCCATATCATATTATCTGCCTCTGTAGCAAGCTAGCGAAAGATTAGTCAACAGTAATTGGCTGCTCTGTAGAAACCATTGTGTCCTTTTTTGAGTCTTTAAAACAGAAATACAAAAAGGAAGAAAGAGAGAGACAGACAGATGAGGCCAAAGCAAGTGAGTCAGATGCAACATTTGGAGTTTTTACTCTTTAATCTTTACAGCCACCTTTCAAGTCCTCAGTTTTTCAGTTTCAATTTCACTCACCATCACGTTTAAATGTGATGATTTGAGGACAAAATATACACAACAGGTGCGCCACAACACTTTGGATAGTTAAGAAACGGTGTATAAATATATACTGTATTTTAACGTATTTTCATACCAATAAAGACACAGAGGCAGATTTTTCTGTGCTATATTACCTAGGTGGTCTTGCTGCTGCTGTGGAAACCTAGGAGGAAACTACTTGAGACTCTATTGCGAGCCATTACGAGTAACAGATGTCAGATCTAATGCAATCACTTCACTTGCTCGCACTTCAGAGTTCTATGAATAGAATTCTGCAACACCCATAGCAAAGCTTCGACAGCTTGATGTTGAGGTCATCAAGTTCACGTATTTAACTTGAAAGGATGTAGAAAATATCAAACACTCAGCTGCCTTAAATATCCAGTTTCTAGTTTCTTCCATTTCTTCTCTACTTTACCCTCTCAGTTTTTTTAGATGCTTTACACTGCACAGACAACCATCATATTCACAAAAAAAACCTATGAAGGCGCACTCACATCACAGCCCTTGCAGAGGCAGTCTGAAAGTCCCACTTGAAAGCCTTATGCATAATTGCTATATGTAATCTCAATGATTAATTTATAATGTGTTTACAGAATGCCAGGCCTCTTTCTGGAGGTTATTAGCATTATTAGACGGCCTGGGTTGAGTGGAATTACAGGGAAGTAAGGTCCTCTCACACCAGCAGTACCTTGGGGACTGAGACACACTCAACAAATGATTGTCTGGCCCATTCAACCCAAAAACAATATCCTTTGAATAACATCCTTGAGGAGGAGAGATGTGCCTCAGTTCCATAACTGAGGCTGTTCTTCTGCTACCTGTAAATAATAATATGAGCTGAAAGGGCTTCCATCCTATTTCTTATCAAATCCTCTCACATCACAACCTCCATATCCATATCCACCATCTAATAAGAATTGATTGAGCCATAACCAGATACAAATAAGCCAACCATAGGGACTATTTTTATTATGAAGTGTCTTGCCATTTTTTGAAGTCTGTGAGTCACTGAAAACTCCAGAAGTCATTAGACGCTCTCTAAGTGTTGTCATGTCGTCTGCCTGAACTGCTTTGAAATACTAGCTGCTGATCTGAAGGCTATGCCATCAAAATGCTAACATAAATGATTATCTGGTTTGAGGATTTCACCCGAATTCCCTTGCAGGTCTGGAAGTTTCCTTGCCTGTTAAACCAGCTATGTTTTAGTTTTAATCAACTACATCCTGTTTGTCCATAGAAAACAGGAAATGTATCCCTCGACTATAGCATGTTTGCAGTCAACACAATATAGGCATACTACCACCACTGGGCAAGGAATGCCCCTGTCTTGTAATGGGTTACCACATATCATAACTTAAAGTTTAAGTTCACGTAGAGAATGGGTGTAAAGAAAGTGAGTTAATTCACAAGTTGGGCAATAGCTTCAGATGACTCGTTCCCAGATGGGAGAAATGGGAGCCCTTAACAGAACTTAGTGAGGACCACCTTCCTGTGTTGATCTAATCTGTTTCAGTCTAATCATTTATCCTCAGTGTGTTGTTGGGAATGCAAGCACTTAGATCAAATATATATTCTGTAGTTACACCCAAGAGGGCCCTGAAGGTTTTTAGGACACCCTTACTGTGGTGTCTGCATGCCAGGGGTTAAGTAAGGAATAGTACAAGCAAACTTCAACAGTGATTAGTGAGAGATTGGATAACGATGTAGCCAGATAAGCAGACTTAATTGCCATTTTGTTTCACTTCAGTGGTGAATAATGAAGTATTTGAATTGTTAAAAGCTGAGTCAGTTGAAAACTGGCCCAAACTGGCAACTTTTCAGTTACAGTCACAAACGTATGTAATATTTACTGCCCTGGAACACCAAAGGATACAGTTATTTTGTTGTTATAGGTTCTACTGAAACTCTGAACAGAGTTGCGATTGTTGCACCACCTCAGAATGCAACAGTCGTGCTCGGCCGTCCCGCTGTGATGGAGTGCATGGCACAAGGCCAGCCGAAGCCACTGGTGTCCTGGAGCAGACAAGGTAACACTCACAAATGCTCTTTTCTCTCTGTGGTTCTCATCCTGTTTGTTTGTTTTTAACTGCATCTGTCGCACTGTCATTGTCTCTTAAAAACAAGGAACAGGTGTAAAGTTATTGTTTTACTGATAATAGCTGTCGCTTCACAATTGGTCATCTGTTCTATTGTGCACTGAGCCATGCTTTACATAAGATGATTTGTCACATTGATTAATTCTCACCTTCACAGCTTACAGACACACCTGTAGTCCTGGTGGAAATTACTTTTAAAAAACCTCCTTGCTGTTATCTTTCAACATCACATAGCAGATTTCTTGGAGTGTAGTGCTGCATCATTCATTTACAATTAACATTTCATCATACAAAAACTGCACTACACTATTCAGGAGGTCATGTGCAATGCCATGTTGTAGTTGGTGCTTAGTGACCATATCTTTGATCGCTACTTTTTTTATGTGGCATTGTGAGATAATTCACCATGTAGGTGATGATCATCCTCTGTAGACAGTACAGCATTAAAAAAGGTGGTAAAACTGATTGAGTTCTATATGGTGAACAGATAATGATTTTACACATAGACTAGCAGCCAGCCAATGCAGTCACCTCAGACTAAAAACACACAGAGCCACCTGTTGGTCAGTTTGGGGGATTACAGGTCAAATCTCCTGCTGCTCAAAGCGTTGCCTCTCTCTTTTGTGCTGTTTCTCAGGCAACTTAAAGCCTGAGAAATGATCTCAACTTTTCTCAACGCCTATAGTCTGAGACATTCCATTTGTTCTTTGTTGCTTTCTTTTTTGATCAGACGGAAAGCCCATTTCCACAGATGTGGTTGTCCTCGCCACAAACCTGGTGATTAGGGACACGAGGCGTCACCATGCCGGCGTCTATGTCTGCCGGGCCAACAAGCCCAAGACCAGAGAATTTGTCATTGCTGCTGCTGAGCTGCGTGTGCCTGGTAGGAGTCATGTCAACAGCTTGCCCTTAAGCCACCAAGTAATTGAAGGTCTGATGGTGCTGTAATAGAAAAAAGTTCTCAGCTACATTTCGGGTGTCCCTGTGGCTTAAGGGCTTCAGACTCCAAAAACTTTTAGCAAAAATCAGTACTGATACATTAACAATTGCTACTTAGAGACAAAATGAATTGAACATAGATAAACCTGTTGGATTTTTTTGAGAGTTACAATTTTAGAGAGTTCAATCTAAACTACAAAGTGATCTTGTTTAAAGAGGCACTCCATCTGATTTAAAGTCACGTTATTAGTCAAACAGTTTTAATATGTCTTCTGTGGCTCTGGAGGAGCTTTGTCAAGTCTAAGAAAATTAAAAGTGACATCTCAAACTGGGTGGTGGGGCCTATAGATAGACACTATCGAGATGCATTATGGGAAGTGTAGGGTAAAACTAAAAGTTGCTTTATCTCAGCCTGTGATACTTTGATTTTGATACTTTCACTTGTAAATCTGTCTCTTATAAGTTCCCCCAACTTTATTCAAGTGTAATACTAAATCTTGTCCCAGTGTCAGTGTCAGTGTTAATTTTGTGGCGCACATATAATCAGTGTCCCCTATAAACCAGAGCTTTGTTTCCTACTTCCAATAGCCCCTCCAGTGATTCTCCAGCCCCCAGAGACAGCGTCTCTCTCCCGGGGGAACACAGCCAGGTTTGTGTGCAACAGCTCAGGGGAGCCCCCTCCAGTGTTGCTCTGGCTGAAGAACGGCCTGCCCATCAAGTCTTTCAGACGGGTGAAGACCCAAAGCCCTGGAGTCCTGCTCATCAACCAGCTGGCCCTGGAGGATGCGGGCTATTACCAGTGCATAGCAGACAATGGACTGGGCACGGCCTGTGCCACTGCCAAGCTGACGGTCATTGTGAGGGAAGGTCTGCCCAGCTCTCCTCGCCACCTGTCTGCCACGCCCTACACCAGCACAACTGCCCTGCTCACCTGGGAGAAACCTGAGTACAACTCTGACCAAATCATCGGCTACTCTGTGCACTGCCAACGCGCCGCAGGTGTGTCTCTATTCATGTGTGTGTAGCCGTACATGTGCATGTCTACATTTCCTTTAAAAAACTTATCGGATTTGAATATTTTCATCCTTTTCAGGCTTAGATAATGTGGAGTACCAATTTGCAATGAACAACGACACCACAGAGTATCATGTCAAAGAGCTTCTGCCCCATACTGCCTACACATTCTTTGTGGTGGCTTACTCTCCCATGGGTGCCAGTCGCCCATCCCTGCCTGTCACTGTAGAGATGCTGGAGGACGGTGAGTATTCAAACTGATACACAGGCAGAATAAGGCCAGCATGGGATACTTCACTGACACACAGAGCAAATGTTATTAGCTTGCCAACCTTGTAACTCCTCAGGACCTCAAGAGCATCATCATCTGTTCATGAAGCGTCACTTTATTCAGTCACCTCAGAAAACACTGATATGGTGCTATATTATAACAGGATATGACTTGAATGTGCATCATCACACACTAAAGTTTGTCTGTTTATTACCTCCTGCAGTGCCGAGTGCACCTCCTCAGCTGTCTATAGCCAGCACCTCTCCCACAGACATCAGGCTGATGTGGCACCCATTGTCCTCGCAGCACAGTCGAGGAGCTGTTACCCGCTACCGCATTGACTACAGCACCCTGGATCAGGGTGAGTAACACCTGCTGGGCAACTAGTTGACCTGAACTGCCAGTGAAAGCGCATTTTAGTGACATGCTGAGTGTAATTCAGCAGATCTATCCACTTAAGTTCCGTCACACAAGTTAAGAAATGGTCAAGTATTGACAGCCTACTTCACTTCATGAAATTATGTTTCTGTTCTGATTCTGCAAAAAGATCATGGCTCAGAAATGTGTATGATAGGGTTGATATGATAGGGTGAAGAATAATAGACAATGCAAAAGTGTGCTTGCACAGCAGAATCATATTTTCTGAATACCTAGATCTCCAGATGATGTGATAAATACACATGGTGTTTATATTAAAACATGATGATATTTCTCGTTGAGGTGAAAAGCTGTCTCACCATAGCAGCATGACAGAGTGTGAGGGTGAAATTAGCATAGAAGATGCCCCCCACTTTTAAAACGGATGTGTGGCTGCATTTTGGGTACCCAGTATAAACAATAAACGGCGACAGAATGACAGACAAGACACAAACAATATGTAAGCAATATTGTGGGATGGGTGGGATCCATACCCGATCATGGATCAACCATGGTCCGTTACACCACTAATATAAATATATACGTAAATATATATAGATGTGTGTATTGTGTATTCCCACAGTGGACACTGTGTTCTCAGTGGAAGTGGGGGGTAATGAGACTCAGTTCACACTAAGAGAGCTGCAGCCCAACCACGCGTACCGACTGAGGATAGCAGCTGGAACAGGCGTTGGCTTTGGGGTTCCCTCTGAGTGGGCCCAGCACCAAACATTAGCCCACTACAATCACAGCAACCACAGCATGGGTAAGGAGGAACCAGGCCTGGGAAGTTAAGCATTTGTTTATTCCTAAAATGCCCCAGGTTTTCCACTGTTCTTGTACTGTTATTTTTGGAATGACAGAGCTGTAATCCATACAGGGAATGTAACCTTTCATTATGAAGCACTTAAGCTTTTGAGATGTTCATTTTTTGCTTGTTGGTGACAATTTAGTCACAGTCATTTATAACGTGAAGTGAAATGTGAAATATTGGAGAAACCTAGTAACAAAGGAAATAGCATTCTCAAGAGAATAAACTGCATGTTTCGTTTATTTTCTCATTAGTGTCTGACGTGAAAATGATGAAAATAAAACTCTGAAGCAAAAGACTGCTGTACTATAGTATTGACAGTGAACTCCAGTGCACAACTTGATTGAGTTACTGTCTCTGTCAAATGTTTCCATCTTGTACAGGTGGTTTACTTTCTAAACAAATCTCACAGCCCTCTTGTTTCTATATTGTTCCCAAATATATCAGCACGGGTGAAATTAATCACATTAATGACCCATTTCAGAAAGTATTGCATATCTTTGACAGATCAAAATATCTGTGAAAATGTTTAGTTTGCTTTAGTTTCTCTCCGCACCCTGATCGTTTGCACCCACCCTTAAAATGGCTCTGCTACCTCCTGGTTTGCCTCCACTGGCATAAAGTAAAACTTTTACATATTTTGGGAGCAACAGGTCAAAATATAGCTGGAGTGAAAGTCTGGTGGTTAGTGTCAGTGTAATCATGTGGAATTCATGGTCATGTCATGTTTATTTTTTTTTTCCCCCAATCTCTTTCAGTGATCTTTGCCCCTACTGAGCTGAAGGTCAGAGCCAGAGTGAACACACTCAATGTGACATGGCATCTCTCACCCAATCACACACTGGTGTCTGGCTACAAGCTGTCCTGTCGAGAGGTGGAGGCTGAT
Source organism: Micropterus dolomieu (assembly GCF_021292245.1). Taxonomy (NCBI): domain Eukaryota; kingdom Metazoa; phylum Chordata; class Actinopteri; order Centrarchiformes; family Centrarchidae; genus Micropterus; species Micropterus dolomieu. The sequence continues at coordinate 26,829,643 of NC_060169.1, read as the reverse complement.
GAATCAGCCACTGGAGAAAGGACAACGCATACCCACACCATCAGGCTCCGTAAGAAGGCCAGGTATCATCTCCTCACTGGGCTGGGTAAGTCGTTGGCAGAGGCCGCTCCAAGTATAATGTGCTTTTAAGTGTTTCTGCCCACCAAAATCCACTGAGATGTAATGAGAGGACAGACTTTTCAATCTCATTTCTCTAAACTTGCATTTAGCTACTTTTGACTAAATTTGAAATTAAATTATGCTCACTTTGATTTAGAAAAAGTTGCTATGTTTGCCCAGTACACCTGTCTTTTGGGTAGCCTTGTTCAGTTCTGAGCAAGGGAAATGAAATGCTGGTGTCCTTACTGGTGTCCTTGCCAGATAGAGTGTTGTATTTCATTCTTTCACAAGCAATCTTACTTTTGAAAGATAAGGAAATAGACAGACACCTCTCTTGAAAAGTAATTTCCGCAATTCATCCAAAAGCTGCAGGTTAAAGCATTTGAATGCAGCTTGTAGCGCCATTGCCGTTTGTTGTACAGCATCTGGAGAGACCACAAATGGATTGACTTCATTTCAGATTACTGAAAGGTCTTGTCTGTGTAAGAGGCTTTCCTTGTAAAATATGTATAAATATTTGTCCCTCTCCCTCTCTGTCTTGCTGTATGTGTGGTGTGTCAGCGCCTGACCGGCAGTATGAGGTGAGGGTTTGGGCTTTCAACAAGCAGGTAGATGGAGCGGCTGCTGTGTGGAAGGGAAGGACAGACAAGGCCCATGACAAAAGTAAGATTTTTTCTTGCATGTGTGCATTTATACCCCCCCCCCCCACACACACACACACACAGCACACAAATAAAATATGACACACTCTATTTTCCAAGATTCAAACCCAATATGTGTGTGTGTGTGTGTGTGTGTGTGTGTGTTAAAGCATCAGCACTGCCCATGCGACCCCCTCCATTGCCCCCAAGCAGCATCCAAGCCACAGCCAACAGCTCCACCTCCATCTGGCTTCGCTGGGAGAAACCACGGTTCAGCAATGTGCGCATCATCAACTACACAGTGCGCTGCAGCCCAGCGGGAACCACCAACGCCTCCCTGGTCTCTTATCACACCAGGTCAGAAACCCGGGTTGAACAAGTGAACAACTTTAATGTTAAAGAAATACAGGGCCCTGGATATCTCAAAACTTGATGATAAACATAACTCCCTATGTATTAGTGTTTACACCACAAAGACCATTTTAACAGTGTTTGTGTGTAAACACATCTTCAGTAATGACACAAACCTAAACTGGGATAAAATTAACACATTTAGATGTAGCATATTACTTACAAAAAGTGTCACCAAAAGGAAACATTCATCTGGCTCTCTTCGTATGAAATGGTATTTAACTTGTATTTATTTGGTTGGACCTTCTTTATTTTACTATGCCTTCTTTAAGGAGGACCCTTTGAGGTCAAAATCATTTTGCATTTGAAGACATTAAATGACTAAACTAAAGGCCACTAAATAAAGGCTTTTATTATACCCTTTCTGCCATCTCTGCCTAATAGTGCCAGAAAAGCATTTCTTTTGGATTATGCATTTTTTCATCTTGAAGAGCACCTTGGCCTCTGCATTTCTTTACATAAAAAAACATTTTATGTCCAACATCAAATATTCAATATGACTCCACCAACTACCAGCACATTGATACTCAATGTCAAGCAATATACTCTATATCCCTCTTGTCTCCACTATTCAGGGTGAATCATATTTATTCAATAAATATCTAAAGCAACGCTACGGAGTCCATGGTCTAAAGTGGTGATAAATTCTTGCAAGCTTAACACATAAATGATTGTCAAGCAGAAGGCAGGTAAAAATTTTGTAGCCTGGAGTGGTCCAACAGATTGTACAAACTAACACGACTAAGTGAAGCAAAGTAAACTATTTTTTTTCTGTTAGCACAGATTATAACACATACACACCCAGGATTCTCTCGTGTTTGTGTGTTGCAGCTCTTCTCAGGAGATACTGCTCGGGGCGTTGAAGCCCTTCACCCGTTATGAGCTGGCAGTGCAGTCTAATGGAGTGGACGTGGTGGGACCCTTCAGTGGCACAGTGGAGGAGTCTACTCTGTCCGACCGTGAGTCTCTGCTCTGCTCCTATCAGTTTGATCACTTTGTATTATGTTCTAAAGACCAAACTATCAAGACCTAAGATTGTTTATCCTTCGATCGTAGAATCACAATAGCACAAAGAATGGCATGAAAAAACAGTACATCATGTTCATGTTAAAGTGCACCTTTGCTTTTGTTGCCTTTGTCGGATTCAGCTGCACTTGATAGGCTGATTATTCCAGTTTTCTTTCATTATTTTTATCTCAGTCTCCTGGTAGCAAGGTAAATGTGTTACACTCTTGCTCCCTGCTGTGATTTATTCATGTGAAGGTGTACTTGAGTGTGCTTGTGCAGGCATATGGGTGTGCGCTCATCCCTGGCTAACGGAAATGGGAATTAGTTTTTGGCATTGATGGCTGATAACTGGCTGTAATTAAATACCCAGGTCTAGTAGTGGCTCTCATGTTGGCCAGCAGCTCTGTCTGTCAGCCAAGTAAGGGTAGTGAGTTTAGAGCGGGCCGCCTTTAATGACATTATAACCACCAGTCACCCCGTCATGCTCTCCACTGCCACATATTATCACCTGAGCCCAGGCCCATTCTCCCGTTGCCCTGCCTATCCCCTCTCTCCTGTACCCAGGTGGCACAAACACGAGGACGCAGATGGTTGTCACACAACATGTCAAATCCCCCACCAAGACAATATACATTCCACAGCTGTGAGGCCTCATTTCTGGGCTCTAATTATTGACCCAGTCCCCCTCTCTCCTTCAGGGCCCTCCACACCTCCGGAGGAGCTGCAGCTGAGCACACCGGACTCCTCCTCTGTGCTGGTGAGCTGGCGCCCTCCGCTGGAGCCTAACGGTATTATCATCAGCTACAGGATCTTGTACAGCGGCAACCTCAGCCAGCCTGAGCACTTGTGGGAAAACCTGTCACGGGATGGTGGGTGTTGGCTGGCATGACACGACTCCACATCACTGCACTGAAAATAATGCTAACATTTCTGGCTCAGTTGAAACTGTGTGTGATTAACGATCGGCCTTGACAGTATGTTTGCCGCTCTCTCTTTCTCAGGGAGCATTACCAGTGTGGAGGTCCAGGGTTTGTCGAGTGGCACCCGTTACTTTTTTAAGTTGGGAGCTTCTACTGAGGTGGGGCCAGGGCCTTATTCACCTGTAAAGGATGTTCACACCCCTCTAGAGAAATATGGTAAATGGCATGCAACACATATATAGGTGACATACAGTTATAATAGGAAAAGAAGAAATAGTCATTTTAAGAGCGCTAGTAGCAGTAATTGTGGTTGTGGTAAAGAAAGATCAATATGTAATGTCTTTTTAATAAACTGTTATAATTAGTCAACTTTATTAAAAAAATATATATGGTGACAAATTCAATTTGTTAATGAGCTTTGGTAGTGTGGGAAAGCAGAAATGTGTGAATGGAAACAGAGCTTTCTGTCGCTGAGACAGTGGATTCACTGCCAGGAGAATGAAATGTGTCGTCTCTCTCATTTATGTCTTTATATAGTTTGTTGATGCTACATAATCCATTAATAATTACTTTCAGTGCTTAGAAAACAGAGGTAAAATAATACATACAAGCAGATGTGGAAACAACATGCATAGTGATTTAAATGTTTGTTAAACATATCATTTTGAAATAACTTGGAAAGTATAGGATTGAAATATTTCACCAACTACCTGATCTTGATTGTCCACATGTTCAAGTTTTTTTTTTTAAAGACTTCACTTTGACTTGATGCATTTAAGCAGCTTGTATACCATTTTTATTACAATACTACTACTACTACTTATTAGTACAGTACTAATACAGTACTGGACACCTCAATTTTCTACCTGACAAAAACAAAAATATATAATATAATAATATATAATCAAGTTTTTGAAATTGCCCCACTTTTGTAGCCTTTTAGACATTTAAAAGGGGAGAATTCAAACTGCACAAATTCAGAGATGGTTTTAAAGTTAAATCAATCACTGCTACAAATTCTGTGGAATTTAAATGCCAACACGTATTCAATTGTGGTTAAATTTCACAATAGGGTATTCAGATGCTTCTAAGATTCTAAAATATTATGTCAGTTTTTGCTTCCATAAGAAGAGACACAAGCTCACGCTCACACATTTACACCCATACTCATGCACACACAGTCTTTCCTATTAAAATGAGTAATTTGTCCCCCTCCAGCAGAGAAATGGTAGCTTAGCAGGATGCTGTTGTTTCTCTTCTCCTTTTCTGGTGCATTTTGAGAACAATACTAAGTGTGGACATCAAAGGAGCGGCCTCATCTGCGACCCCCAGGGGAGGTCTTTGAATTATTGTCCTTTGTATCCAGCAAAACTGCTGTGAAAAGCACTTTCTTTACTCTCATCTCATATTGTGTTTAAGCATGCACTCTCATTATACACTTTTTAATTCCATCAGTCAGCATTTTAGCTTAACCTGTAATTATTAAATGCCCATTTTGTCTTCATACTGAGTGACTCATAAATACAGAACCATTAACTCCCCTGTGAACTGTTATCCAACATAAGCCCGTCACACTCACTGTCCTTACAAACAGTGCAATCAACAATGAAAATAAGTAATATTTAAGTATTTTATTTCTCTCTCACACGCAGCTAAGAGGAATATTGCTGTCTACATGCTATCCACCAACCTATAGTACTTACATATACAGTAATTTGTTTTTAGTCTTTACCAAACCTAAGTGAAACATGGGTGGGAACTCACTGTCAGAAAGATCATATATTTGGAATATCTAAACGTTAAACTTCCCGATGCAATAAGAAGTGGGAATGTAGTGAATTTTTTCCTTTAATAAAATGACAGAGTAACAGGTTTATTTTGTTTGTGTGAATGGGACTGAGATGGCTGGTGGGTGGGTGAGAGCTCCCGCCATCTGTTTCTTCTCCTCTCTATGTTCAGGCTGCCAAAGATACCCAGCATAAATGAATATCAATGAAGATTTGCTCTCCCTAGTTGAATGTTTCCTTATATCTCTTCACTACTGTAACTTTGTCTTAAATGAATGAATCAATACATTCTTGAAGAGCCTCTTTCCATCAGGCCTGAGTCAAATAGTGTTTCAAACTAGATATGTCATTATAATACTCTTCTTTTTCAAGATGTAATAATAGAACAGGTCTGCCATGTGTAAATCTGTTGCACTGATTGTTGTTTACGTTAATTCTTAGATGTTTTTCTCCTTTTCCATGTTATATTTTAACAGAACTGAAGATCCATGCAGTGATAGGCATCATAGTCGGTGTGTGTCTGGGACTGATATGCATCCTCCTCTGCATGTGCTTCAGCTTTCGTAATAGCAAATCCAGGTAAGGTAACTTGTCACTACTTGTACAGTACTTATTTCTTTTACTTACTTGAAACAAGTGTTGTCTTATAAACAAAAAGATATCTAAAATAACCCAGGCAACTGTATTAATGTATAGCCTTCTCTAGTGCCCATCTCTTACACTATACCTCTACTCTCTTCTCCAAATAGGGAGATGTCAGGTGGCCTGGACTCCACAGCTGTGACCCCTCAGTTCAGGAGAGGAGGCAGCCCCCTTCCCTCGAACCTGCCGGAGTGCAGCGATAGCCATGAGCTGGAGACACTGATGCCCCCAGGCAGCCAAGAGCCTGGTCAGCCACTAGAAGAGGCCCCAGAGGAACAGAGCCTGATGTCAAGTGTTAGTCCAGAGGAAGAGGAGGATGCCCCTGCACCTGAACCCAAGGTCAAAACCTGCAAAGGGCAACTCATTTTCCAGATGGGCCTGGGATTAATATTTTTTCACGTGTTAATAGAGGGATAATCGTTTTAATTTTGGCGCATCCATTGTGTTCTTCATCTTGCAGGCAGCTTGGAATGGCTCTGTGAGTCATAACTGGGCCAACAGAATCACTAGATACAGAGACACCATAACAGAAGACTCTCCGACACTCATTAATGGAGCTCTCAACATGCTAATTACTGATAACGGCACGGTAAATGAATTAACTGAATTGAATGACTAACCTAACCTGTGACAAGCTTTAGCATCACTGGGCCAAATGGCATTTCTAAATGGCAGACAAGGCCCCCTTTAGTTACTTTTGCTGTCAAGCTTTCCGTTCTTGCACTTTTGCAGTTTACAATGATATTACAACAGGTTTACCATTTCAGATTTGTTTAAATCTTTTAGATAGTGAGTTTTTGATTTCAGAAAGTGGCTGGCAGATTTTATTAGCTACAGCTAGCTATATTTGTCATACATTTGTCAAAACATTTGTCATACTTATAATAATAATAATGATAATAATAATAAATTGAATTTGTACAGCGCTTTTCTTGAACTCAAAGTCGCTTTACAGAGCAGATAAAGAAGCATGACAACAAACGGCTACGGATAGGCAGAGGTGAAGAGATGGGTCTTAAGGTGGGACTGGAAAATGGTAAGGGACTCAGAGGTGCGGATCTCATGGGGGAGGGAGTTCCAGAGCCTGGGAGCTGCCCTGCTGCGGAGCTTGGACTTGGGGACGCAGAGGAGACCGGCTGAGGTGGATCTGAGGGACTGTGAGGGTTGGTAGGGGGAGAGGAGGACAGTGAGGTATGAAGGGGCCAGGTGGTGAATGGCTTTGTAGGTAAGGACCAGGATTTTGTATGTGATCCGGTGAGAAATGGGAAGCCAGTGTAGTTGTTTTAGGACTGGAGTGATGTGGTGCCAGGATTTGGAGCGGGTGATGAGTCGTGCGGCTGAGTTCTGGACCAGTTGGAGTCTTTTTATGTAGGTTGAGCTGATACCAAGGAGTAGTGAGTTGCAGTAGTCCAGCCGTGAGGAGACAAAGGCTTGAATGAGTCTTTCAGCAGCAGAGGGTGTGAGTGAGGGTCTGATTTTGGCAATGTTGCGAAGGTGAAAGAAGGAGGTTTAAATGACATGACGGATGTGGGGCTCAAAGGAGAGGGTTGAATCAAAAATCACTCATACTTTCAAATGGTAGCCTATGTTTTTTTTTACTATTATTGTTACAAGGGAAAGGGCTGTTAGTATGAGGACTAACTCATGTGTTTAGCAAACACTACAATTAAAATAAGTGAGTTTCCCCAAATCCAATTTGGAGCAGCACTGAGTTGTACCAGCTGTGTGTAAGTTATCTCCTAAGTTAGGTGTAAGAACACAACAGGCTTAGTAACTACTTCTTAGGTTGTGACTAAATCAGCTACTAACAATTACTTGGGGTATAACCTAACTAGTTTGGATGTAAAATCAAGTAGCAAATAAACGATCTAAGATAGAGTTTCATCGTTTTGGTTACCACGTGCATTAGCTTTCTGGCTGACAGGAGCTACTTTCGAATTGTAGCACATTGTGGTAAAGTGATTTTGATATTGAAATATCATATAAATAAATTAAGTCTCTACTGGAATAATGTGATGAAAAATTGGCATGCAATGGAAAAATTATGCTTTGCGGCAATTCTGTGACATTTTATGATTTACACCTACCCTGGGGTATGTGTATCTATTTAGTTGTTACTTTTAGTTATGTTGTAACTTATCTTTGTGGGACAGCCGCTTTTATTTTAGTAATGCATAAAGCACAACTTAGTAATAATTTACATTATAATTGGGCTAAGTTTAAACTTACACTCAGTTGGTGCAACAGACTACAAAACTGTTAACTTGACTTACAGTGGGAAACTACTACACAATGGATGTGCTAGTCGTGACTGGGTTTTTTTTTTTTCAAATAACCTGCAACCACACATACTAATATGACCTAGTGAATTAATTACGTGCTCCTTGGCCCTGGAAGTAATATTTACTACGGTGCAGCAAGCTAGTTAGTCGGACATGCTGACAGATGAGCTTACATTGGAGTAGATAAAACCACTGTTTAATCTATTCCTCACACTTTTGCTCTTGTTTTTGGAAAAACAAAAAAATATACCACCCATATGTGGAAAAATTCTAAACTTGACAGGCCAGTCACAGTTCCTAAGTGTTGACTTGACCAATGCTGTTCAGGGGAGGGGTTTAGCAAATAGTCCATTTTGAGCATTGCTGATATCTATGTAAAATGTTCTATTGCGCTAAGAATATGTGCTAAGGAGTAGCTATTATATAGACTGTGCATTGTACAACTTAACCAAAAAGCTATGAATGTTTGAGTTACCTGGGTAGATCAACTACCGGTAATAGAACAACCTGAAGTAACAGTTAAATTGTTTTGTTGCAGGACTTAAATCGTCTGTGTACATCCATGTGCAGTAACCGGGTGGAGGCAGAAGTCATCGTTCACTCAGAGCTGGCAGATCCAGGGACCGAGAAAGAGGAGAAGGGCAGCGTAAAGGATACTAACACCACCAGGGGACCCTCATTATCAGAGGAGAGATATTCCCCTTTGAGCCAGCCAACCCCACCAGGAGAGGAGGATAATCTAGAAAAACTGGCCCAAAGCCCCTCAAATCTTCTCTCGATAAAGTTGGTGGCCAATCACAACGGGGAGCTAAAAGGCACTGGAGACCAGCCAAACAAAGACTTAGAGCCACAGCAGGACATGGGGCTAACCAATGGCTTCCACTCCCCAAAGACCATGCAGTCTGTACTGAGGGCGGAGCATCTGGAAAATGGGGACTCCAGACACTGCCCTTCGGCACCAGGGAAAACTATCTCTGCCGGGCTGTCCCCTGCCCCCTTTGTCAGCTCCGGCTTTGTCCACTCTACCTCAGCAGCACACAGTTATCTGTGCCCGTAGCCTCTGCACGTCGGGCAGCGACCCTTACACACACATACAGTACAGACTGATCTTCTTTCTTTTACGTACCCAGGAAGAATCCCTAAATATTATTTTTATGCACCTCATAATCGGATTCCTTTCTCTTCCTTGCAAAGTTTTTATAAGTACTTTGAATCCATTGTTTCATACGTGTGTATATACAGTAAATATATACAGTATATTTTTAGTGGTAGAGTACTGTATATGGGTATGCATTCTCTGGCATTGGTACAATATTTTCCTCTGGGTTTCCCTCCCAATGGTTGGAAAGAAAAGAAAGATTTAACTAACCAAGCAGATGGAAGTGGACTGAAGGAGGCTATTCCCACTGTGTCGTACATGGCTCTGTTCCACTCAGGAATGAGAAAGCATGGGATGTTCCGTGAGTGAGATGGGCTGTCATCCTGGATGTTTGGTTCGGAAGCGCAGTCCCAATGGGTCTCTCTGGGCTTTGTCTGGTGGATGCTACTTTACTGTGGCACTGAGGAATAAGCCTTAAAGAGTATCTGCACACTCTGAGAATGCAGAACACCTGTATCTCTCTCCTGCCTCCTGCTGTCTCAGGGTCCACACAAACACACACACACAGAAAGCTATAATATAACTGATTCCAATGGTATCTCACACAAACTCACAGTCACCCATGAACACACATTTACGCACACACATTTCATTTCCTGACTGGAGTGTGGAGGTCTCAGGTGCCTAATTATCGTAGGTGAATTTATAATCTGTATATTTCTATATAGGATTATATTCAGTACAAATACAAAACACATCTCAATATGAAGACAAAAACACTTAAATTGTAAAAACATGTGAGTATACAGATTTGGTACACGTGAAGTATTCTTTTCTGAAATGCCATATATCCGGGTGTGATTTTGTAAAGCAGGGACACTCAGATGAAAAGTAAAAGGTGGTTTTGCTGTCAGATGGTGGAGATCTCATTTTGGAATCAAAGTATTTTAAAGTTCATGTTGGTATTGGTGTAATTATGTTGGTGGGAGAACTAGAGGAGATGTCACAACAACACATCTGTCTGATCACTCTTCTGGTTTGGCTTCCAATTAGGGATGTACCGATGCAATTCTGTGCCATTAGCTGTCATTTTTAACTCTGTATAGTCAGTTGTATGTGAAGTGCTTGCCATGTTTTTAATTCCAGGGAAATTCAACTTGACTCGACAAGCCCATCTGATTCCAGCTGTATGAGAACATTTCCACAATGCTCTACTCTGCTACAGTACCATAAATTAACAAAAGCTGACTTGAAATGTCTGCATTTATCAGATAGGAAAGGAGTTTGATGAGAAATAAATAAATAAATGTGCTCTATTTCTTTTACATTGATCCCAAACAGTTCAATATATTCCTTTAAGTATTCAATCAGCTTGCTTTCCATAATTGACCCATATGTGAAGCTGTGTGAGTCAGTGTTGATTTTGCCAGTGTAAAATTGGAACTGGCGCATCTCTACTCCTTACCGACAACACTACCTCATTTCTTTTCAGGATGGCTTCCAGTGTGGTTTCATTCGTTTTTTGTATATTACCTTTTTAAGATCACTTTCTTAACTTGTCTGACTTATCCGCCTTTGCTATTTACAGAAATTATTGTCCGACACTGTGACTGTATGTTCTTGTGTTTTGTCAAAGGAATTATATCACTTTAGTGCACTGCAGCTTCTTCTCGGATGTCTGAAAGATTGTGTCACTCAGTATTAGGTTACTGTTTTCTACAGCTCCACAGAAAACATAAACACCCAGTGTCTTTGATATAAAGCACCTAAAACAAGGTCCAGCTATGATGTAAAATGTAAAACCAAAAATTAATCACATTCAAAGGAAACAATAACAAAAAAATAAAATAAAAACTGTTAATGCCTGGTCATACCAGCATTTAAAACAGTGATTCCATTGGAATGAATCAAAATTGCAGTGATCAGAGGAGGCAAAATTAAGCTGTGGTAATATAGAGTTAAATTACTGTGAAATTTGACATGAGAATTTGCAACATTGACCATTAGCAAGCTGTCTTTGCTAACCTTAGAGGGGATGGAGAGTCGTAGTCCAAAATGGAGAAGGCCATTTTAGCTCATTAGCTATTTTTGGTGGAAGAAAACAGAACAGTAGTAGTAGTAGTAGTAGTAGCAGTTGTGAATGGTTGGCACTACTCAGCTAGCCAGCTACAGCAATTCACCAACCAAGCATGGATTTATAGAAAGACCTGGATATGAAGTAGCCGCTCATCTTGGCTTCCAGTTTTGCCTGGTGTCCACTTGCAGCCCAAAAAGCATTTTCCCCATAGACCACCATTATAAGAGACATTTGTAAAACTGTTGACAGGACACCTAGAACTGCAAACAAGGTCAATTATGACTCTTTTCATTATAAAGTTTTGATTGGAGATATTAGTTAAACTACTGCTGTGCGACATCCTCAGTGGGTCATATACCCCCCCAGAAGTAAACCTGGAAGCTGGAAACTTTTTTGGCCTATGTGTCAAGCAAGCAATTCTTATTGGACTGTAGAGGCACCATCTTTGGGTTAAGTATCCATGTCTTATTAGACAACTTGCAAGCTGGTTCCATTAGGTACTTCACATCAAAGAGACTATTTTAAGGATGCTGATACTTAAACTGTTTTAACTCAGAAAGGGTGAGGGTTACTCTGTAGGAGTGCAATATAAGATGATTAATGATATGTTATACATGTGTATACAGTGAGATTCTAAGAAAATTGAAAGTTTGCCAAGGTGTGATCAGTTAATAATATTAATAATAGTAACGATATCCATGTCAAAGAATGACAGAATTTTGCCCTTTTGTACATGATGTCTCATCTTCTCTCAGGGGGCTTTCTTCTAGTCATCCAAACGATTGTATCCTGCCCATGTTTCTATCCATGTCCATTTAAGTGTCATCTCATCAACTAAACTCAATCACATCAGCAACAAAAATGTAAATGGTTCCTCATGACATATATGAAACACCCTGAACATATTTCCCACCAACATAATTGTGTTTTCTTTAAAACTAAGTATTGTTCTTGATTTTCTGAACAAAATGTATGGTTGGTACCTCAAAGAGACTTATTTTTTATTAGCATTGCCATGTATGTACTTAACATCACAACTAGATTGTTGTTTTTACTGCAGTAGCAGTCATATAGGGACAGATGTGAATGTGTTCTTAGCGAACCTGGGTCAAACATTAATTAGAAGGTATTATGGGGGTAAATGCGTGGGGTTTGCCACATCAGGAGAAATCAGATTTACACATTGTCAGTTACAGAAATGTTTATGAAATACCTTCTTATCAGACTTCAAAAAATGTATGGCATTCACTATACTGTGCTATTTGGCAAAACACACTTAAATGGTACATAAAGAGCAATTCCACAGCAAGCTCACTGGTGGGAGGAAACTGCTGCTGCATCACTCAGCCTCAGGCCTCAGGCCTGTTTTGCATGTGGTTGCACTCCAATTAGTGATGTCAGAGCAGGTTTCCATCAGCTGTTAAAAGTAAACACCTGCTGGGACATCATTGATTTGGGTGACAATTTAAATGTATAGAGAGCAGTGCAGACACAGCTTTCTGTCCTGTGGTTTGAGGACTATTTGTCATTGAAATGCAGTCAGCTGAAGTTAACCACCAAAACTAATGTCTGTTTTATCTTGATACTGATTCTCATCATCTTCAAAAGCCTGTATGTCCTGTGTCCAGAGAGAAGCATAATAGTCTCAAAAGCATTCCAGTTTGATATTTTAAACATACCTCTCTCAGTCAACGGCAGCCATGATTAGCCATGCTAAGATTAAGAAGAGACGTGTTAAAACCCCTGTGTTGCTGCTGCTCTGATAGTTTTCATCCAGACCTGGGTTCAGTTCTTCCATTCACTACACCATACGCACATATTGAGGCCTAAGCTGCAGTATTTGCAGCTTACAGCCAAGTGGATGGAGGTCACTGAATCAGGGCCATAAGTTGACAAAAAGGTGACAAAAATGAAATTGCCTTTTAGACATTTCATTTGAATATTGAGATTATTTGAGTATAAAATTTGCAAAGTTTTCCCTCACTTAACATGGCCAATTTAATAAGAAAATAATACACAAGTTTTGTCTGTATATTTCTATAGACTGTAAAGCAACTGTGGAAAGTGAAAACATCTCTATGGTCACTGCAGACAGACCAATCAAGTAGACAAACATAAAGTACAAATTATTTGCTGCCCAGTAACAGAGAAAGTAAATGATCTACACCACTGCACTAATTTGTTCTAATGGAAATGAATTGATTTGTGCCAGTGAGTTGCAGTTTTGGGATATTATTCAGTTCATCAAAGACACTATCACATCAGCGATGCAGGAGTTAGATTTTATGATAATGTAGCTGCCAAACTCTTTTTTGGACACTGAAATTGTACAATGTAAATTACTCTTTCCCCAAAAAATATTTTGACCCATGCTGTTTTGCCTGTGTTTAAAGTCTCAATGCAGTAGTGGATTATTGTGGCCTGTGGAGCCAACACAGAGGATCTGAAATGGAGATTAGCATAAAACCTGCCTGCAGCATAAAGGATATATGCTCTCCTTATAGAAGCTCTATTAACTCTTTTAACTACTATCTTTGAAATACATGTACATGCATTCTTTTGTTTGTCTTTTTGTTGGGTAAAACAATCAGATCTGGAAAATATCTCATTTTGTAGAGATGATATATACTTTGGTTATTTTGTTCATTTCAACCTCCTTAATAAGTTTTTTTTAAACAGCATACCTCATGTTGGTAACTCATTGATTTAATTCTAATCAGTTTCTTGCTACTGCACATTTTGAAAGGAGTAGAACATATATATGTATATGTAAGCATCCTGTTGTTTCGTGTTTCGTTTTCCATAGTGGACAGGATTGACTGTTTCTTTTTACCTCAGTGAGTTTTTGCTCATTACAGTGACCTGGATTGTTTAGTCTCTTGGTGGAGGGGTCAGTGGAAGTAATCTAAATTAACTTTTACATTGTTATTCTGCAATAGTAGTTATGACCAAGTTTGGTATCACTCAGAGGGTACCCCTGCTTCAAACAAAAATCATAGGAGAAACAGCAAAAATGTTTCTGCTATTGCTTAATAACAGAGTCACATTTTGATAGAATACCACTTTAACACAACCTAGAAGTACTAAGAAGGGAGTAGGGCTAAAAGGACATCCTCCCCAGACAGGTCATACCTCTCAGTGCAGACAGCCATTTCAAAATTGTCTCTTCTCTACTCAGGTGCCCCATTTTTGCATAAAATTGTAGAGGATCATGCCAGCATATACGACTCAGATACATGTCACTTGTTGTCAAAAATAGCCTCATTTTGTCCTTTGGAAATGTAAATCAAGGAAAACTCTTATGCATAAATTATACTTTGTTTTGTACAAATCACTCAAATCACAGTGTATTTTCTGTCTCTCTGGCTGTTCTCGGTAGATTCTGGTGCTTTGTGGTGAGCTGCTTCGTCCAGTGATGTCACATAATTGTGCATTTTTTGTACATCTTCGATAGTTTTGTGTGGACCAGCTCAGTTGTGCTTCTCAGAATGTACAAGCACAGACTCAGAATCTGTGGTCATGTGCCACCAGCGACGCTCTACAGCTACTCAGACACCTCTGAAATCATAATGTCTCAAACAAGACCTCATTCGTGTCAAAAGATGCTACTGTAGGAGCAAATTGTAGGAGCACTTAATAGATAAGCACTTATTCTTGGGCCATGAGCAACTGTGGACTGTCATCTTTACATCTCTAGAAGTGCAATTTTCTTAGTCTGTAAAATGGCAGATGGATTACTCAGTGTTAGTCATGGCGACCGTAGCCATGATTTGTGATAGAAACATTGCTTGTTCAGAGGAACTGTCACAGGATGGTTTGTAGAATTATTTCCACTGTGTTACAATATGTGAAAATGTCAAAACTTACAGCAACTCTCAAACCACTCTTCTGTAAATAAACATTGAAAAAAGTACGGCTCAGTGTGAGTGTTTTTATCTCAACCAAGCTCTGCATTGTTCAGCATAACTTTAATCTCACCTTTGTTTTCTTGTCTTTATTTCTTTCTTTTGTCTCCAAAGATTCATCAGTCAGTTTAACTCCTGGCATTTACGTTCCCAAAAATGACATTTAAGATACGAGGGAGCTTGGTTTCTTGAGTTGTTTCTTGTCTTATTCCAATCATTTTGACCTTTGTGTTATATCTCTGTGTATGACATATTGTGCTGTGCTGGTTTGCATTCATAGATTAAAATGAATTTCACCTTCTTAACTGTGGGAAGGAAATTAAAAAAGAGCCCTGAAGATGATTTAGTGTGTGATTATGTAAAAATATCGTCATTAACAAAAAGACCGCAGTATGTTCTAAAGTAGCGCATATTATGTAGGCCTATACAGCATATAATGAAAGACTGAACCAATTATTTCTGTCTATTATTTCCAGTCATGTTATTCTGAAGGCACCATCTTTATGTTAGCTTGGTGTTATTTTGTCACTTTGTTGCTGCTGGTACTTCAGACATGTATATACCTGTAAAGCCCCTCCAGACAGTTTTAACTGCCGTTTTTGGTTAACGTTCTTTCTCAAACAGAGAATGGGGGTGTGGTTAATAGTCGGACGTAATACATTACCATGACAACCAAAAACTGTTCACTAACGATATGCTGTGTTAACATCACTACACTGTAAAGTTTAGTACACTTTACTGTCTGGCAGGAGTAGCTATTACTTACTCATGATAAAATCTAATGTGCACGTATCAGCTGTTATCAATCATACAGTCGATGGTCCTGTCACGCACTGCACACGATAAGTCCCACTACGTTTTATGGTGCGCTTACTTTACCGCGGGGGTGTATTACTCTGTTGAACTGTATGTAAAGACTTCTGATATCATTTCATCCGCCGATGCATTGGTGAAACGGCCGTCAGTAACATGCATGTTGCAGACTGTGTATAAGACGGTGGCAGGTGAAAGTGCGACGCGTTTTCTGTCATCTGTCCTCCAACACCGCACGCACAAATGCCATAATGAAAATGACCAGCACACTAAACCAAGAGGAGGAAACAAAAAAATAACATGAAGACCCTCTGTTAGCTAACTTTCTGCAATAACTATGCTAGCTAAC
>NC_060169.1:26771014-26813590 GCF_021292245.1 Micropterus dolomieu | reverse complement strand
ACACACACACACACACACACACACACACACACACACACACACACACACACACGTGATGACAGTACTAACACAAACATAATTTAGGAATTACTCAAAAATGTATACAGGAAAGTCGCACAAATAAACGTTTCTAAATTAGATTACAAGCTGAATTAAAGCACAGCTGGCCCCTGGTTTCTTTTAGTATGCGATTGTATGTTTGCTAACTGGATGGTGTTACATCTTGCATTGTGTTGTGCAACAGTGTGGTTTATATACGGCAGGTTTTCACCCCCAGGACACCAGAAATGTGTGTATGTGTCTGTGTACGTAAATGAATATGTTGTTATGCGTAGGCAGTGTGCAAATGTTTAGGTCAAATGGGCTTGTGCACACACACAAGCAATAGTGTCCGCATTGGGTTTTTTTTTTATGCACAAGAATGTTTAATATATAAATGTGCATCATTTGTGCATGATGTGACACATTCAGGATGTGTATACGCAAGTAGTAGTATTTATACATTACATGGTTCCTAAACATTTTCCATTTTAAAATTTTTCAGAATCAAATCTCCAGATTTCTCTGTAGATTTTTCAGACCATATTTAACACCTGAGTAGGCTACAAACAGGTAGATATTTATTATGTAAATAAAATGTTGGTTTTAAAATCCAACATTCTGACTATGTATGCTATTATTACGCCAAATAATTGCCAGAAGATTGTAGCTAGATACTGTAGCTCATTCAAATCAGTTTTTTGAACATTTAGTCCACATTCCTACGCAGAAAACTGGATGACATTCAACTGTCAAACATATCTGATGTTTCTTGTGTACATACAATTGAAATCTCAGCCTTGCCCTTGGTGTTAAATTTACAAAATATAAATGTTAGCAAATATACAACATTGAGTTACCTTTACAGACAAATGTAACTAAACATGAACGTAGTTAATGTGTAACGTATCTTTATATCATTTATATATATTGTATTCATTAAAATGGCTCTGTTTTATTAACACCAAGGGCACTGCTGAGAGTTCAATTGTGTGTACACAAGAAACATCAGTTTGTCACAGTCAGCCATGTTTTTTGTTTACATTTGGCGTCATGCACCTGAAACACCTAGAGGTCGGAAGTTAACTGGAAAATTCCGACCTCCGACTTTGACTGGACCGCAGCATAAAGCTGTTGTACGGTGACCTGCGGACGTTGAGGCAGCTTTGCGTAGGAGTGTGCATTCAGTCATATTCACACTTCTTGCCTTGCTTTCGACGACATCAAGTCCACTCTGGCCCGTGCTCTCTTACATAGTGGTAAACATTATGGCTTCTGCTCCAAATGCCATGAAACACACTCTGCTTGTATGATCAATTTATTTTTAGAAATTCAGAAGTAGGGTTAATAGTTTAGAAACACAAATATTTTACATGCTTTCTTTTCTTTTTTCCAGACTTCAATCAAATTCCATACTTTTCCATACTGCGTAGGACATTATTTACGCATACCTCCTCCAGTATGGCACCCAGCTCGGCCTTGTCCTTGGGGGTGGCTCTTTCTCTTTCCAGCCACAGCAG
This sequence comes from Micropterus dolomieu, assembly GCF_021292245.1. Classification (NCBI taxonomy): domain Eukaryota; kingdom Metazoa; phylum Chordata; class Actinopteri; order Centrarchiformes; family Centrarchidae; genus Micropterus; species Micropterus dolomieu. Next base: position 26,812,031 of record NC_060169.1, on the reverse strand, counting down.
CAGCTCTGGTTTCCTGTAGGGTTTGAGAGCTAGCAGGTGGATGATACGCTCCTTCAAGGACTTCTGGGTCGGCGTGGCTGTACTGCCGTTCCTCCGGTTGTTGGTAGACTGCTTATAGACGCTGCTGTCTGAGGCAGACAGAGGGGCTGGCCTCTTGTGGACCTTGACACATTTACCTGAATGCAAAAAAGTAGATAGAAAGATCAAGATTCTTGAATACGTCATACTTAGTCATAGGGCTGGGCAATAAAATAAAAAAATAATTTTCCTCAACAATATAACAAATATTCAATATATCGTCAATAAATATTTGATTTAATTAATTAGAATCACAAAAGAATTAGCACTTAATGTTTCTATTAAGATGTTTATTTTGTTGTGGAAAAGGGACTGACAAAAATAGTTAATAACCATATTTTTTTTAATCAATTGAATGTTCTACCTCAGATATGTGAAGTGATCCAATGTTTGGCATCAAGTGTTTGTCACATTCTGACCATAAAGTATGGTTTAACCACACAATTAATCATCTGGCTCTTCAATTTTCAATCAGGGGGAAAAATTAGCCTTTAAACTTTGATGATGATTAGACATTTATCGAGATAATGGTCGATAGATATGAAATGTTTTTATCGTGATAACATTTTTGGCCACATCGCCCAGCCCTACGTGGTCATGCAGTTATTGTATTTGTATTACACTGCCCACAAACACAAATTTGTATACGAACAAACTGTTAAATATATGCATTTTACTTCGGGAAAAAATCTAATCATTGGATTTTCCAGACATTTATAGATACTTAAACTCAAGCTCATTAGAACTCATTCCCAACAGGAACTTAAAAATAAAGCTTTTCACATTTTTTTTTCAGGCAGTGAAACAAGAGATGTGACAGCCAAAAGTCAAAATAAGCTAGATTTTACAACCCCACCACTGCTTTTACCTATTCAATGTGCATCTTGGGGCTTGACAACTGGTTGAGTAATGGGGAAACATCCATTAAAATATCTTCCACTAACCTTTAGTTCTATATATGTACATGCTGGCCTGCAGCTATCTGTCTTCAGATGTAAACACCCCATTGATCATTGCTTACATCTCTGCTGCTGACAGATGGGGCATGTTAGAGCAGTGAAAGCTATCTCTCTATGCTAATCCCATTATAGGTTAATCTGTGCTTTGAAGGTCAGAGTGTGGCAGAGGTACAGGAAAAGAAGGCTTTCTGCCTTCTCTGCATTTATATAATCGATCTACTAGCAGCCATTAATCATTATACAAATACACAGAATGATGTAACAATTATGGTGTAAGGAGGTATGGAGTGTCAGAGGCATGTGCATGCCTGATAATGTGAACTGCGTTGATGAGCCGCTCCTGAGGCTGAATATAGAGTGCAGTTATTAAATGTTTCCCTATGGGCATATATGTTGCTAGGTCATCTTCACCTGAAGTCTTGATGTTACACAATCCACACAGTCTAAATTTGGTCTAAACCACCCAGAGTTTTAGCTTTCCTGAAGCTCCAGCGCTGACACGGGCATCTTGAATCATGCCAAGAAACAATATTGCATAACCACAGCAAAGGTTAGAGAAGAGACAAAAGAGAAAAGAAAGAAGTTTGCCAGTTCATGTCTCTTCTCATATGATTAATACGCAGTAGGTAATCTTTATGATGATTAAGATCTGAGAAAACACACAACTTTGGCACATGTTGCAAAAAATGGATCACCTGTTAATTTATGTATGCTTTTCAGTTTTGTGACAAAGGTAATTTTTATCAGAAGCTTGTGATTTGTTTGCAAACAGTGAGCCATTACTGCACAAGCGTGTGGCACGACACTGCAGGAGAAGTACGTTGTTTGCTGAAAAAAATAAACTACTTACATGCGGCCTGCACATCTGGTTTCATTACACATCAAATAAGGAAAATATCTGGTTTTCAGCTTAAATACAGCAATATTTTCTCATATGAGTCAAATATTCCTGTTACTTTTATAAGCGCTATTATATTTCTATTTTTGTTTTTATACACCATCATTGTATCCACATTCAACTTACTGATGCCTCTCCAAGCTTAAAGCTGTCTGGCCTTTCGTTGTGAAAATCTGCACATGTATCATCCACTGATCCTCTGTTTTTGCTCCACAGGGACCTCTGGTCTATTCTTACTTGGATGTGTGGCTCCAGGTTTGATCTCAATGGCAGAGCGGCTCCAGATGTCCTTCTCCACCTGAGACATCCTCTCACGGGTCATCTGGTAGGAGTCGTCGGTGGCACACACTGTGATCTTGTCCTGGATGATGCCTTGACCTTCCAGCTGTTCGCGGCCGTCACTGAAAAACAAAAACAGAGAGCCATTGAGCCACAGAGCTTTCTGCTGGCTGTACAGTCAACACTGTAAAGACATATAGTGCTATAAGCTAACTCAGAGCTGCATACCCACATGGGCTCAATGCAGCATAAAGTGGCTTTGTGGTGGGAGCTGGCTAAGACAGGTCTAGGGTTACTGTATGTTATGTCACAGGCCAGATATAGCTCTGCAGCCCGCTACATGTGAGAAAGCCAGATATCCTGGTTCAAAGCAGGATAGAGCATGTGGAAAACCAGCAGGATTAGCCTGGCTCCAGCCAGCACACTTGCAAAACAACAAAAAAAGTTTTAATACATTAACCTGGGCTGCATTCATGCTATTAAAAAAAAAAAAAAAATATATATATATATATATATATATATATAAGAGAAAATCAAGGATTTACTGTGATTACATTTTTTTTATATTATAGATTTTTCCCCTGATCCCATTTTCACAACACAATTATATATACGTGACCACCAACCATTTCTCCTCTTTATCCTCTGAATATCAAAACAAATGTGGGGGCGGAAAGAGCAGGATCTTGCCCTCATGCTGTTACGTTGTTTCTCTTGGCTCCAGCAGCTGACTGGAACCAGAACGAGTTTGAGTTCAGGCCACAGTTAACCATCTGGCAGCAGGAGGCAGCAACAGAGCATAACCTTCAGTTTCCAAGCATATCCACTCCGTAAACAAGGCATCACAGGTTTCAGTAATGAGAGGGTCAGCCCAGAAATACACAGGAAATTACAATTGCCCCATCCTGTGTACAGCAAGCAGTGAGCTAAATGTCTCTCACTAGGCCCTCGAAAATATGAGAGCTGAGAGCTGAAAGACTGATCACCGATGAAAAATTACCAAAAAATAGTTTGAGGTAACAGTAGATCAGGTCAAACACTTGCATTTGAAACTGTTGTGACTGACAGATGTGGAGCCTTAGGTAATTAAGCTTTAATTAGTTTTTTTTGCTGTAAATTTGCCTCCTTTGCTGATCTATGTGGGGAAAAAAGATTTCTAGTTTTCCCTGGACCTTTGAGACAGACTCTTTAATGAGGAAAAAGTAGAGGCATGGAAGTTGGACATCATTAGAAAATAATTTTTCAGGTGATTAACTCCATACCATGAAACATATTGATGGATGCAGTCGAAGCTGGCTTGAGGCTGGTCTTTGCTGTCGCTGGATAAGTAGAAGGAGAACACGCGGAGAGCAGAAGGTGACTCTGCTGTGGGAGCTGGGATCTTGATGTACTATGCAAAAAAACAAACAGAAGAAAGTCAGATTTGACTAAAAACATACAGGCCAGATTGATGACTGGCAAACAACATTGAAAAGTTAAATGCACTCACATATACACATGTACAGTCACTCACATGCCAGGTTTTCCTAGTTTTATAATGCTTTAGTATGTATGAACAGGTTATTTGCATGATGTAAGAGAATGGTTACATTGTTTAACACACCTGGTACCAGCCAGCTGTTTCAACTAGTCAATGTTGACCTCTTCAGTTTCATCTTTTGCTATCCTTCAAACAGCCTCTTACTGTAGGAATTGTAAGCAATTATCTACTCGCAGAATGTCAAGAGAAAGAAATCTCTTGTGCCAAATGCATTGTAGCCAAGAATACAGGGCCATCCAACATAACAAAACTTTTCTTTTTTTCCAGAACCAGTGCAAAGAACAGACTCTGACCAAATAAGTTAAAAGGTCCGAAAACAGTAGTTAAACCTGAAATAACACTAAAGGTCTAAAATCCTGCTAGTAGCTACTAGAGGCCACACTGTTCATGACAGTGACAACACAGTAGTGCAAGAACAACTGGACCAAGCAGCACACGGACAAAAAAAAAAAAAGTCACATTGCCGTTGAAATTTAATTGACGTATCCTCTGGGGAGTGTGAATGTGCCCTGTACAGTTAATGGCAATCTGCCAATCAGATTTACAGATTTCTTGGATGGAAAGATTGACCTGATGGTACCACAAGAGGAAAGGTCAGGGGCGCAGCAAAAACATAGACCTGAATATCCATAGCAAAAAAATCATGAACAATGACACCTTGCTGTGGACTGCCAAGACATAGACAGAATGAAAAGCCTAAATTCCCCCCCCCCCACTGTCTGGTTAATGACCCTCAGAGGTTGGGAAAGTGTACTGAATCCAGATGACACACATAGGAGTCTTCTATCAGATCCCAGGAAGAAAGATCACCCATGACTAGATCACTGTCACTGGGGAAAATCTAGGAGATAATGAGAACTTGTAGTACAGCAAAAAAGGATTGGGGCACACTATTGACAATCCACCACTAGGACATTTTGGTTTCATAGCGTCTGAAGGCAGACCAGCGTGTTTAAATACCAAGAGTAACACACACACACACACACACACACACACACACACACACACACACACACACACGTATCTAGAGTTAGACTTTGTGCCGCTCTGTAACTTTAAATAAATCTCCTTGGGTAAACAGTGTTTTTAAGAGTCCGCTCCACTGAGGCGTCCATGAGATCTCCTGGCAGACTCAGTGGAGCGCAGCAGAGCCAAGGGTGCAACCTCCAGGGCAGACAAATGCACACACTAACACACACAGACGTATAATAACAGAACAGAAAAAAAAGTCTGAATCTATGCTGATTTGACCGCTGAAAAAGATGTAATTGCATGTTTATGAAAGAAGAATTCTGAAATACTTCACTGGTATTTTCATTTAGCTTTATGGGAAATTTGCACTACAGAGGTTTTAGGGGGCACATAAGTGAGAGTAAGAGAGAGATGAATACAGAGAGAGACTTAGTAGGAGCCGTCAGGAGCTACAGCAAATAGAGTAAGTTAAATCTCAGAGTGAAGAGTCTCCGTGCAGAGGAGATCCACACTGTCATCACAAGCATTCTTCACTGCCTCCTAACCGTGGAGGAGGAGGTCAGCAGTTTCACAGCAATCCAATTCTTCATGCTGCAGGCTGCTGTGCCATCTTTTTTTGGGCTGGGAAGCAGCTTTAAGAGATAAGTTATCACAGGGAATTTCCTCTACTTTCCATCTACTTTCTCCTGTTGTGTCCCTCTGCTCCCACTTGGCCTTGGTTTCCTTGTTTTTCAAACCCACTCAGTCAACCATGTTTAATTTCCCTACCTGTATGTGACAGTGGCATCCACGGAAGCTACAGGGGATGGGCAGTATGATCTCAAATTTACCGTACACAGTTTACAGTACTGCAATTTGCACTAGTCAAACTGCATTAAAATCAGTGTTAGAAGGTTTCTGACTCCTACTCTATGTAAGATTTTGTAATTAAGGGTCTTTTTTTAAAAGAAGATTTTGGTTTGCCAAATTTGAGTTACATTTATTTTTTAAATTAAATTTTTGCTTACAAAAACATGTAAAATATGTAATATATACTGGGCATGGCAGTATAAGAATACATTTTTAAAAGGTAGTAAACTCAATCTAAACTAACCATTTACTGAGTGCTGTGCAGCCCACATACAGAAGGGTGGCCCATTGTGTCAGTGCTGTCTTTTAAAGTCACAGCAGGTCTTTGGACGCAAGTGTGCAACAAAGCAACACAGACAGTTGACTCTATTCTCTTATCATCCTGCTGCACATGTCTACACACGCAGGCTTTCACAACAGGAATTTGCACAAGCTTTATCCAGCTGAGCTCTGACAGCACTGAAAGATATAGACCAGCATGTATGTAGCATGTTTGACACAATTTATGCCTGTGGGTAGCCCTTCAATGATACACACTTAAATTCTGTAAGCTAATATTGGAGGTCTCACTGTTTGTAAAAGACAGGTCAGAAAACATGGTGGGATCTCACAGCAGAGCTCAACAGAGGGATTATTTCTCACCATGAGACATTAACATTTCACAAGATGATACATATACTTAATTACCACTTAGCCATATCGATTAACTAAATAGTAATAAAGTTTAAAGCTTTGTTATTTCAACAACCAGTGTGGTGATCCATGTGAAGATGGTGATATGTGTAATCAATGTGACAGTGTAAAAAGCTTGCTCCATCTTTATCTGTCCAAGCGTATGACACCTACAGACTTGTAGAAGCAATCCCCCCCCCCCCGATTGTGAAACTTTAGTGTTGTGAAACCAGAGAAACAGCTGTCAAAGCTTCATAAGCCAAGAGTTTCACTTCTACGCATATGAGGTTTGAAATCATCGAAGTGCAATGATTCATTGAAAATCAATCAAAACAGAAAATTAATCATAAACCATTTTGATAATCACTTAATCCTTTTTATTAATTCAAGTTGCTCAAATGACTACAACATTAACCTTAGCATTGTCATTGTGAGCATGTTAGCAAGTCCCCAAATAAAGCCCTACAGAACTGCTGGCATGGCTTTAGACTCATTTTATGGTTCAGTGTCACTGCTCTAATCAGCGTTTTCAGTTGTAGCAGCCAGTTATTTTCAGCAAGCTCTAGAAAGCCACAGTACGCTAGCTAGCACACAGGTACACCGAGAAAATTAGCCACTAGCTTGTGCTTGAACATAGTGGAGCATTTAGTAGCTAAAGAGAGACGGTGGAGACCAAAAATGGAGCTAAAAGAGTGAATATCGAACTTTTGTTGGCAGAACTCAAATACAACTCACAATTAATTCTAATGTTGCTTAATATGTACTGTTTGCTATCAAGTTCGCCATATCTCAATGTTGTGTTTACAGCTTGTTGGACAAAAGCAATTTGAAGAGATTAAATTGACGTCACCTTTATTTACAATTATAATAATTGCTAGTAGCAGCTCTAATCCTCGTAACAAAACAGCACAGCATCCCATAAAGAGGAACAGGGCTAAGGCTGGTGTCCATTTGGCTGTTGTATTGAGAAAGTTAAATTTCCTAAATGAAAGATTCACTGTCTGCCTGGCATGCTGCTCACATGGATTACTTCAAACAGCCCAGACAGATGGTGATGAGCCTCGTTGCTTTTTTTAAGATTCCACTTCCAGTGAAATCCAACTTTCACGATAAGTGCAATTAGCATTTCCTTGGAACTGTTATGACAGCAAAAAGGTTAAGAATGGCTGAGTACTCTGTACACACACCATTTCACAGGAACATAGCATAGGAGTCAATCTGTAAAATGTAAGAACTCAGCAAAGACATAAAACTATACCAGAGTTCACATATCTGTGTTTGAGGATGCCTGGAACAGCTGCAGAGGTAAAGCGCTTCTAGGTGAAAATTAACTTTTGATACAAAGCCTGTGTGGTATATTCATTGGACTGTGCAGTGTGCCATCACAGGATTCTAGCTGTTGCACATGCCCAGTCATGCAGTGAACCCAGGAGCACTCGCTGGCATTTATCCAGTGACGGCTGCTCGTATGACCTCCACGGGCAGACTTCTAGACCCCCACTGTGCAAACTACAACAAGCACTCTCGCTCCCAGCTGCTGGGGCCGCACCAAAGCCTAGAGCATTCTCCTGAGAGGCACACATGGCAATTCAAACCCAGAGAGGCACTCTTACAAAAGGACTTGGCACTTAAAGAATTCAACTGACCATGAATAATGAAATATTTATTGTTGTCCTTTTAAGTAAAATATTCTGGGAATCTGTGGGTTGCTTCTGATCTGGAGCAAAAAGAAAACTCGAGCATATATAACGTTACCAAGGTGGTTAAGCGTAAATCCATGCTTAAGACACTTTGGAGTGACTTATGACCTCAGTGATGCTCAGTGACCCCCACAGGCCAAAAGGCAACAAGTCTAACATAGAGGAGCCTGAATCTGGCAATTGTTTCAACATATCTTTCATTTTTTAACCCAAACCATGGTTTGGTTAAAATATTCACCCCCAGACAAACAAGTCTTATACCTGAACCCACCTCTGTCATCCTCCACATTGTCATTAAATGCAACAATTCCTCCTCTGTCTTTGACAACAGAAAATACCAAGCCTTTGCCATTTTATCCCCCTGTGCTATAATGTCAATCTGTCCGTCTGCCTCTGTCTCCATTAATCTCTCTCAAAGGCGTTACTCTTGGCATATGCCTGTGTCCATCTGTTTTCTTCGTCTGCAAGCTTCACAACACTTTGTGCTTCAACACAGTTTTATCCATTTGCATGTTTTTGTATGTCTGACAGACTCCTTTCAAGTTTTATAATTCCCATCAACATCAGCCTTTAGAGCAATGGACATTATCTGAAGGTTGGTTCACTATGCAGATGTTGACGGTGCTCATAAAGATTCAAGCAAATCACAAAGGTGTAAACAAAGGAGGGGGGTTGTAAGTTGTAGTTTTTTTTTTTCAGATTTCACAGCTTCAAATGCTGGTGTAACCAGGCCATAAAAGAATCATAAAGGTGTCATTCGTACGAACCTAACTGGCGCAACCAAGCTCACAGGAGAGAGATGTCAACCTATCAGTCCTATGAAGAGGACTAATCAGCCTAATTAAGTGAGAACACCTGTGCACCACTTTAAACAGTATCCACAGTCCACAGAGGCTAAAACAAACTAAACAAAATCATACTGCCATACTAAATGGACTGCAATTTTCTTGTACAGTGTTTACTTGCATGTCATTTTCTGAACTTCTGTTTTTCTCTGTAATATGACAGTGAACAGGACACTCCCTCTAATTCACACAGGTATAAATCAGCACACATCCATTCCCTGAGGCCTCCTGATCATTTTTGGTCATGAGCTTGCTATATTAATCATGCTCGAAAAGAGGAACACATGTGAAGACATTTGAACTTTTCACCCCATCTGCTTATGCAAGAGAACATAGCAGCAGCAGCAGCAGCAATTTAAGGTTTGGGGAGTTGTTACTTGCAGTTCTTGGGTGTTTGAGCTGAAGGGCACCTCTGTGCAAAAAACAGAAATACTAGTGTGCACAGCGATAGCTGTGATTCTATGTCCACACTTAATTCTGCGACTGCATGCCTACATGTGGGTGTGTCCATGGTGTTGTAAATTCATTTGTATTTTGTTTTCTTAAACTCGCACCTCCCACACAGTGTCTGGCACAGAGGAACAGGGTCAACAAAGCAAAGTAGTAAAACTGTTTATTTGCCAGTAGTCTTAACCATCTGTGTTATGTTTGAATAAATACACTATCATCCACTACTGTGGGAGAAGGTTCATGGCAACATTATCATATCATGCCAAGACTTGCACATGTACACATAAATGCAATCTGTTTTAAGATGGCAATTTAAGATACTGTGATGACAAACAGTGCATTTTATGAAAGCTGTGTGGTAACCTTCAGGAAATATCAGCACAACATATGAAGATTATTTTTCACCATTAAGAGAAACTACGTCGCATCTGCCTCTCTCAGACATTTAATAAAAGCACCCTTTTCTTTCTCTTTGTTGTTATTGTTTTTATTTTTATCATGGACACACAAGCCTGTGGCTTTGACCTATGACTTTCATTGGTCTCTAATCGCAAGACTACTCCCACTGACCTGCATCAAAAATTTCCACCTGAAACACACTTGCTTAAAAAAAACTGCCTTTCAGCAGCAAAAGTTTTGATACAATATGCAAGGCTGTCAGTATGTGTGGCGACACTATCTTAATCAGCCACAGATCACTCTCAACTGTCATAAATGTCTCAACACTGTGACGACGCAGGACGGGAGAGGCTCATTTTCCTGGCTTTATCAAACTATAAAGTCAAGTGAACAAAAACTGTGAGAGACTACTGTTGGTGCACAGGGCTTATGTTTCCTGCAAGCTTTTGGTTGAATGTGGGGTCTGGGTGTAGATCTCATGCAGGCTATTGTTTCCACATCCTCTGCAGCCTGAGTAATGGCCTTCTGAAAACAGGCCATCTTTTGTTCTGGCCTCCTTGGCTCCGGAGTGGGATGCCATGGCACTGCTTCCCCTTTCTGGTTGATAGGAGGAGAGGGAGGAGGTGCAGGAGGAGGAGGGAGTGAAACCTGTCGCCACCACCGCTGTCTGTTATCAGCAGGAGGCAAGTCACTCTAGGGCAGGGTGCTAATACAAAGTCTGTGTGTCCGTGTGTGTGTGTGTGTGTGTCTGTGTGTGTAAGAAGAGAAGCTCAGCTCCAGCTCCTCTCACTACTACTGCCACTCATATGGCAGAGGAGGGAGAAAGGCCAAGGTCTTGCTATCAGCAAAACACACACACACACACACACACACACACACACACACACTCAGTCAGCCAGCCAGCCAGCCAGCCAGCCAGCCAGCCACCACCCTCATCCTCCCCACACTTCAGTAAACACTACTTCTCATCATCTCATCGCAAACAAAAGAGCCAAATCGTTCCCAGGGCCACAAGTTGACACACGCCATTTAAGATGAGTCCCCTCCACAATGGAGGACAGTGATACAAAACACAATGTGTGTCTGGACAAGTGGAAGAACGAGGGATGAGGGGCAGAGGGACATACAAAGAGGGAAACTGGAGATTCCACATGTTTTTGCGTTCATGATCCCACAGTCAGTCAGTCAAGTCAGTAGCTTGGAGCTACTCAGTGTCTTCTTTCTAGCTGAGTTCCACATGCTGGCACAATGTGATTAATGTGGCTGCCTTGAGTGGGAGACAGTGCATGTAATCAAGCCCCAGCCTGTAATCACCTTCCACTCCTTTTCATTTGCAATATCACAGAGGGACAGCAGAGCTGCTGCCAGAGCTGCAAGCGCCAGTGTTAGAGGCAGAAGAGGTTGGGTGCATGAAGGAGGACGAGGACGAGAAATGATAGGAAGGGTGCTGTGCCACAAGTATCCCCCAAGGTATCACCCTCCAATGCCAAGAACGATACGTCTCTGGCAAGTGCCTGAGGGCCAAACTGTCAACTTCAACAAATTGCGGGTCACTGACAAAAGCCCCCCCCTCTGCCCCAAGCTAGGTGGGATCTTCCACAGAGCGGCATGTTTCCAGACATGCACGGCCATTCCATGACACACGTGTGTGTGTGTGTTTGTGTTTGTGTTTGTGTGTGTGTGTGTGTGTGTGTGTGTGTGTGGGGGGGGGGGGGGGGCCCTTTTATGCCTCATTAATTCACAGTGTGGATTTTCACATGAGGGAATTAGACGGGACACGTTCCTCAGCGAGCCATGATGTGCTCCATATCTCCGAGCTGCTTAATCGTACAGAGAGCGCATTTTTCCAGAGCTGCCGCGGCTAGATCTCAGGGGGCCGCTTGTCTTCGTCTTGCACACACATTCGCTAAATAAATATGTAATCCGGTCGGTGCACAAAATTTTCATTCTTAGCTTTTTGGAAAAAGTAGTAAGCTATAACCACCGGTGTTTAAAACATCATAATCCCTCAACAATTTCCCCTTTGTGGGCACACGCTGACTAACATGATCTGAGAGAAAACACTACACACTTAAATCAAGTGACATACACAACACATGGAGTATACTGAAGAGATTACTGAAATGCATTGAAAGCTCCATTGCTATGTGAAACTGCCTTACAATTCTCAAGATGATTTATGCACATACTAGCATATTTTTAAAGTGCTTTATATTTTATTACATTTACATTACATTAATTAATTTAGCAAGACGCTTTTATCCAAAGCGACTTACAATTGCTCATTTAGATAGACAGTTTTTATATCTATGTATGTAATTCAGCTCCAACTGCAAAGAAAGTAACATCAGTGTTTCAAAATGTCAGATAAAAGTCTTGACTTCAAACTTTGGTCATGATTTTAAATTAAATGTCTGTGATGGAAGCTGTTTGCAGAGTTCTCCATTTTAGTCTCCACTCCATTAGATCCACAGCAGGGAGGTTTGTATCATGTTGGGCACAAACAAACCCTCAGGGCAGGCCACAACACATCTGGACTGACTGTACTCAATTCATTTTGGGTGATCCAAGGAGACTGACAACACACAGCCTGCATTCCCCCGCTCATTGTTATTCAAATCAGAGGCGACAACACACAATCAGAGAGGAACTCGGGGGATCTTTGTATAGGCAGCCTAAACACATACACACACAGACAAAAAAAAACTACACTCAAACAGGCAGACACTCATAGAAAAGCAAGTAATAGACAAACAAACACACACACACCACACACAGAGGGGTCCTCTGGGGATCCACTCTGGTCCTGCCAGGCCAAAGACTGCTGCACAACGAGCGGGGTGGGCGCAGGACAGGAAAAAAAGGGAGGTGGAACATGAATAAATCATGCCTTTAGGCCACACAGGACAGAGCATAAAGACAGACACACACATAAAAAACAAACAACCACCCACACCCACGTCATAGCAAACAAATACAAGCTTTCAACACTCTAAAACGCTCTATATTCCTCACATACACACACCCACCCAGCACTTCTACATACAAGGTGTGTTCTCTCTCTTTCATTACAAAACACACCCCAACAAAAGTGGAACCCCAATATGGGAATGGGACGGGGAAATTAGCAGGTCAGCGTTCATGTCGTCTGCCTAGCTATTACTGCAGCCAAAGTGTGCCAGCGCTACACACCCTCACACGTACGAAAACACACATTCATGAATGTCTGAGTCAGGCAGACAGGGAAAGCTAATGCAAACTGAAGTCATGATGCCTCACGCTGTAATCAAGAGCATTACGGCTCCTGTAATTGCCTCTAAACATTCATTTGGCTAATAACTTCAGCTCTCTGTGCCACAATACAGGGAGGGGTGTGAAATTCCCTGCAATCCCTTGGCTTTCACAATGACAGCAGAGGTCCAAAGATGGACTGTCATGGTGTAAAACCTTAGATACATGTCTTCGATACAGCACTTTGCTAAATTAAATCTCACTACTAACATGAATCCTTGTTGAGAAAAACAAAATTAAAGCTGCAAGCAGCATTAGACGGGCCCTCGCACTTGTAGCGCATCGAGGCGCCCGCATTGCAGATTCTGGAGGTCTGCCGGTGTGGCTGTGAATATGCTACGCAATTCGGACGCTGAACGAAGGTGTTACACGTCACTTCCTGTGTCCCCTTTGTGGCGCTGCCGAGCACTTGGCACTACGACAATAAATGAATATTGGCATGTAGATGTGTTCGGGGCAGGACTGTTATCAAGCACGTAAAGTTTGGTGCAGATTTGAGCATGTATAGTTAAGTTACGACGACTTCATGTTTCACGGCGAAGCATGGATCGTCGCCATCCCGCCAAGGATACGCAGTTGAAGGAAAACTGACATGCTTTACAACATGACATCATCAATGTGGTAAGAGTTTTCTGAGATAAGAGAGATTTTTGAGATTTAATTTCCTTTCTTTTTTTAAAAAGGTGGTATTTCCGCTCTCGCAAGGGGGAACAGGGGAAATCCAATACACTGACCATCATAAGTAAATTAGACTGATGTGCATGTCCATTTAAAACACTTTATTTTACAGGTATGGTGGTTTCTCTGACAAAATGGGCCTGAATCCAGCCATAAAGTTTTATGGATAAACTTCTCAGTACAAACCTAGTCCCACGGCTTAGTGTGTGAGCTGTGAAGCTGCGGATTGGATTTGAAGCTTTTCTTCTAATTTAATGCCACACATATTCCTGTCAGTGCATTGTTGGGGTTGCAGTTGGGATCAACAGAGCCACAAAAAAATAAAAACTAGCAGCTGACTAAATGACCTCTAACCTCCAACAACTGAACCCGAGCAGAGAACTGCTTCTCAGACTGACAGTCCAGGGTTAATGTGACTATTTGTGCAGGAGCTGGTTTGAAAACTACTACAAAAACTACCTTTTAAAATGTTCCTCAAATTCAGTCTAAGTAGGAGCCACGTACATTCCAACAGCATGCACACAGGTTTACTCTAGTCTGTTAACCACACAAGCCCCATTGCAAAACTCACCACCACTCAGCTTGTCATGGCAGGAAGGGGGTTGCAAATCTCTCCAACCAGCCCGTGCAATTAGAATTGACTGAAAAGTAAAGTGTTCCCCAAGGACACAGCTGCTCGACTGACTTTAGTCAAAACACACATAGTTCAGGCCACATCCTGCAGATTATGGTTCACTTTCAAGAGCACAAGAGTAGGATTACAGATGTATTAGTGACCAAGTGTATTACATACAGTGACTACGCATACATTTTCCCAAATGAGAACAATGTGCACAAGGCTAATCTCTGTCATTGGTTGGTTCTCATTTGACTTATGATAACTCCTCTCCCTGCTGCTGATCTGGCTCTGTCAGTGTGTGCGTGCACTCCTCCCTCCCTTTCCCTTTCCCAGCGCAGCTTGCTGACCTAACAAAGCCTCTCCACAGTCACCAGCCTGACCCAGTAACCTGCATGCCTCCTATCTGCTGGAGACGACGAGCTGTAAGCTCCCATGTGAGCTGCAGAAGGGTAGGAAGTGTGAGTCAACAGCAATGTGTGACAAACAAAAGCTTCTCTGTTGTTTTAGAATTTTTTGTTTTAAAATATGTCACAGTGATATGGTTCCCCTCTTGACAAAGGCACTGTTTTGTCACCCCATCCACTTAAACAGCTGAGCTAAAGCCTTGTTGTGTGCAGATGGATATCACTTAGTGTGTTAGCAGATTGAGTTTAAAAAGTGATTCAGCAATCTGCAACTGTATCTGCTTATTAACAAATGTATAACAAAATTATAATAATCTAACACTTATATAACTTACCCCTTGGTTTCCCTTGAAACAAATCGATGGTTCACTTGGTAAAGATCCCTGAGGTGAGAGAAATAAAGAATGACATTTATTGTGGCATAGTAGCACATTTTTAGAGAGATCTGTATTCTAAATTAGTCCAGTAAACACAATTATGCTGTGATGAGTTTAAATGTAAGTTAAAGTTACTCAATCAATAAAGCCTGTGTGTTGTTAATGGTCTCCACTGGAGCTCATTACGGGACAAACTAGCCTACTTGTTAATTAGATAACTAGGCAGACGGTAGGCTCTCTGCTTTACTTTGAAGCAAGAGTAAGGTTTCCCATCAAACAGCTGACGGGCTTGTCTTTCCCGACAATCCCAGGCTTCAGTCCTGGTATGCTATGCAGCGATAGGCTATAGCCAAATGATTCAGGGGTAACGCAGTTAGAACTAACGGTAAACGAGTTTATTCATTTATACACACAAAAAATTTGCAATTCGTTAGTTAATAAATAGAATAAGCCACAAAAAAAAGTAATTTAACAAAACACAACACTGACTTTTTTTTTTAAGCTCAGGCGACAACTTTGACAAGAGTGAAATCATCTCCAAACACACACATGAGGAAAAGGTACCTTGAGGTTTTGGAAAGCCTCCAGCGCCCTGATTGCCGTGTCTGTGAGCTTGACATGGTACAGCGTCCTGTTTGAGCTGGTTTTCTTATTCTTTCCACAGGAGAGCCCATAGTGGTGCTCCTGCCTGAGCGAAGCCATCGCTGGCTTTTCTCTGTGCCCCGCAATTAAAGCTGCTTTCCTCGCTCAGCTCAACACGCTCATCGCTACGTCACGGTGGGGGCGGGGCCATGGCGACAACAGCACCGTGAACTGAGGGCTCCGTGAGCACCGCAAAGACTGTAGGCTGTGTTTTTACATGGGATTTACTCTATTAATATAATTGTCCGTATAATATGTCGAGATTTTTTTTTCATATTTCTTGTATACTCCTCTTATCTTCATATTTCATTCTTGGTTTGTCCCAAGGAAAGTCATCTATAGGATTATATATTGGGCCTATAGGATTTATATCTGCCATTTTTCATGTTAAAACTGCCAATATTCTTTTAAATAAACAATGCGTCACATTACTTTGTGTAATGTAAAAGGGCTCAAGCATTAGGACAAACCCACATCATTCAGCTCATTGTTTTGGTTTTTATACAACGGTTTTGGTTCCTCTCCCAAATCCCATTAACCTCATTTCCAGCAGCAGTAGGCAGCTGTTTTTGACAAAAAGGCTCTAAAAGTCCACTTTATCTACCTACCCAGCATCAAACAGCTGACAGGCAAAGTTACTGACCAGCTGGTGAACACAGCAGGTGAGCATTTAACAGCTAAAGAGCTAGGTATTTTTCTTAGTAGTGACCAAAACCAAGCTAAAAGGGTTGTATTGGACTTACAGTACATTTATCAGGCAGACAGAAAAACAACTGGTTCTAACACATGCTAATTTTGCTGTTTGCTCAATATGTAAATACATTTGCGTACGCCACATCAACTTGTGATGGTCATAATATAGCTACATAATAATATCGATAAATATATCACACTTTCTGCAGCCTGTGGTGTAATTAATACTGTACATAATACTATAAAAAAACAATGGACAGTATTACAGTCAGTTACTAAATCATTTTAATAGTATGTGATTGATGATAAAGCTTAAACTTTACCCACATACTTTATGAGTGTTATTTACACATTTGCCAAATAATTTTAGCATATTATATAAATTTATACAGTATAGCATCTAACAGCTGTCTGGGTTAACTGTCAAAAGTACTTTTAAGCAGAAACACACACACACTTTCCCTGTGTTTTCTCCATTTGAAGTGTGAAAGGCCCACAGCAAAGATGTGTGTGCAAGCCTGCCATTTATTTGAATCTCCTTTGCAAAACCTGTCAAATGTAGTACCCTGATTCTGATGCCTGTAGATAGACACAAACATGGTAAGAAATGTTTCACCATATTATGCAGGCTCTGTTTTGAACAGACTTTACTGGCAGCCAGGTCAGGAGCAACCTAACAAGCCGATCAACATTTCTTAATAAATACCAGTGTAGCATGTTAAATGAGCCAACCATCGTAAATGTGCCAGCTTGTGTGTTTTGGACAATGATTTATTAAACAAGACTAGACAAGTACATATTTGCCAGCCTGCAAAATGTGGCCTCTGAGTGAGACTGTTTATATAAAGCCAAAGCAAAAGACCATTACTGTGTCAGTGTAAGGAGGAGAGTAGTAGTAGCAGTAGGACAAAGACTGCTTTTTCACAAAAGCTAAATTAAATGATTTTAAAAAATGTAGGGTGGTGTCACAGCTCGGCTCAAAGGGAGGACAAAGAGAAGAGGACAACACATGAGTTTTAACTAAATATGTATTTAACAAAATTTAAGTTATGTTAAGTTGTGTTGAGTGTCTGCAAATAAACACAAGGAAAACCTTACCCAAACAACAAACCTTACGCCCGGAGAGAGGGAGTGACTGAATCCACCAGCTTATTTTGCTGGGGAGCAGTTAGGCCCAGGTGATAATAAGTGATGGACTGCTTCACTCCTAAAAAGAAAGGACAGCCCAAACAGGAAGTCAAGAGGGCTGTCACATTGGTGATCTGTGGGCCATAATTTCATTGGAATTCTGTTCATCACGTTGAACCCTGATGCATGTGATTTACAACATGTGTCAGTCACTCAGTAAAGGACATTTAAAGACAAAGGCCACACTGCCTGTAATCCTTATAAAATACTGGCTTCCAGGGAAAAGAAAGACACTGCTAAAACCCAGTATTAATAATGTTATGCAATGGATTTTTCTTATTGTGTAAAAGGCCAAAGGGAAGACACTTTTACATATCATTACATTACAAAATGTACAATGTAAATGTGGATTGTACCACTACTGATGATAAATATCTCCACTGAGAGAGACCAATTCTTGTCTAGCATCATGACATGAAACTGCGATTCCTCAGTTAAAAAGAGAGCGATCCAGCGATATTCAGCTCTAAAAATACATGTCTCACAAGACAGATCTAATTGCTGCAAGAATCTATTAATTCTAGTTTTAATCTAATTCAAAATTGTCTGGTGAACCACACTAGGGGCTAAAATAAAAATAAAAGGAAACCCAAGCGGCAATCACAACGTCGGTCAGTTTGAAAATAACCCAGGAAATATGCTTATCCTGAGAAGTTAATGGGCTTAGTTATCGTCATTTGTGACAGTCCAACTTTCCTTTTTCTTGTTGGTTGAGCTTAGACAGTGAAACAACAGAAACAGGAGCAGTTCAAACTCACTGCTGGGTAGACCTGTTATCTGTTAAGAAATGTGTCTCATAGCACCACAAACATGACCAAGTTGAATAATAGCAAATCTAAGCAACTTAAGTGTTTGCATAACTGTAGGAAAGCTCACAAGTGACGGTGCAGATTGGCAAAGCAGATGAGTCTGACAAGTAAGCCTATTTAGCTAAATGCTAAGCTACTCCCTGAATGAAAGTACATGACAAGTGGAGGAAGGGTTACTGGAGGTCAGCAGAGAACAGGCGGTTGCCAAATCTTCGTGTTATGCACAGCCATGAATCTGAGATTTGGAAATAAAAACATCTTTACCTTTAAACCTATTTTAACAATTTACATATATATGAAAATCCAGCGCCAGAGATGACATACTGTGTAATAGTACCTAGTATTTGTAAAAGTACTTAAAACCACAGTCCTTCCCCAACCCACTGATGCATGTAGGTTTGAAGTCGTTCCTCCAACAGCCAAGCAGTGGGAGATTAACCTATTTCAGACCCTCCCTCTTCTTTACCTGGCTCGTCTGTCTCATCCACTCATTGTCTTTGGTTTGCCATCTGCTGCATGGGAAACCGCTAATGCACACAGACCCCCTGGGAGTGACGTTTCACACCTGAGGTCAGTGACTCCCAGGACACCTGCAACTGGTAAGAAGCATTTTGTTCACATGTACTATTGTCCTTCATGTTTCCCTTTCTTTATTGCAGAGCAGTGTGTGTTATCAGTCCAAAACATCAGACTAAATAGTACAGATTATGTCACTACCTCACAGAGAGAACATAATGGTCTGTGGAAAATAATATTTCCATACATGACAGATAGGTGTGACTGATCAGCATTTCTCATTAGTAGACTGTGGAGAGCATCTCCAACCACAAAGGTGCTGTTCCCATCACTCTGCACCAAATGCAGAATAAGAATAATGTAGTTAAAACCATCACAGGCTTTATTCAGCTTTAATACCTTCTAAATGGATTTGCCTAATCATTATGTGTCATTAAGAGGTGGTAGCCTTTTTCTACCTAAAGCCCCTCCAGCCAGTTTTAACTGCCGTTTTTGGTTAACGTTCTTTCTCAAACAGAGAATGGGGGTGTGGCTAATAGTCGGACGTAATACATTTCCATGACAACCAAAAACTGACCGGGTGGAGTGTTCACTAACGATATGCTGTGTTAACATCACTACACTGTAAAGTTTAGTACACTTTACTGTCTGGCAGGAGTAGCTATTACTTACTCATGATAAAATCTAATGTGCACGTATCAGCTGTTATCAATCATACAGTCGATGGTCCTGTCACGCACTGCACACGATAAGTCCCACTACGTTTTATGGTGCGCTTACTTTACCGCGGGGGTGTATTACTCTGTTGAACTGTATGTAAAGACTTCTGATATCATTTCATCCGCCGATGCATTGGTGAAACGGCCGTCAGTAACATGCATGTTGCAGACTGTGTATAAGACGGTGGCAGGTGAAAGTGCGACGCGTTTTCTGTCATCTGTCCTCCAACACCGCACGCACAAATGCCATAATGAAAATGACCAGCACACTAAACCAAGAGGAGGAAACAAAAAAATAACATGAAGACCCTCTGTTAGCTAACTTTCTGCAATAACTATGCTAGCTAACTACAACTTAATTAACTTAGCTAACTAAACTAGAAAGACAAACCAACAATCAGACCCAGAGGGACATACTTACTGTAAGTTCTAAGCAAATTACATGATTGGTTAGCTAGGTCACAACAATGTTTATCGGTTTGACCTCTGACTTAACGAGCCGTGACGGCGTTAACGAGGCATGACAGTGCGCCTGCGCAAGCTTGGAGAATGACGTATGACTTATGGAATTACTATAGTCATACGTCACCAGCCCATTTTAACAACTAAGCAACTTTTGCAACTTCGAGCACAAAATTAAGCCATTTTTCAAAAAATATTTGGCGAACTATGTGGGTAATCAACATTGTAAGGAAATGACTCAGAAAAATATGAAATATCAGAAATGTCAAAATACACTGGAGGGGGGCTACATCAGAATATGTTTCACGCATATGTGTAAACATATGACATGTGTTTTTCTGCAGTCAATGATCCACACAAAAATCCAACACAGCACTGCACATTTCACAGAGAAAACACAGTTTGATTTTCACAAACACAGTGAAAATGACTCAAAGGCTGAGGCATAGAAAGGATGTAATGTGTACATTTGTATTCCAGTGTGCATCTACACACACACACACACACACACTGTTATTTCAGCTGGCAGGGATGGTGTATCTGGCAAAGTGAGAAAGCACTTGTATTTCGGAAAGGTATCAGGTTAGACACACCAACGCCTTTTATGTGAAACTAACACTTCGCCTGGTGTCAAACTCAACAGCACATTTATGGTGTTCTGTCACAGGTTGAAAAATTTGATTATCTTATTTGGGTAAGAATTTGAATAAGTGGAAATCATTGTTTTAGTTAAGCAATGTGAAGGCCAACATTACAAAGTAATGTACAAAATATTTTGTTCACACCATCGTTGATTGCAATAAAAGGGAGAATCTCAATTCCAAAAAATACAACATTTAGAAATGATAAACAATACAATCAGTTAAGAATGAGAATAGTCTATCTTCTTCACTAGAATATTTAAGTTAACAACTGATTTGTATTGTTCTGGCCTTAAGCATGAATTAATAATTAAATCCTAAACATTAAAGTACTGATAAAGTTAGCATGTTCAAATAAACTGACACACCTTATAAAGAGGGACAGATAAAATTAAGTTTATAAATGTACTGCATGTGCATTAACTTTATAATGTGTTCCACAGAGTAATATAACATATATAACTGTACGGTGCTCTTAATATAACTTAACCACTGCCTTATTGTATTTCTACTGTTTGAGTCATTTTCTAGTCTTATAGTAGTTTTTCATGTTTTCATGAATTGGTCAGCAGCTATAAGTCATGAGACTAGCTAACACTGTTGGTTGACCCCTTGCACAGGAATGTGAGAAATGTTGGTTTAAGATAAAAGAAATACTATGAATCAATGTTTCTTTTAGAATTTTAACTCAACAGGTAAAAAGACAAATGTGACTTATAACTGTGCTGGATGCAAATTTGTGAGTCTTGTAAAGCCTGAGAGTAAAAATGTTAGGAGTCCTAACATTGTTGCATCAAGCTACTCTCGAGGCTTCTGTGTTTCAGAGGTGAAGGAATTTCAAGGCTGTGTGTTACTTGTGAGGCATGTTGGCAGTAGACAGGCCCTACGGCTCCTCCATTTCTCACTAAAAGCTGTTGTTAGTAGTCAGGATGTTTTCCTGTTCGACCTGTATGGCCCACAGAACAAACAACATCGAAACTTATTGTATAAATAATATATAATATTCACCTTCTGTCCAAGCGTTAGATAAGAAAACTGATACAACTCTCATATCTGTACAATTAATATGCTAGAACTAGCAGCCAGTTAGCTTAGCTTAGCTTAGTTTAGCATAAAAACTGGAAACGGGGGGAAACAGCTAGCCTGGCTTCATTGAAAGGTAACAATATCCCCCTATCCCCCTATCAGCACCTGTATATCTTGCTAATCATCACATTATATTTTGTTTGTTTAATATGTACAAGAAAACAAGTGTAAAAACAACAATTTGCTGTTTTTCCCGAGTTATGTGCCAGGCTACCCTCCCCATTCCCTTATGCTAGCAAATAGCTGCTTGCTCCGCCTTTATATTCACCAAACAGAAAAGTGGTATCAATTCTCTCATCTTACAGTGAGCAAGAAAGAGAATAAGTGTATTAAGGAATGTGTTGAGACCTTATCTTCTGCTCTGTTAAGAATAACAAAATTAGGAGGCTATCATGTTTTCTACAACTTGTGTCCAAGGACACAGACTGCAGCTGTGCAGAAGAGGTTAAAACTACATTACAAAAGCTACTATGGTAACCTGGGACAGACCGAAAACCCACTGAAGCACCATGTAAAATAAGATTTAACCAAAACAATCTCCTTGATGATCACACAGGCTGTGAAATACTGTGGCTAAGCTCAAACTAACTACCTCCTTCCTCTAAAAAGATTGATATAATGAAAAAAATATCTGGACATTGTGATAATCTACTGTAACCACTTAGAAGCAGGCATATTCAGCACAGTCTGTGGGTTATGTTCACATCTGAGATTTGCACATTTGTTTTCACTGTCTTCAAAGTGAAGGTGGGTGCAAACTTTCCCACAAAGAAACACAATCAGACTTTGAATCCAGCTTTTCATTCCTTCTGAATGTGTGCGTGTGTTCCTCTGTGTCTATGCCATCACTCACACACATGCATGTGTACACTCGTTGCTAAGCAGACCCAGGTGTTTGGTGTTTTATTGAGATCACAGGCCCTTTGCAGTCACCACTTTTACAGTGACTGTACAGGTGTGACTGATCATTCCACGCATGAAAAGAAACAGCAGTCAAACAAGAACTGCTTGTGTCGTCCCGACCTCATAACTTCAGAGTTCTGAAGAGCTTTTATCAACGTTTTTAAGTATTCAGAAAGTTGTTGGCATCTGACAAGGTGTTGTTAATTGTTTGGGTTTGGTCATGAAACAGATGTCAAACCTACTGTACCACTACTGTATCACTTTCCTTCAACCTCCTATCCACATTCCCTGTTTTTGTTTGCTTCTCTGTCTTCAAACTGTTATGTTCAAATGCGGCAGCAGTGCATACCAACCACACTTTGCTTACAGCAGAATCTCAGTAGTGGCGGGACATTTAATTTGTCTGTGTTTTTACAGCATAATTGTCTAATTGGACAATTTTTGATGAAAATATCAGTCTTCTCTGGCATAACCAGCTCCCTGCCACCACACACAATAGCCAACAACAAATGGTGCCTGCCACTGGAACAGGATTGTGTAATTGGGAGCAGGAGCATTTCCCATAACCACATGGGAACAGTGACAGAGCGATCCAATAAAAGTCAGACACCAGACTACTGAAGCATTTATATCAAGGGACCAGAAGGGGCTGGGTCTTTTTAACCATGTTTTGAGAGAGCAGGGTAATGTAGTGACCAGACTTTTACACTGTGATGAATCTGATGCCTTTAAAATACAAATATGATGTGACTTACCTTAATGCATCTGGATTGTATTGTCTCAAAGGACTAATGAACTGGTTCAGTCTTGGATCAGGCAAGAACTGAGCAAGAATTAAGTCTCATTTAAATACATGACTTGTGATTGGGAGAACAATCTGATTTTGATTTACACCAACAAGACAAAGGGTCTACAGCCATGCTAGCAGCTCCGAGGGGTTGTACTTAGGCACAGTGGTGCTTTGAGCTAAATGCTAACAAGCTCACAATTACAATGCTTGCATTGCACTGATGTTTAGTAGGTAAAGTAAAAAGGACTGCAAGAACATGAAGTACTGAGTCATTTTCACTCTGTGTTGATGAATGATCACAATGAAGACATAAGTATATCCAGTTATTATCCAGCTCATGTTTGAACACTTTAGCAGGGCTGTCAATATGTTAAATATCTTATGGCTGACTGATACATCTCTGTGTTTTTAAAGAACAAGAAAAAACAGATCAGTGTGTTCCTCTTTTGTGTGTGTGTGTGGACACCACATTATGCCGTACCCTTTGAAGCTTGATTAAAGTCGTCGCCTTGTCAAGAGCTGTATTATGTATCACGACCAGGTAATCATACTTGAAAGTCAAAGGACTAGAAACATACAAAAGAGTTACATTGTGTCTTACTATATATTTAGTTTAATACTACTCATTTTATGCCTGTTGTTCAGCTGGGTGATTGGAGCTGCCTCATCCCGAGCTTTATGGGGGGGAAGGAAGGTACAGTCATTCAGCCCTGCTATAGTTTCCTCACTGCTCTTTAGGGTCTCCGTGACTCACTCAGGCCACAGGCGTCACCTTATTCAGGTGCCACAGCTGCACAGCACTTCCACAAAGGAGTGAGAGAGGGAGAGTAAAGAAGGATAGATCAAATGTGCAGAAAAAGAACAAGACAGAGGAAGAAATACAACTGAGAGAAAATGGCAACCTTATATATTGCTAATATATCTCCTGCTGCTGATGAGCTAGCCAGTGTGTCACCAAGTACACTGAGCATCATGCTGCACAACTTCATTACAAATGTGGATAACTGATAGCTAAAGGGTTTGGATTTCTGAGCCGGGATGGAGCACACATTATAATGCACAGGGACAACCTCTTCTCCCACAGTCAGTCAGAGACACAAATGAGCATATTTCATCCATCATTGAAACTGTAGATTGCTAGATGCACCATAGAGACACAACACAGACTGTGTTAAGTACTCATCATTATCCACATTATGCAGGCTTTTATAGTTGAAGAGCCCTGGGAGCAGGAGCAAGACTAAAGGAGCAAGCTACATCTTATACCGCCCTTCATAATATTTGTCTCCATGTGGCCTCTCAGGGAAAAGCCACTGTGGATATGTTACACCTTAGACCAACAAGAATGTACTTTACTGTTCAGAACCCGTCTGCTGTACTCACTTCCCTCTGCTCTCGTCTCAGGAGCCTCGTCTCAAGATTGGTAAGGGGTTCCCATGTGTCCTGCCACTCAGCTAATTGAGGCCTGGTAAAGGCACGTTTCCATGGAGGAAACTCCCATATGAGATGCTACTTTTAGTGCTGCTCTATTGGGAACACTGGCAAGTTTTTGCTGGACATTTTATTTATATTTTGTGCATAGAGGGACAGTAGAACCTTTCCATTTGTTGTCTTAATGGTTTCCTTACATTAATCACATTTTTCTTAATACAACCAGAGAAATTCAATTTAAGTTAGGAATTCTAACTTGTCCAAACAAATATGCAATGATGATCCATATACCAAAATAACTCATTTTTTTTACTTAAATAGAGTAGGCTACAACATTTGTTTAAAAACTAAATATTCTAAACAATGTTATCAATCTATTGAAGACAAGTGCAACACTATGCACGCCTTCCAAGAGATACTGAATAGATTTGAGCCAAATGCTAATGTCAACATGTAAACATGATAGTGCTAACACAGTGATCATCATCATGTGTGTTAATGATGATGTTTACAACATTCTCAACCAACAACGTTTTATGTAGTGTTAGTTTTGCAGATTTCTGATTATAAACCTGGCCAAGATAATGTGAACTGCTTTATCAAATTTCATGACAATCCATCCAATAGTTGGTAACTGGGCCATTTCATTCAAAACTCATGGTGACACTAGAGAAAAAGTCAGCGGATCATTAAAATCAAGTTTTTTTTATCTGGGAACCCTGAATGTCCATGGCAATCTATCCAACACTGGTTGAGATATTTCTGTTCAGAACCAAAGTGGAGTACTGACCAAGTGACATTTCCATCCAGAGTGACACTGCTAGAAAACTCCAGCCAATTATGATTTGTCACATGGAGTCTTTTGCCCGGAACTGAAATGTGCCAGTACTCTGGTATGCGGTACAAAAACTTCTACATTTTATTCTTTGGCGTACCATGACATTGTCTTGTACACTAGCACTTCTAACAAACGGCCGGTACTCTTTTCTGCCCTCTCCATATAAGGTTCTTGGGCCCCAAATAAACTGTATTTCCCAGGGGGCTCTACATTACGCTTACCTGTTCCCATTCTCCTTGCCTTTTTTCTTTGTTGGCAGCAAATCTAAGTAATACTACATAAACCTTACCTTAGGGCACAAAGAGAACACAAACAGAGTCAGATGATGGCACAACAGAGCTTTGATAGTAAAATCCTACCCTACCAAGTCGTGATTGTTTGTGTGACACACTAAAACTAGAGAGAAGCAAAATAATCCAGGGATTTCGACGGGAATAAGGAGCTAAGGGCAACCTTACTGGGTGCCTTTTGTGGAAACAGGTTCAACACTTGTCAGTGTCACTTTTTGTGAACCGATCAATTGCAACCTGGACGGGGTGGAACATTGTCAAAAAGGTTGATGTGCTACACCAAACTTTCAAATGTTGAACTCATTGTTGCATTATGGTTGTGATTACTGAGGAGTCAAACAAGTTCGTTCTTAGCATTAACAAACTAGAAAATGACTACTACTGTATACAATTTGTTTTGCACAAGATTTAAAGATTGAACAAAACCTATGTTTGTTGTGTATTTCTTAAACTGCTGTATTATACTAACTCATCCAGGTTGTGGATAATGCATGTGCACTGGACAGATGTAGATTTAGCCAGAGTCAGTAAAGCCTAGTTCACTACACGATTTTTAGCCCCATTTGACAGAGTAGACAGAGCTGCTGTCAGCTCGTGTAGTGTGTGACCTGTCACAATCAGTCATGTACTGTGAACGCCACAACGACTTCAAGAGTCCCGTCACAAGACGGCAAGTTGTGTAGTGTGAACGGCACGGCCATCGGCTGACGCTGAAAGTCATGTAGTCTGCACAAGCCTTAAGCCATTGTGCCAATATGTGCTAAATAGCCTCCTCTTTAGAGCAACACATTTCCCTAGTTCTATTTATTTACATCTATTTTATTTATTTTATTATCTATGTTCTCAATACTGTGTTGGCCATAATAATTTGTTGTGAGAGACACACTGATGAGCTCAGTGGAATCAGTAACATCCCATGCATACAGAATGTTTTCAGTGAGTCGGCTCTGCACTGCACAACCTTTAGATTTCACAGAGATGGAATAATTCTCTGTACTTTACATGCAGAGTGGGGAGCCGTCAGTCAGATCGTCTGTCGCTGGAACCAACCAAGATGAGTCAGCCAGGAGACAGTGGTGAGCTCATCCACAGCAGGAGGACGAAGAGACAGAGAAAAAAACGGAGACATCTTAAGCAAATATGTTTTTTTAAAATAAGGAGTACATGATCCATATTTTGACAGTTGAGGATGTTTGTGTGTGTCTTTTATGTTTACTATAGTTCTGGTGCAATTATCCAAAATCAATTTGATGTCAGACCCATCAACCTTGTCAGAGGCACTTGAAATGATCCACACCATGCACTGTTATCTAGTCTTCCATATACTAGACATTGTGCATTAGCTGAGAAATGGCTGTTACCTTGGCAACCATTTCAAAACACATCATCTGGACAATGTCATGATTTCATTAAATTATCGTAATGAGACCAGTCTTGATGTAAGCCCATTTTGCTCAGCATAATGAAAACAGTGTTGTGGATTCATCTGTATTCATCTGTTGTTCTTTTTAGTCAAATGCTATAAATGTAGTTCGGAATCAGTGTGCAAAGTTGCAATGTTGAGGACTTTTTAGCAACAGCCTGTCGCATCTACAGTTGTCTTAACGCATTCCTTCATTTTGTGCTGTTAAAGGGTTACAAGTGACTTAAAACAGGATACAAATGCAGTAGAAGACAGGATGTATGTCAGGTGTAAATTTAGAAGAATGAAGCCATCATTTTCTCTTTGGATGACTGCAATTGTTCAGTGGCTTGTGAAAGAACATTCAATTAAACTGTATCAGAGGACAGGTTGTCACATTTAGCTGCACACTACAACGTAGATGTGCAAAATCAGAAGTTCACACGAAAGCTAATTTGTGAATGAGCAAAACAAATTGAATTTGATATTTTTTCCTGATATTCTCACAATGTTCACTTGGTGTCACAGCTCCTATTTTAGGCATTGTGTGACAGCACTGACTCACAGAAAGAAGTAAAATGGTAACATTAGGTCCCAACTCACAGGGACCACCAAAAAATCAGAATAAACATTAAAATTGTTTATTCAGCTCACTCAGACAGCATTAAGTGGACAGATCAGTGCAAGGCACATTAGTTCAATTAATTTGTGTTAAATGTCAAACTCATTGTTAGAAGATATGTGTGAGGCTCTTTTTTTTTTTGCGGGAGCCTTTTTCATGTATTCCCTTTGTTCTCATGCACCTGACTTGACTTCTTGGAAAGAAGTCACGAAAGGGTTTCTCTGTGCTTTCAGAAGGGTTACATCCATAGTCCTGTCAGTGAAATTCAACCCAGCCTAATCTCCACCCCTGCTGGATTGTGTTTAGTGTTTCCATGGCACAGGGTCAACCGGTGAAACATCTGCAATCCAGGAAAAATTACCTTGGCTTACCTCGGCTCACGTGCCTTCTTTTGTCCCTAAATAACTTTTGATCAGGTAGACTAGTTTCCCTCAGGCAGGGCAGTTAAACCACAGATAAAAGATAAAACAATGGCTCTACCAAAATGGCCTCTAAGTAGGGTGAGATTGGAGTGGAAATACTAAAGAAGAATGGAAGAAGGTAATTTTGTCTTGCTCCATCGGCTCAAAACAGTAAAATGTCCCTCCTCCACCTCCCTTTTTAATCTGTGCAAGAAACATATGGCACTAGATGCACTAAAGTTGTATTTTTTAATTAATCTTTTACAGTTTTTCTCAAATGCTAAAACACAAAAGCCAATCCTCTAAACCAAATGACCAGTTGTCTAAACACATTTACTAAATCTAGCCATCATTTTCCAATATCATAAACACATTTCACATGAAGACACAATTCACAAAACACAATCCTCCGTTCACATAAATCTTAACACATTTTTCCTTGCTAAAACACAAGTTGCAAAAGAACTCTGCTCATATTCTCAAATGAAAGCTCATGTGATGCAAAATGCTTGCCACAGTCAGCAATATTTGAACAAAATGAACACACCTGGTGTCATTCATTACACACAACGACTCAAAATTGAAAACACCTGTTGCTAATGCTGTGACCACATGTATAAAAGCAAGTTCAGAGTGAGCAGTTTGCTGAAGATTCCAAACAAACACAATGGATGAAGGCAGAGTCAGGGGAAGAGGTAATCGAGTCAGAGGAGGAGAAGAGGAGCAGGACGCAGGAGCAGGAAGAGGAGCAGGAGCAGGAGCAGGAGCAGGCAGCAACGAGGGAGAGAAGGTCCAGGAGGGAGAGCAAGACAACCTCGCACCATCATTACGGATGAGATGTGCGCAACAGTCATTGACCATGTCATTGTCCATGGCATGACAATGGCTGAAGCAGGATTAAGAGTCCGTCCAAACCTGAGTAGGTTCACCGTGGCCACCATTATCAGGGCATTCAGACAACACAACAGGTATTGTACTCTATTGCTTTCTTTGTCACAATACAATTTTACAAGCCTGTGAAAGTAGTCTATTAGTTTCAAATCAGTTGTTACTGTATTGTAAAACATGTCAATTGACAACATGTTCCTTTCTTTAGAGTTGAAAGAATGCCACATAGAGGTGGGAGGGTTGCCATATTTACAGCGGCACAAGAAACCCTCGTTGTGGATATGGTTCGTGAGAACAACCTCATCAGACTCCGGGAGATCAGAGACAAAGTCATTGCCGATAATGTGAACTTTGAGGGCATTGATGATGTCAGCTTGGCCACAATAGACCAAGTTCTCTGGCGCCAAAAGATGCGGATGAAACAAGTCTATAGGGTTCCCTTTGAGCGAAACTCTGCACGACACAAAGACCTACGTTACGAGTATGTGCAAGTAAGTATGCATCCATGTTCACAGTACAGTTAGTGAACATACTGTGTTGCTCAGTGGCCTACATTACTTCTGGACAATACTATGCTACCTGATTGACTGTTCTGAACACCTGTGCACTTTCACGTTTTCACAGAGGATATTGCAGTTGGACGCGATGGCCAGACCTCATGAGTACCTCTTCCTGGATGAGGCTGGCTTCAACCTGCAGAAACGAAGGCAAAGAGGCCGTAACATCATTGGCCACTGAGGTTCCTGGCCAACGGGGGGGTAATATTACTCTTTGTGCGGCCAAGGGTTTGGAGGGGCTTGTCCACCGGCAGGCTGTCCTTGGGTCTTACAACACCCAACGTCTCCTAACCTTCCTAGAGGAGCTAAAAGAGATCCTCCTGGACCGCCAACAACACCATCCTGGGCCCGAACATCCCATTTATGTGATCATTTGGGACAATGTACGCTTCCACAGAACAAACCAAATCAGAGTGGTTCACCACCAACAGTAACCACTTTTTAAACGTCTGTCTGCCACCCTACTCCCCTTTCCTGAACCCTATAGAGGAGTTCTTATCGTGGAGATGGAAGGTTTATGACAGACAACCATACACTAGAGAGAACTTCCTAAGGGCAATGGAGCTGGCGTGTGTTGACATCCCAGTGGAGAACTTCCAAGGATGGATCCGCCATTCCAGGGCGTTCTTCCCGCGGTGCCTAGCAAGAGACAATATAGCCTGCGATGTGGATGAGGTGATGTGGCCCAATGCAGCTCAGCGACATGATGCTGCACAGTGATTGTGGTGTAAATAAAAAAAAAAAAAACGTCACACCCTGATGTTTTCAAGAGTACTGTTGTGTGCAATAGATTCTGTTTTTGCATTGAGTTGTGTTACAGTAGTGTACAGAATTTACTATAGATTTATACTCTTCATATGAAACTCACAAATCTAAATGCCCAATCCTCTGCAGAGATCTAAGAAGATCCATTATTGTAAAAATATGCATTGGCAGTTATGAAACAAAGAACCTTCTCACAAATTGAGCATTGTGTTTTCAATTGTTTTGCTGTAGTGTGTAATGATGTATAGTGTTTACATTTTTGAAAGCTTCAAGCTGCTCTTTTGGTGTGAAAGTTTGAGTTTTGAAGGGAGAAGGTGTGGTTGTGTTTATGTAGCTTTAGAAAAGGGTGTTGTGTTTAGACATTGGAGAACATGGACAAAACATTTGTGAAATGTGTTTTAGCATTTGAAATAAACTGTAATGTTACGGATAGTGATGTTTCAGTCTTTTCTTAGCTGGTAAAAAAAGAAGCAAAGGCTTGTGTCTTAAGTTATCTAATAGCCTAGAACACATGATCAAACTGAGGTATGGGAAGGTTAAAGACATTCTTTACATCTTCCGTAATGAATAACTCCCTTCTCTTTAGGATGTGCACCCTATACCAGCCTATCAAGAACTTACCTGATTTTGGCAGAGATGACAATACACATGCAACACACATTACCCCTTTTCAGCATATTAGTATGTTGAAAGCTTTATGGCCGGTGCAGGGGAGAACAAAGACACGGTAGCTCTGCATTAATCTTGAGAAGCTGGAGTCTCTATTCATTAGGCAGTGTAACTTACACTGTACTTTTAGAGCTAAACTGAGGCTTATTGTTGGCCATTCTCTCTCTGCTTGCCTGCCATTCACCAGTCTTGTGCAGAGTTTTGCGTGCATGCCGTGCTGCTAACTGCATGCACATTGTGATTCCTCATGGGTATTTAAAAACAATATAAGATTCTTTGTGTGGTTCATCAATGGTGAGAAACGATCCGAAGGTCCCACGAGGCACAACACCGGTGAAGCTGGGACTAAGTCTCTTCAGCAAGTGTTCCTCTTCTGCCACTACACACATACTACGCCAACACATGCGCACTGACGCCCCTTCCTTAAGGGTTAGGGTTACAATTTTGGATTTATTCACACTCTTTTCTTTTATTAAAAGCTTCTACAGGATTATATGTTGAAATATTATAGCAGGCATTGTATTAACTGATTGGGAGAACACTGGTAGTTCTATGTAAAATCAGACATTGAGCACTCCATATCGCCAAAATGGCATAATCCTCGTTTCGCTGCGAAGCTTCGACTGTGAGGTTGACAATCAGGCTCCGCCCATCGATGCATCAAATCTTCGACTATACATGGTCAACACAAAGGTCTGTCAACATGACATAATCCCTTGTAAGATTGACATAATTTTTTGTGTTAAGTCAGCAATTTTTAATTTTTGAGTTAGTTTTTGTCATGGGTAGCTGAGTGTAATGGTAGGGAGCAGAGGTTTGGACCCAAATGTGTTCAAAGTTCAAAGCAGGGATTTATTAAAGTTAAACAGAACAGATTTACACTGGGAGCACAGCGGCAATAGTCCAAACAAAGGAAACTCCAAACCAAAACATAATCCACAGGGTACTCCAGAAACAACGAACAAAGTACAATCCACAGGGTAATCCTACAACAAGGAACGAAGTACAGAGAACAGATTGCGACAGAACACTCAACATCAGACGAGGACCTAACAAAGGCAATCAGACACAGACACAGGCAGGCAGAGTGATCACAGGGGGAGCAGACAGAACCAGACCAAAATGCACAAACACAACTGAACATCAAAAGGGAAACTAAACACAACAGGAAACAAGGAAAAATTTTTATAAATAAATAATCACCAGACAGAGAACACAAACCAACACTTAGCAGACAGAAAAATAAATAATGCAATTAAACTACAACCTAACAAGGAACAGACTAAGACTGGGATAAAACAGAAAGCACAAAGCAGACAAGACCAAAATAATACAAACACAGAACCAGGAGTTAATACCAAAACATGAACTAAAACACAAAACCAAAATACAGGACTAAAACTAATATACAAGATAAGACAGTTACTAAGAGAAATAAACATGAACAAAAGAAGAAACAAGGTTACAAAGGAGAAACACAAAACCCCAAACCATGACAGACTAAACACAGGAAAAACAAGAGCACAAAAGCAAAGTCCTAACAGTTCCCCTCCCCTGAAGAACGTCCCCAGAAGTTCTTAAGCCTCCACTCGCCCTGGCTTGGTGACTGAGGAAAGGAGGAGGGCAAGTCAAACCAGTGTGGGTGGAGGGAGGACAGCAGGATGGCCAAAGAGGGACCAGGGGATATCAGGTGGGCGGCCCGAAGGCAGGGCAGAGAGGGACCAGGGCAGTTCAGGGGGACGACCAGCAGGTCAACCTGACAGGCCGAATAGGTCAGGAGGCAAGTCGGGGGGCCGGGAGCTAGGGCAGAAGCCCTCTGGAGGCTGAACAGGAGATCAACGGCGAGGACTGGAAATCTCAAGAGGCCTGTGATGAAGGCAAAACCTCTCCGGAGGTCAGGCAGGAGGCTGGCAATGGGGGGCAACCCACCAGGAAGCCATCGGCGAAGGCGGAACCTCTCCGGAGATCGAGCAGGAGGCTGGCGTCGAAGGCAAAACCCCTCTGGAGGCCAGCAGCGAAGGTAAAAACCCCTCAGGAGGCTGGCGGCAAAGGCGAAACCCCTCTGGCGCCCAACAGCGAAGGCAAAACCTCTCTGGAGGCCGGCAGCGAAGGCAAGATCTCTCTGTAGGTCGGTCAGGACAGAAGACCAACAGCAAAACTGCTGAACAGGGGACTGGAGACAAGGCTTCTGAGCTGAAGGCCAGCAACTGTTCAGACAACTGGGAAACCGGGCCTTGTACCGTCACAACTGGGCTGGGAACCGGTGACTTAACACACAACTGGGAACCGGCACAACCTGGGCCACCAACAGAGGATCAGGAGCTGATTGTAACAGAACACTCAACATCAGACGAGGATGTAATAAAGACTGAAGAGAGCAAGTACACATTTAAACACAAGGTAATGAGCAGGGCGGAACCAAGACCAGGTGGAGGAAATCAGACACAGACACACAGGCAGGCAGAGTGATCACAGGGGGAGCAGGCAGACCCAGACCAGAATGCACAAACACAACTGAACATCAAAAGGTAAACTAAACACAACAGGAAACAAGCACAGAAGACAAACACTGTCAAATAAATCATCACCAGACAGAGAACACAAACCAGCACTTAGCAGACAGAAAATGAAATAAAACAATTAAACCACAACCTAACAAGGAGCAGACTAAGACTGGGATAAAACAGAACACAAGCAGACAAGACCAAAATAATACAAACACAGAGCCAGGAGTGAATACCAAGACATGAAAGACACAAAACCAAAATACAAGACTAAAGCAAAGATACAAGATAAGACAATCCGTGTGTGGTGCTTTCATTATTTCGTTTCAAAACCAAATTGGAAAAAACAAAAAAACAAGTCGTTTTTTGTTTTTTTTCTGTTTAAAACCAAAACGGAATAATGGAAAACCAAAAAACAGACATCTGTTTTGTTTTTCTGTTTTAAACCCATAACTGAAAACAAAGGAGATGCGTTTTGTTCTATGTTTGACTGGTGTTGTATCCCTACAACCCGTTCTCACTCCCCAACTCATCACTTTTGGCATGGTCAAGGCCTATTGGTGTCTGTTTGTAATGCAGTGGGGATCCCTATAACATCATAGGTCAATGCAGTGGGGGAAGCCCTGTAGCGTCAGTTTGTGACGGTAAAGGCAGGTATATGATATTTAACAGAAAAGACTGAGTAATGAGGTGAATGGAGGGCCAGAACCAGGAGAACGATGTTTATGTACACTTTGAAACAAAAAGTCAATATTACATATTTATTTTATTTAATAGCCTATAGGCTAAGGCTATTTCTTTTCAAGTCGCATCTCATATCATATACAATATAGGCTACTTGTTTTGCAAGATCGCGTCAAGCTGCCACTCAAGCACTCAAAATTCTCCCTTTTCTAGCTTAAGTACGTCAGCATACCCAAACATGTTTATCAAGGATTTTTTCTCGAGGCTACAGGGTGCGAACTACGGGGGAGCCAGGGGGAGCTTTACTCCTCTTAATAGCACATGAGCTCCCCTGAAAAAATGATTTCTTATATTTTGGGGGGGTCTCTAAAATATGCTACAATATGCTATTTTTGCCATTCATTTTCTATAGCCTATCATCATGGATCATGCATAAATCAGCGTCAGGCCTCATCCAGCCAGAGGGATCACTGACCGTCCGCAACGCACCGGGTCCTCCAGGTGAACTACTCGAGTTGACGAAGTTACGTTACAGATTGCTGAAATAAAACCGTGGTGTTTTGTTGGGAGATGCAGTGACAGAAACCAGCGGTGAGAAAACTATAAATCGCTATGACGTTAGAAGATGCAGACAACTTGGATATTTTACAAGCACTGATCAGGTAAAGCAACACTGAACACACCTACAATTCCTTTATAGCTGAGGCTCTCTGAGGGACGAGATCCTCAGCTATAAAGGAAAGAGGTGCGTCGGATTTATAAAACAAAACTAGTGTCCTTGTGAAACAGCACCCGGTGCTATTATCATTTTATCTTAATTAACCTGTTTTTATAATTGGCAGAAGCAGCTTCACGCAACAGATGTGGCAGTCTCTCTACACTGTTTTGACCTGACCTTTTTTTTCTCTGTGAGATGGAGGAATTTAGAAAGTTGTGTGGTCATCCAGCCAGTGGGTCCGATCACGAACGGTTCAAAGCGCGACGGTAGTAGATCTACTACACAACCCATTGTTGGTACCTGAGAGGGAGTGGGTCGCTGGGGCGTACAGAGCCAGGGACAAGAGATCGCGGAGCGGCCAGACGCGCTTCGGACGGTCGGTGATTGTTCCCTCTTGATTGTTCCCTCATGCTCCAGTATAATTGAGTACCGCGCTATGTTGATGCGCTGCGCAGTTTTTTATATCATAATTTATATTTGGGCATGGTGAGTGTAAAGTCAGCTCAAGTCTAAAGGCTCAAGTCCAAGTGAAGTCACGAGTCGTTGGTGTTAAAGTCAAAGTTGAGTTGCAAGTCTGCTTTGATTTTGTCAAGTTGAGTCTAGTCATAATTTTTGTGACTGGAGTCTGACTCGAGTCCAAGTCATGTGACTCAAGTCCACACCTCTGCCTGGTAGCAAGTACAGGTACAACTTTTCCACAATGGAAAAACAAAAAAAAGGTGAGTATAATCGAGGCAAGTTGAGAGGAGTCGAACTGGTACCATGCAGTGGAAAAGGGGCTTAATAGAACTTAAATGAACAAAAGAATAAACAAGGCTACAAAGAAGAAACACAAAACCCCAAACCATGACAGGCTAAACACAGGAAAACAAGAGCTCAAAACCAAAGTCCCAACAGTTTTACTGTGTCTACTCAGTTTTTAAATGTTTATTTGACAAGTAGTCACTTTCTTGTTCAATACAATGAAGAAATTTGTGTTTGCTTACAGTAACAAAAACACATAATTACAATATGGGTTGCAGTGTTATGCTGAACACAAAACTGCCCCAGTTTTCTATGGTTTGACCAACTTATTATTTTTTAGTACACATAATTTAGTAAAAATTTGTCACAGCCACATTAAATTTAAACGTTGAGAACAACTTCCATTTCATTGTTTGTGTAACTTCAAACCTTTGAGTAGAAAGAAAATCTGCATTTGCATTGTAATTTTTATGTCAATATTTTATGTTAAAATGACTGTATGATGTATTGTTATGCTCACTAGACGGCATAGAAATTGTGAGTTGTGTATAAATTGTTTTAGTATTTTAAATAAATTTGCATATATCTATACATCTATATATATATACCTATAGAGATATATATATTATAATTGGTGTTTATTAGACACTTTCTTGGTCAATAAAATCAAGAGATTTGTGTTCACTTACAACAACAACAAGACTTGTAGTGTTAAGGCTGAACACAAAATGTTTTTCTGTGTATTTACTAATGTGTGATGTGTAAAAAAGAAAAAATCTGGAAAAGCAACATTCAATTTAAAGGTTGGGTACAACTTCCTTTCCTTTCTGTAAATGTATTTAACCAGGAGAAAAGATCTCTTTTTCAAGGGCGCTCTGGCCAAGTAAGGGAGCAGGACAGCAAGTCTGACTGTACAAACATAAAATAACACAATGCAATCAGTAACATTTACCCTTTTACCTATACAAATGGAACAGTAGCAACCCATTATCAAAACCAGTACATTAAAACTTCAATAAGCAGTTAAATACACCAGTGTAACGCTTGCTTATTCAAAAACAGTTACATTCATCTTTAAAACCCTCTGTAAACTTAAGTAATTGAGTAAAAAAAGCCTGAAAATGTATTGTAATGTATATGTCAATACAATGTGAATAAGTAAACTCTTCTTCAGCAATTTAGGGTTAGTAAGGAATCTTTTTTTTAATTATTATTGACAGCAACAAACAACACATCCTTTTTGCCATGGTAAAACAATGCTTTTCTACAGTATATACAGCGTATCTATTAGATAAGTAAACTATGTCTTTATTATTCTTTACATTGGTGAGTACAGTCCAGGTGTTGCAAAACATAATTTAAGTGGTCCCATTGTGGCTCTTTGGGGATAACTCACTGATCAGGCCCTCATTTGAAAGCACCACTCTCACGCTGGGCTCTATCAGCATTATAAGCAAGGTTCTCTGTGACCTTTTGGAAAAAAAAAAAAAAAAGTATATATAGCAGGGATTAACTGGCATGTCTGGCCCCTCAACTGATGTCCATTTGACCTGGTTGTCTCTACCAGGACAGCAAGACATTCAATAGATGTTTGCTGTAAAGAATAGGCCAACATAAAATCACAGTATGAAGAATCGGGTTGACAGGATTATAGTTAGTTTGCAATATGGATCCAGCAAGTCTGTGGCGCTACTTGGTGGTGTCGGATGCACAATACATAACATACCAGAGGTTCTCAATTGGATTCTGGTCTGGGGAACGTGAGGGCCAATCAGTGGCATCAATGCCTTCGTCATCCAGGAACTGCCTACACACTGTGGTCACATGAGGCTGGGCATTGTCCTGCACCGGGAGGAACCCGGGGCACACTGGACCTGCGTAAGGTCTGGCCATGGCTCCTAACAGCAGTCAGGGTACAGTTGGCTAGCATGTTGAGATCTATGTGACCCTCCAAGGATATGGCTCCCTAGACCATCACTAACCCACTACTGAATCAGTCTCGCTGGATGCTGTTGCAGGCAGCATAATGTTCAAACATGGCGTCTCCATACTCTTTCATGTCTGTCACGTTCAATTCAATTCAATTTTATTTATATAGCGCCAAATCACAACAACAGTTATCTCACAGTGCTTTTCATAAAAGAGCAGGTCTAGACCGTACTCTATGATGCTATTTACAGAAGCCCAACAGTTCCCACCAAGAGCAAGCACTAGGCGACAGAGGCAAGGAAAAACATCCTTTTAAGAAGCAGAAACCTCAAGCAGAGCCATGGCTCAGGGTGGGCGGCCATCTGCCTCGACCGGTTGGGGGTGAAGGAGAGAGACGGAGAGAGAGTGAGAGAGAGAGAGAGAGGGGGAGAGAGAGAGCGAGAGAGATTTGAAGTTTAGCTAACTGATGAGTTTCATCTGGTTTGATCGATAGATATAACTGAGTATCATCTGCATAACAATGAAAGCTTGTGGAATATTTCCTGATAATATTGCCTAAAGGAAGCATATATAAGGTGAAAAGGATTGGTCCGAGTACAGATCCTTGTGGAACTCCATGACTAACTTTGGCATGCATGGAGGACTCATCGTTAACATGTACAAACCTGCAAATCTGATAAATAGGACTTAAACCAGCTTAGAGCGGTTCCTTTAATGCCAATGAAATCTTCCAGTCTCTGCAATAGGATCTGATGGTCAATGGTATCAAATGCAGCACTAAGATCTAATAAAACCAGTACAGAGACAAGTCCTTTGTCTGATGCAATAAGGAGGTCGTTAGTAATTTTCACCAGTGCTGTCTCTGTGCTATGATGAGCTCTAAATCCTTACTGAAAATCCTCAAATAGACTATTGCTCTGTAGAAAGTCACACAGCTGTTTAGCAACTGCTTTCTCCAGGATCTTAGAGAGAAATGGAAGGTTAGATATAGGTCTATAGTTGGCTAAAACATCCAGATCAAGTTTGGGCTTTTTCAGAAGAGGTTTAATTACAGCTACTTTAAAGTAGTGTGGTACATAGCCTGTTGATAGAGATAGATCATATCTAGTATAGAAGTGCTGACTAAGGGTAAAACATCTTTAAGCAACCTAGTCGGGATGGGGTCTAAGAGGCAGGTTGATGGTTTAGATGAAGAAATTATTGAAGTTAGTTGGTAAAGGTTGAGGGAAGCAAAACAGTCTAAACATTAATCTGGTTCTACAGCTGATTCTAAGGTTCCTGAGTTTAAAGACTAAGAACAAGGCTTTCAAATGAGTTATAGTTTAGTTTAGGTTTAGAGCTGATTAGTAGGCTAGAGTTGAAGATAGCTGCAACTCCACCTCCTCGGCCTGTGCCTCGAGGAATGTGAGTATTAATATGACTGGGAGGGGTGGATTCATTTAGGCTAACATATTGTCCATCACCCAGCCAGGTTTCAGTAAGACAAAATAAATCAATATCATAATATCATATTAGTTCATTTACTTGTACACCTTTAGAAAAGAGAGATCTGATGTTTAAGAGTCCACATTTAATTTTCCTGTTAGTTTGCACTATTGCTCTTGTGGTTTTAATTTTTATGAGGTTTTTATGCACAGCTCCTCTTCTGTTTACCTTTGATTTAAATAATTTCGATGGTCAGGGGGCAGACACCGTCACTATATGATTTTCACTAAGTAACTCCTGAAATGAAGGAGCAGAGAAGTGTGTTAGACTGCGACTCTGCGTAGGGTTTTGGGTGGGTAACTGCTGAATTAGAAGGGCAGAGAAGTGTGTTAGACTGCGACTCTGCCTCCTGGTCTCAACTCTGGGTTGTCATGGATTCATTTTGTTCTTGTATCGATGGGAGACAGAACGGACCCAAACGCAGCGCTGAGGGTAGAAAAAGAGATTTATTGAGGAGAAGCAGGTTCGAGGCGAGGGCAGGTGGAAGGAGGGGGAGAGGCAGACGAGGACACGGGGAACCGAGAAGCTGGAGGA
Source organism: Micropterus dolomieu (assembly GCF_021292245.1). Classification (NCBI taxonomy): domain Eukaryota; kingdom Metazoa; phylum Chordata; class Actinopteri; order Centrarchiformes; family Centrarchidae; genus Micropterus; species Micropterus dolomieu. Next base: position 26,772,111 of record NC_060169.1, on the reverse strand, counting down.
ACGGAGGGCACTAGGCTGGAGGCTTGAGGGAGGCTGGCAAACGGATAGGAGAGGACGCGGAGACTGGGGTCCAGGCGGGGTGCGAGAGGAGAAGCGTCGTGGAGGCGGCGAGAGGAGGAGGCAGGCGAGCGAGCCCGGCTGGCCGAGCTGGGAGGCAGAGGTGAGTGAACCTGGCGGGGAGAAACAGAGAGACAGGGTTAGTAGGCAAAGAGGACGTGAGGTAAAAGGAATATAAGAAAAAACGCCAGAATGAAGCGGCGACACCGGGTCAAGAGCTGCGACGATCGAGCGAGGATGGAGTGGAAAGCCGGGGTAGATATACTGGCTGTGATGAGGCTGATGGCTGGCAGGTGCGGCGGCCGGGGATGGAGGTAAACGAGGTGCAGGTGTGGGTAGCCACACTTGTTGTCCAGGCCGGTAGGCGGGGGCTGGAGTGCGATGCCGGTCTGCCAACCGGCGATTGCGGACCGCAGTGCGCTGTAGGGCGGCCGTGGCCTCCCTCCAGATGCGGCGGCAACGGCGGAAGTGGGCCCGTACTGAGGGGACCGCTATTTCTGCTTCCTGGGACGGGAACAGGGGGGGTTGGTAGCCCAATGAACTCAGGAAGGGGGACATTCCGGTGGCAGCGCAAACCTGGGAGTTGTGGGCGTACTCGATCCAGGGGATCTGTGAGCTCCATGAGGCCGGGTTCCTGTACGCCACACACCTGAGTGCCGCCCCCAGGTCTTGGTTGACCCGCTCGGCCTGTCCGTTGGTCTGGGGGTGGTAACCTGAAGAGAGGCTGGCGGTGGCGCCAAAGGCGCGGCAGAAGGCTCTCCAGACCTGAGACGTGAACTGAGGCCCCCGGTCGGAGACGATGTCTTGAGGGATGCCATGTAGACGGAAGACATGGTTGATGAGGAGGCGGGCGGTTTCCAAGGAAGAGGGGAGTTTAGGTAGGGGGACAAAGTGGGCGGATTTGGAGAAACGGTCGACGATGGTGAGGATGACCGTGTTCCTGTTGGATCTGGGGAGTCCGGTGACAAAGTCTAAGGCGATGTGGGACCAGGGGCGACCGGGGACCGGGAGGGGGCGGAGCAGGCCGGCGGGTGGTTGAT
>NC_060169.1:26748341-26770914 GCF_021292245.1 Micropterus dolomieu | reverse complement strand
AACTACAACTTAATTAACTTAGCTAACTAAACTAGAAAGACAAACCAACAATCAGACCCAGAGGGACATACTTACTGTAAGTTCTAAGCAAATTACATGATTGGTTAGCTAGGTCACAACAATGTTTATCGGTTTGACCTCTGACTTAACGAGCCTTGACGGCGTTAACGAGGCATGACAGTGCGCCTGCGCAAGCTTGGAGAATGACGTATGACTTATGGAATTACTATAGTCATACGTCACCAGCCCATTTTAACAACTAAGCAACTTTTGCAACTTCGAGCACAAAATTAAGCCATTTTTCAAAAAATATTTGGCGAACTATGTGGGTAATCAACATTGTAAGGAAATGACTCAGAAAAATATGAAATATCATAGAAATGTCAAAATACACTGGAGGGGGGCAGTTCAACATTTTGGGAAATAAGCTTATTCGCTTTCTTGCCGAGAGAGAACACAGACACCCCTCGCATGTGGTAAATATGGAGCTACAGCTAGCAACAGTTAGCTTAGCCTACAAGACTCCAGAAAGTCACTGATAGTATTTAGGAAATAGTCTGGGCTGTAAAACCACATTTTGTTGATTTTGTATGCATTAAACAAACTATGTGATATGACATGTTAATTGGTGAGCGTTAGAGGTGCTGGTAGGCAGGTTTTGATACCTTAGACAGAGGTAAGCTGTAAGAGGTAAGGTTTTAGCTGTTCCCACTGTTTCCAGTCTTTATTGCTAAGCTATTAAGCTAATGGGATGTAGCTTCAAATTTAACACAGGTAAAAGACAGCGTAACAGTGGTATCAATCTTCATAATCTAACTCTTGACAAGAAGGCAAATAAACGGATGCTGTGACTGAGTCAATAACATTTACTCATATGATTTACTATATTTATAAAATCACAACATTTATAAGCTAGAAGGAATACTTTCTAAGAGGGAGGGAATTATTTGCTGCAAGTAATCGTATTTAAACATTTCCAGTGGAGTTACTTTCTTAAAGATACTAGTTCCACAGGGGGATAATTGCATATACACAAAACATGATGTCTCTAGGGCCCAGGCTACAGTTAAATAAATCCTGCATAGTAATTACCAGCCTCCCAGCTTCCCTTTGGGCACTCACCAGTCAGGTAATATGCTCTCAGTTGCTTTGTGCCCCACCTTTTTCACTCCAGCATAGCCTCTGGTTAATAATCAGTCATACCTAAAGATGTCATTCTTTTATGCGCCACTGGAGTGCAGTGTGAGCCTTTCCAAGGATTCATGAAAGAAGCACAGTAACCCGTTGCCACTCCCATTAGGAGAGGCTGCAGCCTGAGTGTTGGACCTCATGTGGTGCTCCGACCTCATACTTGGCTGTAGAATTGTGCAAATGTGTATAATACTGTATATCCCTTATATTACACTCTCAAGCAGAGGAAGTGAAATAGACTTCTTCATCACACCAGTTTCCCCTCAAAACACTCAATACTAATGTCATCAAATACAAACGGTGAGAGAGAAATGGACTGTACTTGTAAGCCCTTTTTAGTCTTCTGACTACTCAAAGCATTTTTTTCCTACATGTCACATTCACTCCATTCGCACACATACCCATGCAAGGTGCCATCTGCACATGAGAAAGAAACAAACTATTCATTCAGACACTCAGCAATATGGAGTTCTGTATCTTGCCAAGAACACTTCGACATGCAGACTGGAGGAGCTGGGAATCAAACTACCGATCTTTCAATTCGGGCAATCCGCTCTTCCTGTCTTCTTGTCAGTCTGTCTGTGCCAGTGTCTGTGGTGGGGTGGGTGGGTCTGTGTGTGTGTTTAAGTGTACAGGGGAGACAGACAAAAAAGAGAGGGAGGTGATAGAGATAAGAGTGTGAGATGAGGGCACAGAGTTAAGACAGGAGCACTGTGCCGACATCACATGGCATAATCCCCCAAGGAGTTAGATAAAAGCTCTCGCTGAGTGACAGTGGGGTTGGGCTCACCATCGTCAGCCACTCATCACTGTTAATCAGAGAGCGAGGCTCCTCTGCAGAGGTCTGAGAGGGGACACATATGCACAAACCCACACATGAATGCACAATATCCCGCAGAAGCATATAGACAATACAAACACGCGTGCATGCATTCTCACACTTTACTGTACTCGCCAATGCACCTGTCTGAATGTGTGATGTTAGAGTGTACATTGTGTGTCCCTCCTCCAGCAGCAGAGTGGTCCCTGGGCTAGTTTAGCATGCCCTATATTTCACTGGAAAGACAGACGAGTGGAGCACAGAGAGTCAGGTGAGGGCTGAACTCATGAGGTAGAGCTCCCTGCCTGTGGAGAAATAACTGTGCAAAGCTCTTGAGTCGGCCCATTCATCCTGCCTCTCGCTGCTTGTGCTAACTACGCTACTACAGTCTCCACCTTCAGTGTCAGCCCAGCTCGGGTTCACCGCTGAACTGTATGTGCTCGCTGACAGTTCTGTGTACAGCAGAAGACCTCCTGGGTTGGCAAGTATTTGCAGATCATTATTTGTGCTTGTGGAAACTGAGGGTCCTAGTATCCAGTTAGCAACAGCACATAAAACAAAGATCAGATTCAAAAACTCCAGGAGAAATGCCACCACAAAAGTGCCAATTTAAGTGGCTCTTTACTTATTTATAAAATGACATTTCAACCATGGTGACCCTCCTTCATTACATCCCAGTAGTGTATTGTATTTTTATCATCTTTGCCAGACACCATGACCATCCAGTCTGTACAATTTACAACATTATTGTCTACATTTGCCTGCCCTGTATGGCACTGTGCAATCCATCTTAGATTAGATTATTTATCATTGGGTATTGACTCGTTCAATTTCAACCTCTTACACTAAAAGCATTATATTGACTGAAATTACTTTATTTTTTATTTTTTTTACAGCTATTCCTGCTTTACATCCCCATATAAAAGCTGCTGGTGTCATAGTGGTTGTAGTTGTAAGACATGTGGTGATGACATCATGGGTACAGGTCTGGCGCATGACCTTAGCTGAATGTCACTCCACCTCTACTGGCTTTCCTATAGTTTGCCTTTAAATAACGCAGAAGAAATCTTTAACTAAACACATAAGAGTGTTTTCCTTTGTGTGGCAATATATATTCTTCTACTGTGTGTATACTTATTTAAGCTGTTTTTTCTTTTCATGTGAAACACTGCATAGTATGTTGACTGGAAGATTTCATACCCACACACATGTGGTTGTCTACATGTATGTCCCTGTTTCTGAGCGTCAACATTTGTGTGTGCTCTATTTTTCAGCATTCATTTGGCTATTCTCTGAAATTACTATAAGAAGCAATGCTACTTACAGATAAGACCTTTTCTCAATGTCAGCCCTACTGCGTTACAACCTGCCAATCAAATATTCCCCAAACTAAACAGAGAAAGCCTGAGGAGAAAGACAATGGAGGATGAAGCGGAAGATAAATGAATGACGTCAGGGAGAGAGGGAATTGAGAGGAGGATGAATATGGAGGAAGTCATCTGCTTTATTTGGACTACATATCTCTGGAGTTATATTAAATTCAGTGTGCTTTACAATAAGCTTCAATGTATCCTATGAAATAGCTGTAAAAGGTGGGCTCACAGGGGCACGGCTGGCAGAGAAACCAGAGAGCTGTCAGTAATGGCTGTGGACTATTTGCCCAAGCTTCTTCTCTCCCCAGGGTTCTGTGTGCCGCTTTCTATTCACTGTTGGCTGGCCACAAAAGGACCCCAGAGGGGGAGCAGCTTTAAAATTCAGTGTATACCAATTTTCTATACTACAACCACAGGCAATGTGTGACACTGTGACACATCTGAAGTGAAGAAATGGTGCATCCTTGACTCCCTTGTTCAGGCAAGTGAGAGGATTGGATGAAGGAGGCAGGAGTTTTATTATGTAGTTACAATGATTCAAGAGCCATGGAAGGAATGTTAAGCTCAATATATCGTGCTGTTTTCCGATATTTATTTGCTACTTTTACCAGTGTTCTACTTCTTATAGCCCAAACCACACAGGTCCATTGCTGATAAGGGATGCCTTGATGGACTGACAGCATGCCTTTCTCACTGGCTTTACATTCGGCCAGCAGTGAGTTGATCCAGCTATAGCTGTGAGCCAACCATGGCAATGTAAACCTTCAGCTTTGGGCAATGCATGTGTATTAAAGCCTGCATGTTGCCTGCCAGTGAGGGCTTGCTCAGAGTAAAGTGCTGGCTCCTGGCCATCAGTCATCTGACAAGCGTTTTACTTGCCCTTACATTACATCCAACTCTGACCTGATGTCAATGCTGCAGGAGCACAAATCCCTGCATATGTTACAGTAGGCCTGGCAGAGTCATACAAATACACAGGTTCTAATTCTACCTGTGTTTACACCTGCTAGCAATACAAAAAATACATTTTTACTGTTTTGCACTCTGTCAACAGCAGTGATGTGGTTAACTGAGAGTGGTCTAGGATTGCACCTGCTTTCATTGTTTGCTTTGTCTGCATAACTCTCATGAAGGCAGATGAAATACACAGTTACCAGTTCTATTTGCCAGTGACGAATGAAAATGAAAAAAAGTCATAATGCCAGTCCTTGAACAAAGAATAGCATTGGTGCGGTTCACCTAGCGATATAATAAACCTCAATGCTAAATATTCAAATAAAAAACAAGATTCAAGTTCTAGTGCACAAATCGAGCCTGTTGTCCATTACCAGAGGAAGTTCTCCAAAGTATGTCAACTAAATCACACATTAAAGTACTATTTTGCTAAATTATGATAATAACATGCAGGCTTATTATTTTCTTAAGGTGAATTTCCTTTTGAGGCATGAATCCAGAAAAGGCCATTTTTAGCACATCCACACAGTTTGCAGCAGCATGCATTACTGTCTCAATACAACACATTCTCCTCTTAGCATGTGCTGAAAATGACAAAACAATGGCTGTAGTCCTGCATTATAAACAAAGATCTGGTCAGAATGACTCATTGTAGAGTGTTGTGTAGTGCAAAGCTGGGTGCTGACTGTGGCAGTGTTCGGTAGTGCAGCCTTGCTTGCTGGGCCTGATGCAGGAGACTTATTTCCACATCAGTGAATGGTACAGGCTGAATCTCAGTGGGCTGGGTGACCCACTTTTCAGCTCTCCAAGTACATGTAAGCGTTGTGCGCGGCACATCACAGAGCACTTGGCCGTTATCTAGATTCACTCACATGCTGCTGCCAGCTTCTCATGGCAAAAGGCGGGGACGTCAGCAAGTCAGCCATTAACGTCATACCCCAAAGAGCTTTAAGAAAGTCATTAGAAATAATTTGTTGTTTATCTTACATAAGCTAACGCTTTAGTTTTACCATCACAGCCCTGATGAAGAAGCTTTGTTGCTGTTGTTGGCTGAATTTAAAATTAAGTAACGTTAAGAGTTGGCTCACCTCATGTTATTCTGCTATATTTGTGCCACCAAAATCATATACAGTATCTCCAGTAGAGAAGTGAAATGTCCTGTGCTGGTGCTAACACATATCCCTGAGTATGCTAACCGCTACACTCGGAAACTGTTTAGAAAGTACTTTACAAAGTAATAGTAAAATAAGGAACTGGTAAGAGGTTACTGAAGGAAGCAAGTCATAGCAGGTAGGACATGAACAGGTTAGTAACTGGTAAACACACAAACAAAAACACTGGCAGTCTACAGTAGCAAAACAACATTGACTTAATGGCAAGTCTAACTGCAAGCTGCCCTCTTTTTGTATGCTGACACGGATTATACTGTTGACGAGCTGCAGCTGGGCAGAAACTAGATATGTCAAATCAAATGTGGTATTTTCCAAAATCATTTTAGTACAATATAACACAAAGAGGGAGGGAAAGAGGGAATCTGGTCATAAAAACTCCAACATTGGAAGATACCCTTGTGGTTTGTCTAACAGACTGCTGGAAATTATCTTCAGCTAAACTGAAAAGGATTTTCACTTTAATTTGAGGGATATTGTCCCCCATCTTTTGCATCACACATATTTTAGAAGTTATTCAAGGCCAGTATAGAGGAGGAATAACTACAGTGACCAATAAGTCTTAGTATGTATGATATCTCCATACCCTCCCTGCTTGCATTTTATCAGATAATGTTATCAACCAGGCCTCCAAGATGAAAATACCACAGTCTGACTGTCTATGAAGGTGGTAAAGAGTCTTTTATGTTATCTGATCATTAAATATAGTAATAACATATGTAAATACTGGTCAACAGAAACCAGCATTAAAAAATTATTCAACAACAATCTTTCCCTAACTCAAATAATTGTATTTGCTGAAAGATATATATTGTAGAAATAAACAAATGCTATGGAGATTCAACATGTATCTACAAACAAAAATAAACTAATGGAACTGTGGAATTCCCCCACAATATGTTTTGGTAATAGTAATAAAATAGTTACACATTAATTAGGGCTTATTCACTGGAAATACTGATCTACTGCCACTTAGTAATCATAAATGCTTCAGAAAAATTGCAGGCCAAAAGATAAAAAGTGAAACTGCAGTGAGTCAGTCGTCATTTTTAACAATTACTCAAGGTAATTATCTTGCTTGTATTTTGTAAATGACACTGGATGTGTGTGCAACAGATTTTAAGCAGCAAGGAGAGTGGCTGCAAATAATTTGACTAATAAAAAATTCGACCATTTGGGGATTCTGAATGATGAATTAAGTGTGTGAGATGATTATTATTAATTAAGACAGTTGACAGACTGTTTAACAGTCGATCATGGAAGCATTCCAAAAAAAAACCAAAAAAAAACATCAAAGTGAATAGAACCCCAAAACATCACAAAGACGTTCTAAGTGGAGCTCAGTTCAGATCACACAGTCTAACCTTACAGTAGGAAAATATACTTTCTACGAGACACAAAGATGAATTTTCAGAGTTTGTGTCCGTATGGACTGAGGAGCATGATGGAGTGTATTTCCAGAGCGACACTCCTCTCTCAACCTACCAACATCCCTGACTTTTTACTCCAGTATGTGTTGGAGCTGATCCGTTTTAGAAGATCTCACCCTGAAGCTGATCCCAAGGTAGTTTCTTTCCACTACCAGGAGCTGTGGGGTAAGCTGCTGTTCAAATATATCACATACAGGTTGTGTTCGAAACGGACTAAACTGCTGTCTCAGAAGGTGTCTAACAGGACAGCGAGGCATCGAGTACTGTTCGAAACAGCTTGAATGATCTTTTCCTGTCTCCTGAGATGCCTTCAAACTGCCCCTGTAACGGCCGGTTTTGAAGGCAGCATCGATACCCATAAACCAGCACGGCTGCAGCAGCCTACTAAAAATTGCCAAGATGGCGGAAAAACAAGCCGAATTTATGCACAAATATAAGTTTTTAGTTTTCTCGCTCCGATTATTGAAAAGTTAGCGAGAACTAAACACTGAACTATCCTATTAGCCCGTGTCTGTAAACAACTAAGTTTGTTCAGTATGATTTCTGAGGCATAGTTAGCCATTTGGCTTTTCAATAGCTAGTTAGTTAAGGCTAGTGTCTCTTCTGACAGCTAGAAGAGACGTAAGACGGCGTGCTGACGTCACACGTTGCTGTAAGAGCTGGCCTGGAAGGCTGTTTGAAACAGAGATGCCTTCACTTGAAAGTTATGCCTTCTGAGGCAGCAGTCTATTATAGTGGCAAGGCAGCGAGGCAACTGCCTTCCGTATAGAATACAGCCATAGTCTTAATAATTATTTTTGATATCCTGAGCCAATCCGTTATATCCTTTGTAATAGATCAGTCAAGTAATGTTAAATTCACGTTTCCCCGATTGATACAACCAACCAAATATTTCATCAATAACAACAAAATATTAATTAATAAATATGTTAGACTGATGTGGGGCCACAGAATATGCTATAGAATATGTTTTGGTTTAAAGTGTTATAGTCAGCATAAAAATATAAAAGTTTAGTATGTATAAAGTATAAAAATTTCAGACCCTGTCCATGCTAAACATCCCATGTCAAAATAAAGGATAATCAATGAATAAATCAATCAATTATGAGTGAGAGGGGTTGATTCATTTGAATCAGGACTGATGGCAAAATTGGGATGTTTTAGAAAAGATGTTGTTTTATTGGCCCTTTCCAGAGAATAAATTCCTGAGAAACACAAAGGGAACAACTCCAATTACAGAGAAGTCTGTAACATCACCACAGTTTCCATCTCAGGCCGAGATAGAGGAGGCTCTAAAGCAGCTGTCCTCAGATTTGGCATCTTCTACTGAAGAGAACGTGGTAACACGACTTCAGAGTCAAAAGGAGAGATTGGGAACAAAGAAAACAACCGGAAAAGACAAGAAGCCCTCTGCAACTCCCATTTACCCAACTCCACCTCCCCGTATTGGAAGACAGTTTGGGAAGAACATAGCTGCACAACCTTTCCTTGTTGCTAAAGCAGAAGGGAAGCCTGCTCTACCACCTTCGCACGATGTCAGCATGAAGACACCTAGAATATCCTCGGTGAGGTTTGCTAGTCTCCAGCAGAGTAAAGAAACCACTGATGACATCAAAAAAAGGCCAGAAACATGCTGGCACATACCGACACCGATTCTTAAAAAATCCTCAACACCTACAGATGTGTCAGCATCAAAGTCCAGCACGGCCAGTAAGCCCTCCAAACTTCCCAGGACCCCGGTGCCCATAATTACACAAAAGCTTGTTCTCTCACCTATTCCAGGCCAGTTATCTGTGGTCCAAAGTAAGGCTGTGTCCCCTAAACCCAGGAAAGGGTCATCAATGAAAAGGCAGGTGTTGTCAGAAAAGCCCGGCAGCAGGTCTCCAGCACACAGAGCACTGAGGCCAATAAAGGCAGAAGCAAAACCTAAAGGTGCCAGTGGTCCAAGGCCAGAAAGCACTCATGAACCAAGGGAACCAAAAACAGAGAGCACTCGTGCAGGATGTACAACACCAAAGGTCCAGGAGCTGGGGAAGAAAAACTGGATTCACCCCAACAGGTTTCTAGAGAGGACCAGAGGACAGAGGGTTCTGTGGGCAGAGAGGGAGAGAGTAAAGCCAATTAGGACAGTTGGAAGCATTCAGGGTACAGGCTTTAGTAGACCAGCATCTGTAGCAGAGGGCAAAGACTATTTGAATCTGGCACCTGTTAGTTCCCCTTACCACACTTGTCCTCATTTAGCGCATGCTGTCCATATCCTAAGATACAAGCGTATGCAGGTAAGAGCCTCACCTTTAGGCCACAGTGGTCCTTCATTAAACTCACATCATCACTGTGGATTATAATGAGGACTCACATTAACAACAGCCACACTAATCAATCATTTCCATTTCATTCTGAAATGATTAAATGTCAACTGTCAAACTTGCAGTTTACTCTAACAGTTTTAATCATATCAACACCCCTGTTGTCTTTTTTATTTCATTCTTCATTTATACAATAAAGTACAGCTGTGATCTTGAAATGAAAAGTCAAACTGTACACCTAAAGGGAAACTCTTGAAATCCAACTAAATATTGTTGCTGCCATTGGAACAGAGGCATGTGACTTATAACCAGTCAGCAGCTTTTACCAAACTGTACAATGAATTGAAGCAAAAGGAGCCAAGGAGGCACCAGCTGCATGTAGACTCATTATTGTATTATTAACAGTTGGGTCCTTAAGTGCCTGCAGCCACAATACCACTGGGAATAAGTGGGCCAAATAAGATCTGTAGATTACACCTTTCTGTCTTTAGTCAGGACCATGTCCATCTATAGCAGATAGCTGCACATCCTGCTGTCTCAGAAGTGTGCATTTTGTCTGGGTCTCCATACACAGACACACCCATAGGGTTGGAAATAATGTATACATGCATCCAGTGAGAATAAGCAAAAATAGTTTTCCCACATACACACAATAGAAAGAGTAGCGAACTATTTTGCAGTTAGTTCAGTTAATATTTAGTCAGCAACTGTTTAGTAAGTGTGCTCCAGAGAAAGAAAAAAGCTCCATCAAATAACACTCAATTACTAACACAGTAAAATTGCCATGATCAATTTAACACTGAAAGTGTTGAAGTAACACTCACATTGTGGAGACTTTTTCTTTTCAAATATAGAACAGGCAACCAAGTCTGTAAACAAACAAGAGAGGGAAAACGGTCACTGCACTGTGTATCATGGCTGGCTCAAGAATTATTTAGTAGTTTTGAGGTTTGACTCACAGAGATCTCTCCCTGCAAGTTGAGGGATTTCAAATTCTTTTTGATACTTTTTCAGGGATATTTGAAACACACACAGGATAACTGACATTGTGGACCCTCTTTTTCAAATCAAATCAACAACAGGCAACCAAATCTGCTAACAAACATTATTTTTCGAACATTTACTGTCGTTTCATCCCACTCTGGAATGTCCCTCTGCACTACAGGCTTTGCTAATTATACCTTTTGGGAGATGCTGCCTCCGATGATTACCCGGTGTCTCTGCAGAGACATACATGCATCACTCATGTAGGGCCAGTTTATACACTAATAGGCCGGGTGCCTTTTCTCAAGCTACAGCAAGCTGTGCAATTACACAGTAAACTTTACATTTACATTTGAGTCTGTTCAAGCTGCTCTGAACCAGCAGTGACCCATGGGTTTCACACAAAGCAGTCAAGAAAATTGCTCAAGGCCTGGGGCAATTTATGCACAGCTTGTTTATTGCTGGGATTATTTATACTATAATGTGTTATGGAATCGCAGTGTTATCTGCCCCATTATTATTATTATAGCCTTATCATTCACACGTGGGGCTTAAGTGTGGGGACAGTGGTAGGAGTAATGGAGGTGACAAGTCTCGTTACTTAGCAACCTCTGTGTGTCACTGCATCAGTCATTAAGGATAATGGCAGACATGACTGCTATAGTTTTTGTTTTTTTTCAAAGCGTGGCGTGCCAGTATTGATGTATGAGATGCAAAGTGCTGCTGTGCAAACAACTCTTTAGTGTGATCTACTGTGTGCATATCTAATCTGGCTTACACTCCTAATGCAAAAGACTGACTGTGTGGAGGATGATGTATCAACAGGGTCAATTTGTAGACCCCACCTTGTGCAGTTTACACAAGAGGCTCTCAACCTGGGCATCACAAGATGGTTTTCTTTTTTCACTCTCTCATTCTTCTCTAAGCTTCACAAGTATTTCACCACTGATCCGTCATTTCACCAGTAGACTTTGACATTACTATCATGATTGACGGACAGACAGAGAGATGTACTGTTTGGTGCTGACAAAAACGCATGCATGAAAAATACGTCTAATTATAGAAAATCAAAAGACCCATTCAAGAAGAAATTCAGAGCTCTAAAATAATGAGATGCTTTACACATTCCATTCCACTTGCCTTAAAAGAACAGCTAGTACCCTGTGTGATGCAGGAAACAAGAGTTAGAGGTTAATTACATATTTGAGATGCATCTCATGTTGTGCAGCATTCTGCATCTCTCCATTGGACTTTAGATTTAGGAGAACTTAGGAAACCTTCAGAAGAGTCTGCATATGTGAGTCTTCGGAAGTCACTTCAATTTATTTGTTTCACTTCTAATTCAGAGGGAGCTAATAGGCTGTCTGCTGTTGGGTCTGACTTGTGAGCATCTGCAACGCAAAACAATTAAAACAAAAGAGAAAACAAATAGGGTGGATGATTTGAATCATTGTTCTTGCCAGTGGTTTTCTAGTCATCAGATTTCATCTGCTGGCAATCCCACTGAGGCTTGATGCAGGACTGGCCTGGGCCTGACCCTCATTTTCTGTTTATATTGTAAGCCAAGGTTTGGCTACTGCCCAACACCCTAGAGAAATACCCTGCACCTTGTTATCAACAAATCTTACGGGGAGGCAGCGTCAGGCATCATCTAGATGTTCATTCCCAGGTTACAGTGCAGAAAGACACATATTTGGCATGTATTACATCAGGAATATTCAGATCAGAGGTGTTTCTAGCACAGTATTTCTTTCTTATTTTAGTATAAAAGGTGATGCTTTAAGCATCAAGCATTAATAATGGTTGCTATAGTGAATAAATGGCATTCTGTGCGTCTACTTTTAAACAATAATCAGAGAAGATTGAAGGTTTATAGTTTAGTTGAAGGCTTATACATACAGTCCAAAGGCTTAAAATTTGCTCCATGGTATGTTGATGCCTATTTGGAACACTGTATGTACATAAATCACTCCCTCAGCTGTTTTTCTTACTGCAGATGTATTGGTTTCACCCCTGACAAATCCACCAAACAAGAGCAAGCATTTCTCAAAAGGCTGCTGCAAAACATTGCACACAATGAAAGGAAACATCATTCAACCAGAAACTGTTGCAAACTGCTGAAAGCACTATGAGTAATGTGTCAGTGGTAGGTACTGCAAGTTGTCAATTATAGAATAACTTTCAAATCATATAATGGCTGAGCCTTTTCACTGCCCTGTTACTGCACTTCCTGTTCATCTAGAAAGGTGAACAAAAGAACCCATTTGTGAATATGACTCCAGTCGGCACAATAAGGACACGATGACACATTGAAAGTCTCTAATCATATCACAAGCGTCCCATCTCAGACAGATTTTTCCGGCGGGGACATTAACAAAGTGTCACTGTCCTAGGGAGAAGGTTCTGAGACACTCCCAGCCAAACAGAAGACTTGTGCCACGAGGCCACGAGAACACTGGCTCAGCCCAAGCATGCTCAGCTGATTTATGGTTTCAGCACTTTGTCTGCGTTGAGATGATTATGCAGGCAGCTCCCTGGGCCCCAAGCGGCACCATAAAGGTTATTAGAGGTGCTCCACCACTCCACATCCAGCCATATGGAGAGACCGTGGACAGATGAGTTTTTAACTGCCGCATTGTGAATCCAAGCCCTCAAAGGGGTTTGGGATCACTGCTATACAGCCGGTCAGCAGAATTCAATACAGCACAAACACTTTCACTTTCTCTTATAAAAGTTTCTAATCTCAGGCTGAGCTTGGCCTTTTCACAACACAGCCGCTATCAGCCCTATCTCTGTGGTTCCCACCAAGACCCTGACTAGCTCTTGCCAAAGGACTGTGCGGAGGGCCTCTGGGGAGAGAAGGAAATCGATACAGGATTGACTCTCCATCCTTCGCACTGATCCTCCCAGACCCTTCTCATGTAGAGTCATTTTCTTTGCCATGTATATGTTTATTTGGACTGAAGCCTATCACTAGTCAGCCTGCACTGACCTTAGGATATCACCAAAGGTATTCTCAATGGCTCGTTAAAGGAATTTTCTTTTGGAAGACTAATGACTAGACACTAAAGGGCAATAAATCTTTATCTGAACAACCTCTTTACCCTGTCCTGAACTATTTAGAGAACCTAACACGCAATCACATCTGTGCACAGACTAGACCGACACAACACCAGAGGAATTGGGACTTTGAGTTAGACTGGATTTGCTCTTGCTTTGAACTACTACTTACATAAATAATTACTGCCATTATTTTCCGTTTTATTATCTCTTTCATTAGAACAAGAATTGCTTTAAAGGTACTGTACTTTGCACGAAATTGTCTCTAGTCTGCATAAACATTGTGTAATCAAACTGAACTGTAATGCGGCAAATTAGAATCTTTGTAATTGACACAGGTAGCTAGTTAGTTATGAGTTCACAGGAAGAAGGCTGTAAACTCAAATGTTGGCTTTAGTTTCCACTGTGTGAAGCTGGGATGTTGATCCATTTTTCTCCAGCAGTCCAGGGCAGGGCAGCCAGAGACTTTAAAGCATCCATAGGTGTAAATGTCAGTGTATTTGAGTGTCTTAGCCCTGGTTGATGACTTGTCTAGATGTTTGCTTGCATTCCTTCTAGTGCTTCAGATAATCTCCTGGCCTTGATAAGAAGTTTGTGAGCATGAAAAATTACAGAAGAAATTACTACGTACATGCTCTTTTTGGATTAATATATTTTGAATCATCCGATCAAGGTATTATCAATAAACATGGTGGATAATCAATGGCTAGACAGTCATCAGCAAGATTCATTTTGACAGCAGCTCCCCTGAAAGCACAACAATAGAAGTGTGAGACATTGCAGCTGTCCTCCCTCGGGCTAACCTTTTTCAACTCATCATGGCCTCATTCCAAAGCATTTTATTATCGCGCAGCAGTAGCAGGCCCGGCTGAATACAACCAATATCTCTAACGACATTCTAATGTGCCGTCACTTCACCAGCTGAAACAAACAAACCATCAGCCATGCCATCATTAACAATTCACCATATTGTTGGCCCTTCTCTGCAATGAGCCCTGCTGTACTTCGCCTGGGTTCATTTTTGCAGTGAACCAAGGAGCATTTCTTTACATGATTTAAAACGGAAATTTGTGAAAGACCCTGAGAGCAGTTTCTCTGATTTGTATTTCCGGTAGATACTTATGGTGAGGGTGGCTTACTCCCTTTATGGCTTCAGCAGCTTCACAGTAATTGCCATTGGGTATGGTAAAACACTGGTAAGTACTGCAAGGACTGGACAGGGGTAAAACTCTCTGGTTGCCTTTTAAGTGAGCCAGAGGTTATATTAGCAGCAAGGACCCTAGTTACTGGTACTAGCAACAGGGTGTATTAGAGGCTTTTTAGCAAGTCTAAATGTATGGTAATTGCTTCCATCACCAATTAAAAATGCATAGCACCATTGTTTCAGTCACATTTGACTTGTCAGTGTCGCATTTTAGCTGCCATTATCATGTCATTAACCGCTGTTTTATTCAGTGCCTGTATTCTCAGATCAAACACAAACACAAACCTGATTCAGGCCATATACATTCAAAGCACATCCAGTGTGCTCAAATTAAACATATGCAAATCTGACCCTTTTTTTCCAGGGTGCAAATGATGAGTCACCACCATTAAGCAGCAAGATCAGTTCTTTTTGTAACACCAGAGCACAGGCAAACTTTTAGGAAAGTAAGTCCCTATTATGCAATTAAAATATCATTTTTATTAGCCATAAACAATTCCAACAACCTTCAATCATTGGCAATGGCTTAGCAGACAATGAGAAAGATATAATAAAGTGAAAAAAGTCTTCCTAAGCACTTAGCTTGTGGATTAAACAACCAGTTATTTGTCTCGATATTACAGCTCACACAGTCCTTAATTGCCTTGCTCCAGCAGAATGCTGTTTTATCTGTAAGACTATGAGGACATATTCTTCCTAGAGAGCAACCTTACTACTTTCCATTTGCCATCACATCGCTCTCTGTTCTCTAAAAACAGTAAATTGATTCCGCTCTACTCGACCTTTCTATTTATTTCCCTTGTACCATTAACCCAGGAATAATCAGCAAACATGATTAAGAAAGGGCTCCCTTTTCACTGCCTGTGATTTTGGTGATTTAGAAATTGAAGGTTTTTCTGGTGTGAAGACATTGAACATGTAATTAATAGTAATTAAAGCCCAAATTTGAAAAGAGGTAGTTGGTGACTTGTTTATCGAATAATCAGCCAAAAAGCCAATTTCTTCTTAAGTGTTCAATATGTTATATAACATGCAGAAACCTGAAACTCTTAATTCTCTCTATTGTAAGTCTTCCTGTATAAGTTAGTCAAGCCAGTTCATAAAATTGAAACATGCCTCCTAAAGTGACCAATGTACCAATGTACCTTTGGTACACAGAAATCTCTGTAACAAAAAGGTCATTCTTAAGTAAACATGTGTTTACATTTCTTTTTTGCAAATCCATGACACAAGCAGTTAGGGGTTTATTTGTATTGAGTATGCAGTACCTTAAAGATAACTTCATTCTTCAAGAAAGTTTGACATTTTGGGAAATACATGTATTGGCCTTCTTGCTGGGATTTAGGTGATAAGATTAATACCACTCTCATTGTCTGTATACTATATATGAAGATGATGATGCCAGCAGCTGAGCCAACGATTGTAAACTGGGGAAACAGCTAACCTGGCTCTGTCTGAAGTTCAAGTAGAGTGGTGTCAATGTTCTCATCTAACTCTCAGTAAAGAAGCTGATAATAATCATATTTCCAACTCGAAAATTATTCCTTCTTTATTATTCTTTTAAGAGACTAATAATGGTAACGAGACGAGAGAAAATCAATGACAATGTCTGCATTGAATACGGTTAACCTTTTTCTGAGTTTACTCTTCAGTTATCCTTATACAAAATGCATTTTGATCTTTGATTTGTCTGTTCAATTCCATGCAGCAAGGCAGAAGAAAACAAATCCATAATCACTTGAAGACAATTTCCCTGCCTTCCCCTTGGATATATTACTCACTATATATGCAATAAAAACTTCATGGCACTTGTCATCTGTATTCATGAGAGTTTGTCACCCAGAGTGTGACTTTGGTGTCGTCTTTCCACGAATTAAGATGTTTCTGGCTTTCTGAGGCTCTGTGGGTGTTGAGGGATCCTGTCAGACGTGGGAAGGAACATGAGTGTGTAAAGAGGTAGGCTGCTGGCCATGAGGCTTCATCCGAGGGGAGGAGCGCCTTAACATGGCCTGTAGTGCCATCTCCTCTCCTTATAGAGATTAATGACCCAGACATCCATTTAAGCCATATGGACGAGCCTAAACTACAGCGTGCCACAAATCATTAAGTCTTTCGATGCAGGTGAAGGCAACCAATCCTCATTCTTTAGACAATGCAATGTGGATCAGCCCAATGAGATGTGAGCACTAAATCATGGGGCTGTCTTGCTGGGACACTCTCATATTGGTATGTACACAGAATGGCTGTCTAATACAGAAACTGATTTTTTTTTTTCTTTTTCCTTTTCCACCTGGCTATTTAGGTACTGAGGCCCCCATTTAACATATGTGTCTTCTTCTGTACTTCTAAATTCCGATGTCTGCATACCTTACTTGATGCCTACTAGCATGTGGCTGCATGATCAGTGACATAAAATAAAACATGCCTACTCACAATCAGATTTATGCATTAATTGAGAATAGTTTGAACTTGTCACATCAAGGAATATAGTCAGGATATCTTCAGCAAGCTCTCCTGAGGAGATGCCTCAGAAACAAGAGGTAGCAAAGCAAATGGCGACCATAGCCAGATCTGAACAGCAAGAAGATGGGCTCAGAATCACGAGGTGCATAGAACTCACTGACATGGTTGTGTGTGTCTCAAAACAATTGCAAAATCTTTACGGTTAAGCACTACCTCTGCTGGAGGAAGTAACAAACTCTGGTGGACTGAGAGAACAGCTAGCTCCACTTAAAGGGAGAAATTAATAAGCACCGGTGAACCACCCAGTTTCTAAGGATCAAAGAAAGGTCTGTACACATCACCTAGCTTAAGTTAAGCAGTATGTTAAGATAACCACATTTTATTGATTCCCTTTGATAAATTAGGTCATTACTGTATCATAATTAAATAAATTCAACAGCGAATATGAAATTAAATCAAAATTGAGTAAAACAAAAAGTTTGAGGAAAGCAAGGATTCATGTTTATGTCTTTCTCTCTCATGAATAATCCTGTACAGGAGCAATCCAAACATAATTAACTGTGAAAGGCAATACTGTTAAGCTAGAGGCCTACTGGAGGGTAAATTCAGAAAGTGTAAATCGGTGTGTTGCTACCCAGGCACTAAGCAGCAGTGTTACTTCTCATTCATAAAATACTGTAATATCATATTAGGACTAACATTACTTCCAGTTCAAGAGTTGGCCTTAGGCTCCCCGGGGCTGTGGTAGCTGCATCTGGGTGCAATCTATTGCATCAGTCACTTCAGTGCACAACATACAGTAAAAGTGAAATTATTACAATGACTCTGGTCAACTAATGTGCTGTAAGCTATTTGTGGTGGGTGTTTTAGTATGCAGTGTGGTTACATGGCCTGTAAATAGTAGAAACTTTTATTGCACAGTATCTGATATAATTAGTCATCAGGGAAAGAGGAAAATGTCCCTTATGCAACCAAATTGGATTTATGCTTCTATACATCTCAATCTGATAGCCTGAAGATAATGCTGCTGTGGAGGAGTTCATTCAGATCTTAGTTTGCTTAATTAATAATCTTGCATCATGAGGCAGCTCTGTGAAGTCAAACAGAGCGGTGAACAAAGGAGGGATACTGGAGGAAGCAAGAGAAGAATCATATCACTGTAAACCTGGACAAAGAGTAAGATGTTCAAGGTGTTAACCATGTTGCTTATAATATAATTTATATCTATATGTTGTACATTTTAAAGTACAAATGATGAATGTTGTACATATGTTACTATTACACTACATTATTAATCTATATTGCTGGAAAAAAAACTTTTTAGTCATAATGATTTTGGAATCTCTGCAGTGATCCAATATATATATATATATATGAAATATATTGATATAATATAATAAGGTTGCTACTGTGTCTCCTTAAGACAACCCTACAGCAATTTATGGTTACATACAGTAATGTGCAGACAGTTTGTGACCATAAAACGACAAGACTAGAGCATCTGATGGACAGCCATGTGAGGCTCTGTGAGGCTGTACTTAAACACTGCAGCATGAGTGCAGGGACTTGCACATATGTAAGTGTGTGCATGTATTCATATTTAGACTAAATAACTTACAGATGACTGACCAAATTTTCTATTGTTTCATCTGAAGCTTGAATGCAAATAATATTCAAGCAGAATGAACAATATGATCCCTATGATCGAGTATATTTAAACCTGCAACAATCTCAGCTGCTGCTCATCAAGAGAGCAAAAGTGAAAAGAAAAACAAATTGAAAAGATACACGGAAAACCCTAACATACATAAAACTAGAGCCCGACTGATATGGGTTTGGGGGCTGATGCTGATATTAAAGTGAAAAAGAGCTGATATTTTGATTATGAAAATGATTTGGCAAGTAGACCCCCTTCTGTAGAAACTACACTTAGGCTGGTAGGCAGGCTGATATTTTGCTTTTGAAAGCTGTTTATGTATGTGGGCTATAATATCTTTTCTTGAATAGATTATGTTAAAAAAGCCTTAGATTACAGTCTCAATGACTGAATATGTAAACAATTGCACATAAATAAATATATTTTTAAATGATTAACAAAAAACAGTCTGTGGTTTTATGCATTTAACACTTTTGCCTATGTAACACACCAAAGATACACAAACCAGTATACAAAGTAATTGTTTCATTTTGAACTTCTAGATTTTCCTTTTCTTATACATTTTCTCACTTCAAGATAAGGTTGGTTTTAACAGTATGTGTAAATGATAATAATACTAAAGTTAAAATAAAAGAACTGTCCCAAACAACATCTAGTTTATTCCTTTACCAGCTCTCTCTTTTAATTCTATCCAAAGCAAGCTACTAGAAACCATTTTTCAACAACCATCTGGCCGTCTAAATACATGCCATTTATGATACAGTGACCCAGAGGAAACGCTGCTGTTGAATGCATCTAATAGGCCTACTACATAACTGTCTACAAACACGAGGACTTGCAACTTTGAGATTTCACTAACGTTTCACATCTGAAAGTGAACTAAGATAAATTTGTTTGGCTATGAAGCCTACATGTCCCCTCTGGTATAATAATTTCAGACGCACTAACTGTAACTAACTTACAGGCATGCAGCTTGCAGATATATTTACCATTACTTCATTTAGGCAGAATAAGTTAAATGCTACAGTTTCACCACTCATTAACTTTAGCGCTCTTCCACTGATAAACATGGCATTAGCTAGCTTTGTGGGTAATCTAATTTAACTATGTGCAGCGTCAGCAGCTTTAAGTAATGTTCGAGAATAGTTAGAAGTGATTAACTAGGGAGAAATGATACGACCACTTGTTAACGGCCACATTGTTTCAGAGATAAATCTACAATCAAGTTTGTCAACGGTGTTGCCTCCACCATTCAACTACTGTAACACTAACAATGTTGGGAGTAACGTGTTACAACAGTAACGCAATTACAGTACAGTACTGGCTATATTATCCCCGTTACAATCTCAGTAACGTTAGAACACATTTTAAGCTGAAATTTAGTGGTGTTTTGTTTTTTTAATAATTCGCCAACAACGAGAAACATTTTGGCATCAGAAAAACAAATCCATGAGTAAAAGAGTAACATTATTTCCTGTTGCGGGAATCCGATAGTCGAGATTGTAGGCAGGGTGCAAACTACAGGAGAGCTCAACTCCTCTTAACAAGATGGTAGCTCCCCTGATGGATCAGATTTCTATAGGCTATGTGTCATGATCAGAGAGGCTACTGTCAATTCATCTTGAACGATCCTGTCGAAGTGTCGAGAGATTCAAATAATCAGTGACGTTATGCTGCAGTATCTCGTGCGTAAATGCACACAGCATGTCTTTCTTAATGTGGAGACGATTCATCCAATTTCAACCATTAATCAGAAGGTGAATTTTTATGACAAAGACCCACCCGATCTGCAGATAAAACTCTGCACATCACTAGCACCCTCCTATGCAGGCCCAGCTGAAAAATGCGCCCATTACATAGCAGTGGAAGTAACGCAAAAGTAGTGTAAAGCATTACAATTCAGAGAGGGTAATATTGTAATATAAGTAATTACTCTTAAATAACAGTAACTAGTAATCTATAATGTATTACATTTTGGAAGTAACTTGCCCAACACTGAACATTAAACATACTTTTGTGACCTGGGGAGATAACTGGGAGAGGCCAATGAAAAACGGGAGTCTCCTGGGTAATCGGGAAGTTTGGCAAGTATGGTCATGACTGTTGTCAGGAATGTTTGGGTTGAGGGCTATTTTAATTATTTAACTAATGTACAGTATTTAGTGACAAATGACCAACTCACCGGGAACACAGATAATCTATGTTGTGGGTTCTGTATGCTCTACTTGACTCCAGTCAGCTGATTTCTTTGTTCTGTGATGCATTTGTGGCTGTTGCCAACAGGGCAGTTGCAAAGTGCTCTCTAGTGGGCAAACTATGCAACACTCATTACATAAGTGAAGTTTTCTTTTTTAATTGTCATTAATGGGCTGTTAAACGCTAATACCAATTTATCTACAATTAGCGCATATATACTAATAATACCGGCAGGATAAAAACCTGTGTAAATTCTGAATAAATGAGCCTGTCAGCAAACTAGGAAATATAATATATATATACCCTTAAAAGCACTCTCATCATGCCCGCTTCCCACTCAGCTGCACTTTGTGCTAAATGCTTAAAGGTTCAGTGTGTAAGATTCAGTGGCATCTAGCTGTGAGGTTGCAAATTGCGACCAACTGTCCAGTCAACCACTGCCCTACCCTTTCTAAGTATGTAGGACAGCTACGGTGGCTGATACAGCACAAAAGGTGTCGTCTTCTGAGACAGCAGAGAGTGGCCAGTCAAGAAATTAGGTTTCTTCAGGTAGATATATTAAGAAATTATATTTTCTTAATTATTCAGTAAAACCATATGTTATTGCGACTTGGACACTGACAGATAACATGGAAAATGTAAGCCAAGAGTGTGAAGCACTATCACTATTTCTGCACCACAGTCCATTTTAAACCACATAATAGATTTATTGTTGATATTTGTACGTTGATTCTGTCGGTGATTATGTATCAACCAACAATATCTGTCTCGCAGCCAGATTATGGTGCTTTGATAGCGGTGCTTCAAAAAATCTCAGTAATGGCAGCAACTGATGCTCACATAATCATTTCCTTCTTTAGCGGTTTTACCTACAGAATACAGTGCCTTGCGAAAGTATTCGGCCCCCTTGAACTTTTCGACCTTTTGCCACATTTCAGGCTTCAAACATAAAGAGAAACTGTAATTTTTTGTGAAGAATCAACAACAAGTGGGACACAATTATGAAGTGGAATGAAATTTATTGGATATTTCAAACCTTTTTAACAAATAAAAAACTGAAAAATTAGGCGTGCAAAATTATTCAGCCCCTTTACTTTCAGTGCAGCAAACTCTCTCCAGACGTTCAGTGAGGATCTCTGAATGATCCAGTGTTGACCTAAATGACTAATGATGATAAATAGAATCCACCTGTGTGAAATCAAGTCTCCGTATAAATGCACCTGCTCTACGATAGTCTCAGAGGTCCGTTTAAAGCGCAGAGAGCATCATGAAGAACAAGGAACACACCAGGCAGGTCCGAGATACTGTTGTGGAGAAGTTTAAAGCCGGATTTGGATACAAAAAGATTTCCCAAGCTTTAAACATCCCAAGGAGCACTGTGCAAGCGATAATATTGAAATGGAAGGAGTATCAGACCACTGCAAATCTACGAAGACCCGGCCGTCCCTCTAAACTTTCAGCTCATACAAGGAGAAGACTGATCAGAGAGATGCAGCCAAGAGGCCCATGATCACTCTGGATGAACTGCAGAGATCTACAGCTGAGGTGGGAGACTCTGTCCATAGGACAACAATCAGTCGTATACTGCACAAATCTGGCCTTTATCGAAGAGTGGCAAGAAGAAAGCCATTTCTTAAAGATATCCATAAAAAGTCTCGTTTAAAGTTTACCACAAGCCACCTGGGAGACACACCAAACATGTGGAAGAAGGTGCTCTGGTCAGATGAAACCAAAATCGAACTTTTTGGCAACAATGCAAAACGTTA
>NC_060169.1:26655312-26748241 GCF_021292245.1 Micropterus dolomieu | reverse complement strand
CTGTATGACCTCCCTACAACGCCTGGGCATGCTCCTGATGAGGTGGCGGATGGTCTCCTGAGGGATCTCCTCCCAGACCTGGACTAAAGCATCCGCCAACTCCTGGACAGTCTGTGGTGCAACGTGGCGTTGGTGGTTGGAGCGAGACATGATGTCCCAGATGTGCTCAATTGGATTCAGGTCTGGGGAACGGGCGGGCCAGTCCATAGCATCAATGCCTTCCTCTTGCAGGAACTGCTGACACACTCCAGCCCCATGAGGTCTAGCATTGTCTTGCATTAGGAGGAACCCAAGGCCAACCGCACCAGCATATGGTCTCACAAGGGGTCTGAGGATCTCATCTCGGTACCTAATGGCAGTCAGGCTACCTCTGGCGAGCACATGAAGGGCTGTGCAGCCCCCCAAAGAAATGCCACCCCACACCATTACTGACCCACCGCCAAACCGGTCATGCTGGAGGATGTTGCAGGCAGCAGAACGTTCTCCACGGCGTCTCCATACTCTGTCACTCATGTGCTCAGTGTGAACCTGCTTTCATCTGTGAAGAGCTCAGCGAATTTGCCAATCTTGCATCCTGCACGGTGTTGGGCTGTAAGGACAACCCCCACCTGTGGACGTCGGGCCCTCATACCACCCTCATGGAGTCTGTTTCTGACCATTTGAGCCAACACAAGCACATTTGTGGCCTGCTGGAGGTCATTTTGCAGGGCTCTGGCAGTGCTCCTCCTGCTCCTCCTTGCACAAAGGTGGAGGTAGCGGTCCTGCTGCTGGGCTGTTACCCTCCCACGTCCTCCTCCACGTCTCCTGATGTACTGGCCTGTCTCCTGGTAGCGCCTCCATGCTCTGGACACTACGCTGACAGACACAGCAAACCTTCGTGCCACAGCTCGCATTGATGTGCCATCCTGGATGAGCTGCACTACCTGAGCCACTTGTGTGGGTTGTAGACTCCGTCTCATGCTACCACTAGAGTGAAAGCACCGCCAGCATTCAAAAGTGACCAAAACATCAGCCAGGAAGCATAGGAACTGAGAAGTGGTCTGTGGTCACCACCTGCAGAACTCCTTTATTGGGGGTGTCTTGCTAATTGCCTATAATTTCCACCTGTCTATTCCATTTGCACAACAGCATGTGAAATTGATTGTCAATCAGTGTTGCTTCCTAAGTGGACAGTTTGATTTCACAGGAGTGTGATTGACTTGGAGTTACATCGTGTTGTTTAAGTGTTCCCTTTATTTTTTTGAGCAGTGTATGAGGCTGGCATAAACTCTCTGGGCTTGAGTGTGTTCACCTGCAATCTGATATGTGTAAAATTAGCCATTAAATGTCTTATTGCAAGATCATTGGAAGACACAGTTAAAATTTGTTTAGTAGTGGAAAATGTGCTTTATGGTGTATAGAAAGATGTTTCTAAAATTTTAAGGGGTACTCCACCGAATTTAGACCTCAAAGTTTGTCAGCGCATGAGGTTGTACTAGATATGTGAAAAAAATATACAAAGCCTTTGATGGATCCAGAGGGAGCAGTGTGAAGTATGCCTCAAGTGATGATGGTTGGAAAATGCAAAGAAGTGACCTTACCAGACCTCTGTTGCCCGCTCCTCATCTCTGCTTGAGACTAGTAACTTGAAGCCACGTTAGCTGCTACTAGCCTGCTACACCTTGACTGTCAGTCGAGTTGAATTGTGGGTAACGTAGGCACCAAGTTTCTAAATAAAAAAGATGACCTCTGGTTCTGTCCTGCATCGTTTTTTATCCTTTTTATACACCCTATCCATCGTGACTTCCAAAGTTATGAAAAGTCATGTTAAATTGTTGGAATACTTTTTAAGAGGTTATATTATTTTAAAATAATTTATTAAAAAAATAATTTTCACGTTGAACACAGCTTATTTTTCCTCTTAATGGCATTAATTGGTTGCTGATTTGCTGAGCCTGAGCCACTTTGGATGCAACTGAATAACGCATACAGTTCATGACAGAATTGTATGCAAACTTTGTGCAAACTGTTCCCCAAAAGTAGATAATATCTTTTCATTTTCATATTGTAGCTCTCAACACAAAATGCAAGAAAGCAGGTGCAATGAATTTGTATGAATATCAGTTGGCAGGTTAGTTCTAATTACTTACCTGAACCTGAAGATTCAATTGCAAAATGACCTCAGAAATGATCGGATGCTTACAGGAAGATTGTTCAAAATAACCCAGATGTTTTAACACATTTGCACATACTTTATGCACATTGAAGAAAAGTAGACTTTTGTACAATATCTCACTAAATATATTTACATGACATACAATTCGCCATCAGTGCAATACATAGGAATGTTGCATATTTACCAAATGTTAGACTCTTTCCTTTATGAAGAAAAATAATTCCAGTGACAGAAGCTGATATAACTAATGTGTAAAGTAGCATGTGCAACTTTCATATTGGTTAACAGCTTCACAGGAAATAAAAAAAATAAAATCTTAGTACCACCCTATCAATAATCAAATATTAAGCATTGAAAAAGTAATAGATCACATGTACATATATATCTTCATACATGTAATGGATTGCTTTTGTACAAATATTTTATGTAACTTTGGCAGTTTATCAGGAACAAAGTTATCGGAAAAATATGAAACAATAATATCAAACTGTCAGCAATGTCATGTAAGCTTGCCTTCCAAAGCTCATGTTCACAGTGGTCATTCAGAAAGGCTGGAAGCTGATGGCCAAAAAGAAGGAACAAAAAGCCAAAGAAAAAGAAAACATTTCCATCCTTTTTGCTAAGACTGTTAGCACTGGTGACTGTCGTCATTGTTGTCATGGTTATAAAATTACAAACACCTATGAAGGTTTACATAGCAGTCATCGCCATTTAAAAAAACATGGTCTATTTTCAGGTCGACTTAAAATACAAACAGTTTGAAGGCAAGGGGACAGGACCCTGCTCGGTGGTCACTGTGGAATCATGGGAGAGACATGACCGAGAAGAGGACATGCACAACAGTGCCGTGTGGAAGAACGTGAAGCCAAAAAACGAGGGTGCAAAATGAAAGACTTTGCAACAATCAAAACGCCACACGGTCAGAAAATGACTTACACCGGACAAAATAACTGAGCAAATTTCAAACATACAAAGTTCACCATAATTCATATACGTTGGTTTTGTTCTTTTTTCACTGGTTTGGCACTTTATTGGAACAAATCTCTGTTCAAAAAGACTAAATGTTGTACAAAAGGTATTTCATGTCTCGTTAACATAACTCGTAGAATATAGTACTTAATAGTAAGCATACGGTAAGTAAACACTTGTACATACTGTAGTTTTAAAATGAACATTCCAACAGATGTTTTACGCACATGCACAAAAACAAACAAACAAACACAACTCTCTCTCTCACTGTCTTGCTGCCTTGCCACATTTGTGCCTTCTCGGCTTCTCTTTGGACAATCTCATTCTCCAGCTATCCAGAAAGAACAACTGTTGCTACTGCTCTCTCCTTTTTCTCTTTATCTCTCACCTAAGACAACACAACAATTTTTAATACTGCATTTTTGCTCCACATTACGACACTTCCTCTGCCGAGCGTGTGTCTGTCTTGAGACGCACAAACTCCTTGGCCACCTCATCGTTGGTCCTTTGAGAGAGTATCCTCATGATGGTGAGGCCAGTTTCGTCCATGGAGATGCTCTTCATCAGGGGGTAGCAGGCGGAGCAGCTGCCCTTGTCCGCCAGCTCTCGGAGCTGGATGACCGTCATGCCGATGACACGGTCCTCGCGGGCAAAGCAGTAGTCCTTTACTGAGACGTGCAGCTCGTACGCCTCTGGACCATGTTCATTACTTAGAACACTGGAGAAATGACACGGTGAGATCAGAAAGGTCAAACTCAAGAGTTCAAATATGTAGAGTATGTTTTACTCTACTGTAGTATTCAATAAGTTTAGAAATTGTTCAACCTGCATAGATCATAAAAATGTAGGGTTTACCATAACATGACAGTTCAGATACTGTCAAGCAGTTTTTAAGCCACTTAAAAGTAGCCTGTACTAAATGGACAAATAGGGCACAAGTCTATGCTAGGATTGCTAAAGCATTCTCTTGACTTCCTTCTACAGTTTCAATGCAATGAGCAGAAGTGCTGGTAAAGTAATTGCATTCTATTCTTTGATATGAACAAGGATACTCAACTTGATTTGCCCATGAGCCACTTACACAAAATGACACAAAGCCAGGGGCCAGGGACAGAGTCCCTGTAGGGAGGAGGTCGGGGCAGATTGATGGGTCAGACAAAGGACTTTCTCCCAGAAGTGTCTGTTGGTGTCCCGTGTGAAACCAAAAGTCAAGCCTTGATTTTTTATTTCATCCCAAACCATGACCTGTTCCTAAACTTTAACAAGTATTTTTGGTGAAGTTTTCTGAAGCCAAACTTCTCCCATTTGCCATACGCATCAGGTGTACATTAACTTTTCGCAGAAAGTGTCACCCTTTCTGCACACTGCAGAGATCACTGATAGGCTAATATGCAACTTCCCAAGTGAAATTGAACATTTACTAACGTCACCCATTGATTTGTGGACAACAGTTTTGAAGCATCAAGGTTGTCATTATGGCCATCGCCATCTTGTTTGTTTTGGGCCAGAGGTGACCGCATTTTAATGAGCGGTTGGAGCCAGGGAATAGCGAGGGTTTCTACCTAATGGTGTGTTCAGACTACAGCTGACAAAGCAACAGGTTTACATGGCACCCACCTGTCACTCACAACAACCACGCATTACTTTAAGCCTTAATATAATAACAAATCAGGTGAGTTATATAAAAATTTGCTCCCTATACAGTTTTCATGAATGGGAAAATTAACTCTAGAGACCAAAACTGTGCTTTGTACCAGGCTGTAAACATGATTATTTTTGCTGGAACATGGAGACAGACTCACTATGGGAGCCAGTCTCAAATGGCCATTTGGTGAACTGCAGTCTTTTTGGTAGTTTCAGTGTGAATCAATTTATTTTCATTGTGAATAAAAAAATGGAAGGCCACCTGGCACCCTATTGCGGGCTGTAAGTTGAGTATCACTGGCTTAGAACAATTGAAGGACTTCAACTGTAAGGTATTGCAAGTATTATATGGTATATACTAGGCATGTTTCCATCTAATTGTAATGTGAATTTTAAGCGAAAAAAAAAGTAAATGGGAAACGTGCATTTCCATCAGCTGGTTTGGAGCAAATAAACCAGGCTAGGAAAGTGTAGTTACGTCAGTTGATGTTACACATGGCTGTAATATACAAGACATATGGGTTCCAAATCAGAAACAAAACCAGCTGCATGGAACTGATGGCATTTGGTCCTCAGGAACATGTTTCAAGCGGGCAAACTGCTTCCAGCCATGTCTCTGCACATTATGGAAATATCCAGTAAGACACAGACAGCGGAAACAGCTTATCAGACGCGAGTTACAAGTTTGCTACGTCAGAACTTATTCGGCAAAAGTATTTCTCCCATTTAGCGCATTAACTGGTTTTCGACAAAGGCAAAAACCACTTCAAGTTGGTGTAAAAACCTTTTTGCGAAATTTAAAATTATTTTTTTTTCAGAATTTTGCTGTTTCCATCAACCTCTTATAATGCGATACTTCAAAATGTGCATTAAAAAACATTGATGGAAACATGGCTACTGTAACCAAAGCATTTTTACCAGCTGAAAATGCCAGGCTGGGAGCGCTAGGGTGTGCTTTGGAGGTGCAGCGTTTTTTTGGTTGAGGCGCTTTGGTTGCTATAATACATAATATCTGTGGAGGTGATGTGCTGCAAGTAGGCTTAGGTCTACATGCTCTGACCCTTGCTCTGCATGAAGAAAAGGCTGAAACACTGCCATTAGGCCTAACATAGCTGTGTCACACTCAGAGATGCAAAGAACATGGTCTTCTGTAAACGTTGTGAGACCAGCAAAAAGCTTTCAACCATGAACAATTTTGTATTGAAGCATCTGCTAAAGCAACGTGAAACTTAGCCTGTAGAGAGAAACTCCGGCAGCTAACGTTACTGCCAGTGACGCATCCACTCAGCAGGAGAGATGGGCATTAATCAACGTATTGTGTTTTGTAAAAGCACGCAATACTTCCCTTATAAATGCATGTGCAAAACAGTAACGTTAGTTCAAAAGTCAAGACACTTGCTTAATTGTTTGTTTTTATCTCAGACAGTGGCGTTAAAAAACTTTATATGCTTCGTAAAAATCATCCTCATTGATGCTGTTATGGATAACGTCACGTGATTAGTTTAAAAAGTCGGGAGAGACTTGCTTTGTTTTTTCTATTTCAGCCAGTGAGGTTAAGAAATGTTATGTACTGTAAAAATCATACTCATTGATGCTGTTATGAATATGGAATCAGTTAAAATGTCGGGAAAGACCTGCTTTGTTTTTTAATTATTTTTTAATAGCCTATATGATGCAGCCTCAGACCAGAGGATGCTGTATCATGTGTTTTCAGTTCGTCTGGTTGTTGAGTCCTCAGCTTAATTATTGTTCCAATAAAGTGGATTCATATCTAAAATACATTGCTGAACAGGTTTCCCGTCACTTTTATGGATTGCTGTGGTTGAAAGTCATTGTAACAGAATGAGTAACGTGACTATGTACTTTTAATACCCATTAATAAGTAAAGTAATATTATTACTTTTTAAATGAGTAATAAGTAAAAAGTTAGTCATTACAATGTCTGAGTAATTTGCCCAACACTGCAGCTAGATATGCCGTTTAAACTGATGTGCAGCGAGGACAGAATGCTGCTTTCTGCCCCCTGGTTGCGCGCAACTCTCGGGTGTGACGTTGCACAGAAACCCGTCTATAAAAATGTGTCCCTCCCATTGCAATGAATTGAAAAAAGACCCTGGCCTCCAGAAAAAACTTTTTGGTGGACACGGGCCCTAAGTTGCTGGAGGCTCTTCTGTACTGTGCAGTTAGCATATTAAAAAACTAGTTTGAAGGTACAGCAGCATTTAAGATACAGAATGTTGCACACTATATTGTAAATTGTATGCAGGTGGGTAAAATGCTGCAAATAATGATAATATCCTAAATAATATAGAAACTCTTTAACTAAAACAAAGGAAGCACGATTACTCACTATTGGAATGTTTCATTGTACTTTGGTGACCAATTGTTATTCTTGGTCTTGGTGCTGAATTTGCGCTTCTTGTCTGCCAGATGTGGTCCCACGGCGTTAACCTCTACAAATGGCCGGAACATGGCGTTGGTTTGCCAGATGAGGTTGTTCACTGCGACCACTGAGAAATGCAGAGAAAATAATAATCAGCAACATCGGATATTGTTTATTAGAAATATAGGAAAATCTATGACAGACACTAATGCTGAAAAACACTCCTGGCCCTGGTGTATTCCTGGCCCTATTTTCTATTTTGGCAAGTATATTTATCTTATTCCCACAGATAACTGGCTAATTGTAGAAAATGTTATGCTAAGATACTGTCAGAGCAAGTACAATGGAATTTGATAGCAGAAACATTTGCACTTATCAGGAATATTAATCGTAAACATCTTTGGATGTCAGTGCCAACAAATCAAACTTGCAGACTGTTTTGCACCAACATTAAAAAAGAAAAACAACAGACCATTGCGCAGTGTTTTGGGGGGTTTTGCATTTAGTTCTGTGGTGATTGCCAAAGTAATTCTGTGAAATGTAGAAAAATCACACAGAAATAGACAAGTGTAGAAAACAAATACAAAAAACCTAAACTGCAGTTCTTCCTCCTTTAATAATGGATTTTCCTTTAATAGAAACATATGATTGCCATAGTAACCTAACTGGCAAGTTACTGCTGCTAGCTGATTATAGCTGATTGCTGGCTACAGTGCATAAAGTGCTACTGCAGAACAGAACAGAAGTCATTGCAGCTATAGGGGTGATTATTTTTAGCTTTTGTTGATGACATTTAGAAAAAAAAAATCAACATGTGTGAAATGAAAGAAATGGACTTCAAAAAACAGTAGTGCTCATTTATACAAGTAAACAAGAATTGTTTTGCAAATTGTTTTCTCCAGAATAAAAAAATTAAATTAATGATATAAATGCATAAAATCTGCAGTTGATATCTGAACAAGTAAATGCAATTATTTGTACTTTGATTAAAATGAGTAGTATCATATATACACTCAGTTAGTGAAAAGTCTGAAACAAGACTAGGAGTCTACAGCCATGATTGGCTCTGTGAGGCTGTACTGAGGCACAGTGGTGCTTTGAGCTATGCTCACAATGACAATGCTAACATGCTGATGGTAAGCAGGTATTATGTTTACCACCTTAGTTTAGAGTGTTAGCATGCTAACATTTGCCATTTAAGACTACACAAAGTACATGGGAGGCTGATGGGAATGTCATTAGTTTTGCCGGTATTTAGTAAAAGAATATTAAATGTTGATCTGATGATGGCACTTGGTGAAAAGTTAAGGGATCACCAAAGTTATAACAATTGGGGGGTACCTCAGATAGGAAACATCCTCTGAGGAACACAAATCATGTCAGAAATCCATCAAATGTTTTATTGAGGTATTTCACTCGGGTCCAAACTGGTGGACTGGCTGACAGATCAACATTGCTATCCATAGAGCGAGTATTGGGCTAAGCCACAACTTTTTTATCTCCTCTACAAGAACAGAAAAGAAACCTACAGTACAACCTCCTACTTAAATGATGTCATCAGCAATCTTTCAGATGTTAATTTCCTCATTTGTTTCCCTAAAGCAAGCTCCATGACTTTACAACAATGCTGCTGATTGTGGCCCAGCAGCACTATCGCCCAAAATGAGATTATCACCATGAGCTGTCCATGGTGAACATTTGCAGGTGTGAATATATTTGAATAGAAATGACAAAAAAGCAGGCCACTGGGTATAGGAAAAATCTCACCCTTCACGCTGACTTTGTGCTCTCCAGTGCCAGGGTGAGAGATGAGATTCACTTGCATTGACACCTCCCCCACCGATCCGTTGGATGACTGACCTGGACACACACCAAAACAACAACAGGAGAATTGGAAAGCGGCATAATGAAAATCAGAGAGAATGGAGGAGTGGCAGAGTGGGAGCCACGGAGAGAAACAGAGAGATCAGGAAACAGAGACAGGATGAAAGGACAGAATCCAAAACTGTGGGTGCAGCTTTTTTTTGTAGTTGAGGTATACAGAAATTGATCCAAAAAGAACTGTAATAAAACGCCTCTCTGTATGTCAAAGCTAGAAAACTAAACCCAAAAAATACAGTAGAGGAGTACACTTGATTTCACCCCCATGGCAGCCCAGTAGCAGGCACAGGGTTTCCTTTAGCTTGAAGCTGAATGAGAACAACAAGAAGAAAAACAAGAAAAATGAAATAAATACTGGTTTGAAGGCCATAGAGGAGGCAGCTGGTGTGAAAGGATGCACTAAATAAATAATGTTCTACACAATGAAATCATCAAACTGTTCAGCTCGACAGAAATACAAACAAAACACTGGATTTGACTGCATGCAGACAAGTGGAAACAATGCATCAGAAAGGTAAAGATGGGACAAGAGTGTAAAGGAGGAAATGCCCTTTTGGGCACTGTTACGTGAGCATTACAATTTGAATCAAATAGCAACGTGTTGTTGCCAGGAACCAATTAGAATTGATTGCTGACCATGTGTCTCACATTGCCTGATGCAGGAATCCCTGCCCATTTCAGCTGCCTCTAAACACTGCCTTGTGTTTCATCCAACCCGGGACAAACAGATGTTGAACACTGGAAGGCAAATGCCGATGTGGTTGATGAAGGGGCATGTTGATCCAATAGCTAATCAATATGTGCCAAACATGCAGTGTCCATTATAGCTGGTAATGAAGAAACAAGCCTCCTGATTTATTGTAATGATGCTCTGAGAGGCTGGGGGGAGGGCGCAAAAACATTGCTGCTGCACAATTAAGCCCTGGACTTGTGGGAAATTAACAGAGCAATGCCATGGCACATTTATCTCAGCTACCGGCTGAAATAATGTAATAAATATTAACATTCTGCCTGTTTTTTGAGTGGAGTCAGAGACGAGACAGTTAGTGCCTTTATGAAATAGTAAATTGACATGTACACAGCAGACACTGGAATGGGCAGTTTGAGGAACCTGGGAGAACAGAGTGTGAGTAAGATGAATGATACATGAGGAAGATAAAGGAAAGCAGAAGTAGATAAAACAAATGTGCCAGAAAGGTGGGTCAGCAGATTAAGTGAGAAAACTGTTAACAAAAGGAACCAACAGATAAGAAAGGTGAGTAGAAGGTATTAATTGTTGCAGAGTTGCAGTTTAATTCATCACATGTTTCCAACAACCAAGGTGTTGCCCATAACCCACACAAGATTACTTAATAAGCAGAAAGCTGTGAAATATTCACATGAAATTACTGTATGAAGAACACAAAGCAGCTATACTACCTCAACTTGCTCCCTAACAAACAGAAAGACATGTATGCATCCAAGCGCAGGAATAGACTAGTGCATGCCGTGGTCTAAATGTGTCGCTGCCAGAGCACAGGGGTTGGTGATTAATGAAACACTGTCCACTGTGCTACATCAAGCATCAGCACATCCCCACACTGTTTACTGACCTAATGCACATTATCTACCTCAATACGCCCAGTTATAGACATCACATTAGACCACCTCAGTTAGATAGCGACGACATGGTGTCAACTCAGAAGGGGGGAAGGGATGGGATGAGAGAGAAAGAGGAAAAATCTAAAGAACAATCTCAAAATAGCACACAGTGAAACACTGCCCATCTGCCAGTCACTGAGAGCAAGCACGCTGGTTGGGCCTGCTGGCTGCCTGGCTTTCTCCCATTGCTATTCTGTTTCCTGCTGTCTGCTCAGGCAGCGTTCTGCAAGGCTGAACACACTGAGGCAAACAGGAGCATAAAGCTTGAACTCCCAACTGGACTGAATTCCCTCTCGAATCTCTCCGGACACCTGAAGGTATTTCAGCCTTGTTACAGAGAGTGATAGGAGGAAAAGTTCCATATAGTGACAGATGAATGAGACACATAAAAGTCAGACGGTGATGATGGAGAGAAAGAAGAGAGAGGGAATTTATGCATTTACACTACACATATACTGTATTTCAGTTGTCATGACAGTGGTTCTAATGAGAGTGAGACGGAGAAAAAGAGCATGGGAGCATTCAAGCCCTTCAGGGTGTGGAGTGAAGAGGCCACAGATAACTCAGCCTATTTGTTTTTTGTTTATTTTTTTCTTCAGTGAAAAAGAGTTATACAGTTAATGGGCTGATGCCATTACTGCAATGTCCACTGCACACAAAAGCCTATAGAAAATAAAGTGACACAGTGACATTCTCAGGACGCACATTCTGTAATGTAAAGAAAGCTAAGATAAGACTTTCCTCCTCACTTATCGCTTATAGCAAGGGTAG
The DNA here is from genome assembly GCF_021292245.1 of Micropterus dolomieu. Lineage (NCBI taxonomy): Eukaryota > Metazoa > Chordata > Actinopteri > Centrarchiformes > Centrarchidae > Micropterus > Micropterus dolomieu. The sequence goes on along the minus strand of NC_060169.1, from coordinate 26,736,797 downwards.
GTAATGAATTCAGTAGCATTTTAAAATATACATTTTATATATATGGTATATGTTTTATATTTTTTGTTATATTTGTTGAAATTCTCACAGGACTGTAATAAGGATGCCAATCATTTCATGCAAAATGAAATGATTGGCCTACCTACCTGCCTGTCTACCTACCTATCTGACCATTGTCTACCTTAGCGTACTCTGCCCATGCACTCATTGCGCATGAAAATGTGTTTTGGGGATTTTGAAGGGAGGCCTGAAGAGAGGGGGTAGGAATTTTCCGGTGGATACATTGCCAGTTTCTCCAACATTACCTACCCCAGCTTTTAAGACTATACGGTTATAGTAGTGAAAAGCTGCAGACATATGTATCAAGTTTATAAGATTTAATTTGAATATGTTCACTAACTAGGGTCTAGAGAACGTGCTAATGTGCTGCTGCACAAAAGTATACACAATCTGTGTTTTTATCACACCTTTCTAGCAACTTTCACAATCTAAGCATCTTTTAGCCTCACTTGGTCTTTCTTACATGTCTTGCCTTTACAGCAGCTTTCAATAGCAAGGACCACAATCAACAGATATGATTAAATGATTTATTCATTTATTGAACAAAACAGAAAGATGTACGAGGCTTGCCGTGGCTGACTAGACATTCGAAAGTGTTGTGGGGAAGCTACAATTGAGGAATCGGCCGTAGCACCCGGGCACGACGGACCCCCTATAACTCTATGGAGAGGAAGAAGGAAACCCCATGGAGAGGAGACTAGACAGAGAAAGGGGTCGGTGGGAGGGATACAGAATGTGAGAGCGAAGAAGAGGAGATGGGATGTGTGGGTATTTATGGAAATGCCGGGAGTGACGTCATTGATGTGTGGTCCCTCTCCTGAAACTCTGCTATCAGCACCAATTCTTTTTGTCTGAACCTACCCATGTAAGACACTTTTTATGGAAAAAGAAAACAGCTATTAACCTCAAAAGCTTTTCAGTATTTGAATGCCGTGGTAATTCCACTCCCTGAAATAGGGCGGCTCAATTATGGTAAAAAATCATAATCACGATTATTTTTGCCAATATTGAGATCACGATTATATGATTACTCATTGACTCATTGGACAAAACAGCACAATAAACATTTTATCTTGATTATGTTGTTTTCATAATTGTTGAAATCCAAAATCATAATTAAAAATGAAATTTGATTAATCTGCAAGCCCTAACCTGAACTCAAACCTAATTGAGCATGACCTCCTTACCTTGAGAGGTTTGGGTGCATATATATTTCTTGATCAAGGCATCTGTAGGTTGAGTGTAAAGGCTGAGAGCATATTTGAGGGATTTCATATCGGCGCTCTTTTCAAGGAATGTTTTCTTCAGCCCGTTTCCTCCAGCATGGAAGTATTGCTGAAAAAAAAAAAGAGCAGAAACAGATACTTCAGAATAACTCTGAACAACACTTTTGAGTTTATACACAACAACAGGTTACAGTTGGCTGAGAGAATAGCCTAGGATTACATGGACAGTATACATTTTATAAGGCGGAGGAGACAAATAAAGAGACCAGACAAGAGACAGCAGTAATAGCCACCATTGTAGCTAATTACTATGTATTTAAATCTGAAATCCATGCTTGGGTGGTTAATGCCCATTTGTGCTGATAAGCCTGATAGCTGAGGACAGACAAGGCTTTGCTTTCTTTTCAAATGCTGTCACCACTCCTACATGTGGAAGGTGGGAGGGTGGCTGTGGACAGACCTTATTAAGAAAGGAGATGTTGCTGAAGAGAAAAGATGAGAGGAACTTGGACACACATTTCTAAACCCTTTATAGCCATTATTCTTTTGGGTTTGTTATGGGTTTAGGTAGCGTTCTTCTGTAACACATGATCATTACAGGAACGAAGGAGTATTTGCAGAGTTAGTGTAGGGTCTGTTGTGGTAAAGTTAAAAAGTTGATACACACTAATCTCATATCCATACAGGCACTGGACAAAAAAGAATACTACAGTCGATGGACATAGGATTGTATATAGCAGTCAGGTGATATTTGAGCCACACCATCTTCATCAGAATCACTTTTTTGTGTTGTTGAGTAACTGTGCCTCAGCACAGTAGGAGGCACTGTTTTATGCCTTGCTAATGACTCATGAGTTACAAAATTTGACTGACACGTGCCTCCGGTGACTTTTACATAATCTGGCACACAGGGGGTGAGTCATGGGTGGAGATTATCAAAAGCAAGAAAATATAATCGCACACACTAAATGGGAAACTGCATTTAATTGATCCAAACCTAGCCTACAGCAAACAATAAATATGTTTTATGAATAAAGGTTCATGCTTTCTCTCACAAATGAACACTGAAACCAAGGCTAATCGTAGCCTAATGTATGTGATGATATCGTTCTACTGGATTTTGTGAGACAGCTGCCTTTTTTCTACAATCACTTCCAGGTCAGAGTTCAAAGAAAGGAACAAATGATGCATTATCCGGAATAAATTAAATGCACCATGACTGCATGACATCTTAGGCACTTTTCTATGGGACGGTGCATTTACCCATTATCCTACCGATTAGTTTTCATCGGTTCAAAGTTCAGTCTGGATTAAATATTTTCAGTGGGATAATCACAAAATGTACATACTAGTAGTAGTATATCTAGATAAAGTGGTTTATTTACTAAGTAGACTTTATAATCCTTGCTTGTGTGCTGACGGCATTTGCCACTTTACTGCAATTACATGTGTTTAGCTCCTTAGTATGTACCTTACCATTACTAGTCTAAAACTAGTAGCCAACAATACATATATGTAGTAGTTAATATTTACAGTATATTTGGTTCTACTCCAGTGCACCATTTTTTGTCTTTTGTAGATTAAAGATTTAAAGCTGTTGTGCCTGCAATATGAATAATATGATGCAAGTAACCCTCTGCACAGCATTTGTTGATCTGATCAGTCAACTTTCCTTAGGCACTATTTAACTGTGCTAATTGACTGTCCTCATTGGAATAATGATGAAAAGAAATTCCAACAACATGATTGATCTAAACCTACAGGTAGTTTCCTTGGAGACAACAGAATCAATTATTTTTCTCAGCACTTTATGATGCAGTGTTCCCCCAGTGGCATCTCACCATAACTCTCCTCTTGTCCCTGTAGAACAGAGTTGTGGTCTTGAAATTGTCTCATATCCCTTAACAACAAATGGCAGTAAATTAACATTGCTGCATTTCACGCTTTCTTTTCCTAACAGGCGTTGAGCATCTCTCCATATTCCAGGATATTGATTATCCTCAGATGGGTCTAGACTAGCCTAGTGCCATTTGTTTTTAAAAGTATAATGGTGCTTTCTTTCAGGCTTGTTGACAGTACTTTAATTTGGGTCTTCTTGAAACTACATTGTGTCTCATCAAAAAATATCAAGAGAGATACAAGCACAAACAAAAAGTGGATATTCTGAACAATTTATACCAGCCTCTGTTACAAGTCTCTTGCAATTTTGAGGTGACAGTGAAAAAAATTTCTCTCTCTTTTAGTCTGATGATGTTAAAATAAAAAATACTCGTGCGCACAGTGTGTGTTTTTTTAATCTCCACTAGGCCTAAGACTTTAGGGATCATGCATTTGATCATGTGTTTGTGGGCGTTAGTGTGCACAGCTAATCTCGCATGCCACTGGATCCATCATCAACCGAATATGTTTTGTGCACATTTATGTACGCTCAAGGACTTCTCATGATTTTGGTGATTTGGTGATTTAAAAATACATATTTTATCGACTGCTCTGTTTTAAGATTGACTGCTGACTCTTAACTGGTTGGTAAGTACATAAGTTGCATCAGTTACATTATGTACTTAATGTACGTACATTAAATACTTTGTCTGTTAATTTACTTACACATGCTAAAATAAGTCGACACTGACTTCTGGTTTCATACGGGACACGGACAGCGGTCTCCTGGTTGAAAGTCCTGTGTCTGTTTAGACGCTCCATTCATCTCTCCATTCACGCAGACTTTGTCGCTCTTTATACTACCAGTCACCTGACTTTTCCTCTCAGATATTCACGTGTAAAATGACATGCCGTCTCTGAACAACATAGGTCACTAAATGGGATAAAATAACACGCAAAAAGCAAAAAAGCCGTTGTGATAACACACAAAATGCCATTTGGTGATACCAGGCCGGTAGGAGATCTGCCCTCTAATGAGTACACTCTTCTAGTTTCCATTTAAGATATACTTGTACTGTAAATTGATCTTTTACAGCATGCAAACATCTGGATATAAACATCCACTTAAAATCCAGCATGAATGCTTGAAATAATGCAGGAGAGGTGCCCACAAATAAAATGTATTATTATTATTATTATTTAGATTTCAGCTTTAACCAACCTATTATATTAAAAACAAAGGAAAATAGATCGATTTACAAAATTCTCAATTAAGTCAATTTGCACATCCCTGCTCTGCTATGCCTCCTGTGGCTCTCTTGTCTTTATTAAAGGTCAAGTTTAGCCGCCCAGGTGTTTCTTGCTGGACGGCCAACGGTAAAATCAGCATGAAACTCACCTTGATGGTGGGAAGCACAAGGTCCATGGCTGCGCACTGTCGTGGGGTCAAACTTCTGGCTTCCTCTCGAATTACATGCTCCTGGAGGGAAATGAGATCAAGTCAAACACTTTACCAGTTGGCAAAACAGGAACACAGGTCACAATCAGATGCTTTGAATTTTAAAATGTTTCTCTAGCGTTGACCCAGGTGAGGCAAAACAGCACACAGTTGCAGTTAATTGCAGAATGTATGATACATTTTAGCCTTGCTGTCTCATACCAGCTCTAAAAATTCTATTTTAACCATGAAAAATGTTTTTGTCAATTATAATTGAAGTTTTCCTAATTTGTGAATTGATTACAGCAAATAACTTCTGGCACTACCTTATTTCCCAGGTGTTTCCCTTACAAGCCATAGGCAAAATGGCATTAAAGTTTTATGAAAGGGGTTCTGAAGAAACTAAATCACAGATGCAAACTGCTAGAATCGTTGGTCCTACTCTACACAGTTTCATGTGTCTCTCCCCTCGTGTGCTCAAAAGCAGACTAGTCTGTGAACATGAGCTTGGTTGGTTGCTAAGATTTAATCAGCATAACCACACTAGAAGAGACGTGTAAAACAAAAATGCACACCCCCTCCCTCAAATCAGATGAAACACACATATATGTCTTTTGTATTCAGAATGTGATATAGATTTAACAGCTACAAGTTGGTTTTAAAGATTTTAAAGAGCTGGTGTCAGATGAAAGATGCTTTAATCAACATCTGTGCTGAGATGTTGTCTGTTTTGATGCCAAAAATGCACTGGGCCCACTTGATTTGTATTGACTCACTTCCAGTAATCTCCCCATCCCGGGATAACAATGTAATGGTGAGCCCCAAAATAACAAACGGCTGCAGGCTGGAAGAACTACTTCTCTCTAATGAAAACCCCATGGTGAAGATGTATGGACACTGTGCTTGTTACTTGATGAAAAAAGGGCCTTTCTTTGGATTCAATTTGTTTTCATTTTCCCCATGAGTGTGATAATACAATGATGATATTATTTCTCGTAAGTACAGAACTGTATATTCATTTAAAGAAATTAATCTTCTGACCATATTTAGGAGAGAGAGCAGATAAAACACTAGAAATCCTCCTTTGAAACATATTTGCTTAACCAGATAATTGTAACCCAGAGATAACCATAGATTTGTGAAGATGGAAAGATGTGATTTTCAAAGTGGTCCCCACACAGCATCATTTGTCTCTGACAAACAACATATCAGCCTGAGTAACTCTGCTGTTCCATGAATCCATTACATGGGTCATAGGTCAAAGCACTTTGACAGGTATTCGTTTTGCATGTTAACACCTGTAGTAAATGTTGTTACACACATACATTAATAATAGAATAAAATAGAATATATGATGTAACTAATTGTAACCAAACAACACAGCCAGCATCACAATTAACTTCAAGTCAAAGAATATACAGAATATAAATTATTTGGGTATGGCGAACTGAAAATTATTATCATAAATGATAAACCACTTCAGTGGTTTGGAAGAGAACAGAAACAAAACCATCTGTACACTGATGTACAGTATCCAGATGTGCCCTCTAAGGACATCCGACACACACAATACAAACAGTGCGAACACACAAACAGGTAAACACTCGTATAAATGCTGCTAAAAACACATTCAGCTTGCAGCCCGTGTATGACTGAGCTAAAATACCTCTCTGAGGTACTGTCATACCACAGTTGTTAGTGAAACCACAGTGTAACCACTGATCCATTCCAGCGCCTCACTACACCGAGCTCGAGGGATAAAACATCCTCCGGTCACATCGGCAATTAGATACCAGCCTGGCTAGTGTTGCAATGAGTTACACTGTGCAATGCAAAAGCCTACAGTATCTTACATGACTATGCTTCCAAATGACATATCCTTCTATCCAAATCTGTAATTGAAGTAAATCAAAGTTAGGTGCTCTTGGTAACTGATCCATCTACTTGTATATTTCCATCCAAACAATTATACACATGTATTTAAAATCTATTTTATATTTTTGTTATTAATGTTGATATTTAGTTACATATCTGACTAGCTACAAAGAGACTATTTAAAATTGGAATATATTTATATATGGCAGTGTGGGGAGTTCCCTGTAGTGCATTTAGTTTGTGTATATCTGCATTACCTATAATGCCTCTGATATACTGTTTACAATATAATATATAATCCACGTTCAGCATAATTAGAAATCTCATTGTGTGTGTAGACATAATGCATGTTTTACTGAGATGATGAGTCGGCTAAGCTTTGAGGAATCCGTTTTAGAAATGAGACGCTAGAAGGTTCAGACAGTGTGCTGAGATTAGCAACACCTGCTTTGGGTTCATCCAAAAATTACCTTCAGTTTGGACAGCTGTCCCAAGTCCTTGGCAGCATTGAAGATCATCTGAGCTCCTTGCTGTTGAAGTGACGGATATTGTTCGGTTATGGCAAAATACACAGGGAAACACTTAAAAGATAATTATAGAAAAATTATAAGAACAAAATAAGCACCAGATGTTGGGGACAAAAGGGGCAAAATCTTGTAATTGTGTTTTAAAGCTGCGCTAGGCTAACTGCAGGTGGCAGAGAGAGTAAAATGTTTGAACAATGCTTGACATGATAGCTATCAAATAGAGCCTGACCGATTTATCATTTTGTAGATATTGTAGGCCGATAAGTGGTCTTGCAGATATATCTGCATCGGCGTTTATAACACCCGATACATGACTATTAAAAAAGAGAAACAGAGAGTTGGATCCTTCTCTCATGCCATGAGTGTTGCATAGTTTGCACACCAGTGGGTGCGCTGCAGCTCCTCTGTTAACAACACTGCAGCACCACAGAACAAAATACCAGCTGACCGCAGTCTACTGGAGTTCAGAGCCGGCTCTGCTGGAGCTACTGTAGCTCAGCTCCCTCACTCTGTTCACGGTGAGTTGGTCATTTGTCACTTCAATTATATGAGTTAGATAATAATAAAAACAGCCCTCATCATTTCTCCTCTCCTGAAAACATTCATACCAGACTTGCTAACCTTCCCATTTTTCACTGCACCCTCCCGGGTCACAGCAGGATGTTTAATGTTATAGTATTTATTCTGAAACAGTGCGTCACTTCTAGTGAATGGTCCTCTCATTTCTCATAGTTTATCACTTCTAAATATTATTAAACATAACTTACAGCAGCTAACGCTGCCCGTTGTTAAATTAGCCACAGAGCGAATGCCATGTTTATCACTGGAGGGGCGCTAACGTTACTGAGTGATTAAATTATAGTGTTTGATGTATTCTAAATATATCGTTGAGCTGCTCATCTGTAGTTACAATCAGTGTGTCAGAAATGATTAAACCAGAGCGGACTTGTGAATAAATGTGAGATGTACCAGTATCTAATACGGCTTCCTGCCTAACAAAGTTCTCTAACATTATCTCTTCGTTTGAATGTGAAACGTTAGTGTGAAATCTCAAAGTTACAGGTCCACGTTGCAGAAGGTCATTTATTAAACAACAGTGTTTCCTGTGGGTCACTGTATCATAGACGATATGTTTTAGAGCCAGGTGCTGGTTCTGAAATGGTTTCTCGTACTAACTATTAATAACTATTGCATGACAAAAAATATATATTTAATTATTTGCCTATGTAGGAGAGCCCTATTTATCATTATTATTATAGTAATGACATGAGAGATGATGAGATATACGATGTTATTATTATTAGTAGCAGTAGTAGTATATAGGTATTTTTTTATAGTTTCTGTTTTGCTGGCCCCCACAACACACTATTTACTTTAATATTTATTAGTAGTAGTACTCTATAATTTATAACATCAGACATTTTCAAAAATTTTCTGTAGTTTTGTTCTTATTTATCAAAACCTTAATATATTTTGTTGTACTTGATCTACTGATCAAAGTACTATTTGTAACAATAAAAAAGTTTCTTTTTATACTGTCATGGTATCTTGGTATGGTCTCAACATAACAAAACGTTAGGGATAATCTTTGTTTATGTTTCTTAAAATAAGGGGAAAAACCAATATCGGCTGACATATCGGCTATTGGATTTAAAAAATCTCAAATATCGAAATCGGTATCAGACTTAAAAATTCCATATCATTCGGGATCTACTTTAAAATGCACTTTCATGTTTCCATCGACAATAAAACCAACAACCTGTAAATAAGATATTCCTGAGATAAAAAACGTCAACCTGGCTCTTAAAAATACACTCCACGTGTGTGAAGATTTAGAGATGTTAGCCATGTTGTTTCATCTCATGTACAGTAATGTGTGTGTTATGAGGGAGAGAACAGATGGAAGAAATGAGAGAGAGACAGGTGGAGAAGAGGAGGGAGGTGGAGGGCAAGGCATGAGATAAAAGAGTAACAGAAAAGGGAAAGAGACAGATAATTAATCAAACTCACACTCTGGTCATTCAACGGAGGCAGAACAATTGTTCTCTCGATTGTATTCAGCACAATTTTCCACAGCTCTTTGAGGACTCGTTTCAACACAGTCTTCTCACAAATCTTGGCAAATAACATCAAACTGCAAACCAGCAAAAGAAGGGCATTTATCAGGTCAACAGTCAAAAGCACCAGTGTCAAACTGGGACATGGCTGAAGGCTCCAAGTGATGATGTCTTCATACATAATATGATTAAATAAAGAAAAACACCTGTGATTCATAGAATGAATGCAGCCGCTTTATGCCTTAATCTCACCCTATTGTGCAAGCAAGCAGGGTCTCAGAGACAGGAGGAAGCTTTTGGTATTTCCATATCATTAAGAGGATTCCCTGTAATACCCCATTGGCCTAAATGTTGCTTTGACATATGGTTGAGAGCGATTCCCAGAGCTCAGCTGAACCACATCATCACTATGGTTCTTTTACCACAGAAGTAAATACAGTCCCTAGGTTGAGTTAATAGACATTCACAGATATGTTGGTCTCTTTCTTTCTGAAAACAAATGTAAAATGCTAATGATTATTATTTGGCTGTATTCATTTCATGAGCTCTGTGTTGTTACTGATCAATCTGATAAAAGAATGATCAATTTACTGTATGTCCATACAATTTAAAAAATTGTTAGGTCAGAAACATTGTTATTATAGTTCAGTATTTACATGGCTCTGGTCAAAGCAGCTTAGTTACCCATTCAGAAAGCAAACTAATATTGCAAGTCAAAAACTCACCAAACAGAAATAGTCAACAGATCAATGTTTGAGCAACCATGACTGAGAAGTTGGTTTTCTATTCTACATTCACTAGACTGACACTACTGACAGCAGTCAGTACCTGTTTCTTCAAATAAATCAATAAAGCTCTTAAAACTAGATTTTGACACATGAGCTGTATATATGACAGGATCATCATTAAGTAGCAATGTAGGAGTTTATTTTGGTATTTAGTGGTCCCTAACACATTGCAATTAAACAAATAAAAAAACAAAACCAATTGAAATGCAATAAACCTGAGACTTTAAGTTCCCCGAGGAATGGGCATGGTAAAAGGACTATGGACTCATGAGGAGTGGTTAGGGGTTCAGGCAGCTCTACCCCCAAGCCATGCCCCGCCCCCTTACACATGAGTGGGTAGAGGTTGCTAAAGGGTGTAGTTGGCCACCTGTCCTGTAAGCTTTTTGTCACACCACGCGAGTAAATTTCTCCAGGCGAAATCCTATTCTGACAACACCTTAAGGTCAAAACTCTCAAATGTGATGGCAATGGGTGGCTGAGTCTATTAAATATTGAATTAATGACTTTCAAATGGTTTCTTAAAGAGGTTGGCACTTATGGAAGACAGTATATACCCACTTTTTATCCAGAAGGTCCATAAGTGGCCGCAGGACAGTCTCTGCATCCATGGCAGCGTTACTCCCTTTGGCTGAACCTTTCATCTGAACCAGCTCCTGGTTCATCTGCTTCACACAGTCCTCGATCACAGGTTTGAAACTGTGTGATGGCAAAAAAACAACAATCCTTGAAATCCTTTGTTACTAGGTCCCATATTTTAGGCAGGAGCAGTGAGCTAACTTCACTCCAGCTGTTCCTATTAGATTATTGAAAAGATATTCACATGGGTGTCTTTTGTTCAAGCTGAAATGTTTAGCAACTTGCTGTGCTCACTGAGCAACTTGCTGTGCTCACTGAGCATGGTGCACAGCAAGAGCTCGAGTCAGTTATGTACACAAAAGTCTGTCAATAACTAAGCAGTTCTTGTAGTACAATTTCTTTGACAGAACAAGATGTGAATGGAGACGTTAACCTTAATGAAAATGATCCCACACAGACACACGCTGAGTCACACTAATGCTCACCTGCAGCCAAACACTCCGCTGAGTTCATCCAGCACCGTGTTGAGCTTATTCTGCAGCTCCTTTAGCAGATCACTGGCCTCTGCATCCAGCTGTCAGTGGAAGGCAGACAGTTACTACATCATTACACTTCATACTCTAGCCCACACTGACTAGAATCTCTGCCTAAACTTGGGTGGGGGTGCTGGGGTGGGGGAGACGACAGGCACAGAGGAGAGGTAACCTGCCTCACTAGTGGCCTCCCACTCATTGTGCCTGCCATCTGTGCCGAGCGACGTTCTGAATACAAATAGCCGGCTCACCTCCGAGCACTGCAATGATGACTGCTTGCCGAGTCATGAGACATGGTGTCAGCAAAGAAGCAGCCAGCTAGTCGTCTCAAAAGGGAAGGAAGGGATTTTTGTGCACTGCTACATGAGTTACAGTAGAGAGAGTATGCCGTCAGGCAGCCTCGTTACATCTCAGGGGAATCAAGCTTACTGTCATATATACATAAATCCTTGTATCTACAGATGTTCTGATACTCTAATCCTCAGACTGACTTTTTCTGTACAGGAGGAAAATTGTTGCTGTAGGGGAATATACTGGTCAAGTGTGCTTATTATTCAGGAGATAATGGTCTAACTAGATTAATATCAGTGACTATACTTTGCTACAAGCCTCTTAAATCCATGTACTATGTGCCTAAATATCTACAGTATAATGTATTGACAAATCAGACATGACATTGCAATGAACAATTTTCAGTACCAGCCTACACAAACACATTTGCAAAATATATTCACAGCATGTACTGTATATAGGATGTGCCCATGCATGGCATGTGTTGGATTTCTGTGGCACCATATTTATGCATGTGCATGTGATGGTTGTGCATCTGTGTACTGGAGAATGTTCTGAGAAGATGCATGGACAGATATTTGCAGATAGATGTGCTGTGCTGTGCTGTGCTGTGCTGTGCGTGCGTGCGTGCGTGCGTGTGTGTGTGTCTTTGTGTGTCAGTAACTGCATGAGTGAGTGCATCTGTATCAATGTTTGTCTCAGTGCTTATGAATTACGTTCGCAATTGTACAAATGTCGAAATATTAATGTTTTGGATGAGGGTGGAGGACACGTCGCTGAGGCTCAGTGCCTGAGATGGATGTGTGAGGCCAGGCACCGCACCACATGCATAACGGATCGTCACACTAGACCTGATAAGCTTAGCCATGGAGTCGCTCATCGCACACATTCTAATGGCGGGGAAGTGGATGTGTACTTTAAACCCTTTATAGATATTGTTATTCTGCAGACATGCCTCTATCTGCAAACGGGATAGATTTATATATGTGTGCGTGTGTCTTTTAATATACACACACATGTTCATACTGCTGACACCTCAATGGAAAGGACTGCAGCATGCAAGATTTTTCTGTCACAGAGAAAATTGCCCATAGCGTTGTTATTTTACTGTTTGAGTAACGGATAACATCTCTTCTGTAGGCCTGTAGGCTTTGGTCTTTAATCAGTTTCCCTTGGCTTGGGGAAAGTTTTAGACTGGGCCTGTAATCTGCAGCCTGGCAGTCTCTGAAATTGAGATTCTCAGGTTGTTGTTTTTTTCAAGAACACTGTGTCTTAATGGCAATTTTGGCACAGGAAATTCACCCCACTTTTAGATAAACCGAGGCACCTGTCGCATCCTGAAAGGAGAAAATTCCTTTCTCACTCAGTGTGGATCATGATGCTGCAGTCAAATGTTTAAAGTGGTCAAATTATGCTCATTTTCAGATTCATAATTTTACTTAGGGGTTGTACCAGAACAGGTTTAGAAGGTTTAATTTTCAAAAAACGCCATATTTTTGTCATATTGCACATTGCTGGAGCACCTCTTTTCACCCTGTGTGTTGAAAGCTCCGTTTTAGCTACGGAGTGATGCATCTCGCCTCTACAAGATCTTTGTTGGAAGTTGCACATGTGCAGTGCCTAGTTAAGGACTACTAGACAATCAGAAGCAGTGTAGGGCAGGCCCTGAAAAGCCGGCAACATGGACTGGAGCAAGAGTTTCAGAGGGGTGAGTTATTATCTGCAACAAAGTTATCTTTCATCCTTTCTCTACATTACATTAGCAATTTTATGTCCATTGAGTGCCTGAAGGGTAGCTAGTGTTTGGAAGCCGCTTGGCGAGCATTATGACGCGTGTTTTGCTGTGACGTCACAAGAAAGCAGAAGTAAATGGCTGGAATACAAACAAGCTGTATTCAGGCAGTTCAGAGCAGTGTTTTCTGTGGGAGATGGGAACTCCTTTTGGGCTGGGCTTTGGGCTTTTTCACTTTGCAAATGTATTATATGCACTAAAAAGGTATATAACTCAATAAAGAAAGGGAAAAAGCCAAAAAGCATAATAAGACCTCTTTAAACTGAAGACTGCATTCCTGTCAGAAAAACCTTTGTTCAAGGGTAGTCGAAGACTTTTCATTGACTTGCCAAGTGAGGCACCTCTGTAGTTTGGAAATATCAAAGATTTGTGTACTGAAAGGTCTTGGTGTAGCCCAGAAATGGGATAAAATGTTGTGTTATTCTTATAAACGTGTATTAGGTACTAGGAATAGATCATGTGTCTGATGTCTTTATTTTACTTTTGCACTGTCAGAAACTAGTTTAAGTTGTCAATATGTGTACCAATAGTACCACAAAGAAATTCTTATGAAGTTATAGCACTAAGTGACTGACAACATTTTGTACTATTTTAATTCAGCTTTTTGCAAAAGAAACATCAACTTTGGAAACAATGGAGCACCTGGCTCCTCCATGGCAGCTAGTTTCACTCAACACTGACGGACATTCAGAGTGTACAAGCTCTCTGGCTGACAGCCTATCAACAGCAGCCCAGCTTTGCTCCCCTTTGCCTGTTTCAACAATACAATATCTACTCACTGACAGGTTGTTATTCCAAAACATAGTTTGTTCTAAACAGTGCCAAGTAAATAAAGCTTTAATAAACCACCATCTCTAAATAATAAAACACCCAAAATAAAGCATGATACCAATCTGGGGAGATCAGTCCATGATGATTCCATAAATGTGGGCACATAGCATTATTGGTAATGCTATGATAACAGCCCTTGGTAATTACATCGGCTCTCTGGGAGTTAATTGCTGATAGGAAACAATTCTGTATTGAATAGGCTACTGTGCACAGAGGAAGCTAAAGGCAAACTTTTACCTGAAATACACCATGGTTGTATAATTTGTATTCAAGAGAAATCATTGAAGATGTTCTTAAAGATAAACCTGAGTGTCCATTAACAATGAATATCCATAATTTTACTTTCTGAAAGGATTTTAAAGCTTCTGGTGTCATTATTTTTCAGACAATAATGGCCTGGGAGTGATCCAGGTCTTGATCTGCTAACTGTGGGGAGGTAGCAGCACCTCAGCCGAGGGCACAGCTGGAGAGATTTGTAAGTGTTTGAGAAGCTCATTAAACACGGTCTGAAAAATCCAGTTTGAAGCATTTTGTGGATGCCGCCTGGGGAATGGATAGAAATGATCAAAAACAGCCAGTAACTCGGTGAGTCTCTGACTTTGCTATTTGCGTTGGGGGCAGGGGGTGGGGGAAAAAAACTAAAATAAATATCTCACTTCTATAGTAGCCATGGATAGAGAAGTGGCAGACATAAAAAATAGCAAGCTAAAAATAAAGATGAGATCGGGTGGGTTGAGCCACTATCCCCTGAGCGCTGGGGATGGTGAGCTCGAGCAGCCTGTCCAGAGGGGTGATGGGTAATTCCGATTCCGTATGCTCTGTGGCACATGCTGCTGGAGGTGTTGGGGGGGGGGGGGGGGGAGAAGCATAGGAGCGTGAGGGGTGGTGGGGAGGCACAGGGGGGAGGGGGCGTGCTTTTCATATCATTCAGTAAATGGTGGGAAGGGGTGTTGACGAGTCCTATTTCACACACCTTACAGAAGGACACAACCCCCTCCTCCTGGATACAGAGAGAGAGAGAGCACAGAAAGGAAATGGGGGGGAAACAGGAGACACAACGACAGGAGACAAAACGCAAGGCAAGACAGGCATTAGATACTGGAGAGAAACATGCGTGTAAGTCATAAGAAGCAGTGGCTGCTGCTTCTCAGGTTAGACTGACAGACTGACAGGGAAAATATTCAAAGGTGTTGCAAACCCAACACACAGTGTTATGGGGTTTTAACTCAGTATTTACACAAAGGCAACACGTGTTGTACACAAGAGGGATTAGAGGTGGGGAAATAATGATGGAGTACAAAAGAAGTAAGTGAGGAACTTTTGTGGAGTTAGAAGTTGAAAAGAAGGATATTATCAAACTAAACTACATGTCAGATTAGTCTATTAGATGGTTAAGTACAGAACTGAGGGACGGATTACAGAACAACGCTGTTGGGATCAATTCACTTTCACTTCATGTAAATGTCATCTGAAATAATCATTTACATAATCATGACACAGCATTTATTTCACAGCAGAGTGCTGATCTGAGGATGGAGGTTAAAGACTCCATTTTAACTGGCATCAACTCTGCTGAAGTGTCCTTGAGCATGACAATGAATCCTTCGAAGCCCCTGAAGACGCTGTTCTTCAGCTAACCTTGTGGTTTGACCTTTCAGTGGGAGGACGCAGATTAATGCAGTATTGCATTGTGATTTAATATTCATAAATTATATGCCCCCCAAAAAATTAGAGAAAATATAATCTCAATTGAAGTGAAAGTGAATTGCCTCAAAACTGCACACACACATAGCAGACAGATACATGTAGGTTGGTTCAGACCTGTTTGCCACCCATGGACTCAAACATCTTCTCCAGTTGGACACGGAGCTGCTGAATGTTGTTGAGGAGGATGCAGGGCTGTAAAAGTACAATAATTAATACGATTAGATTTTTTTTTTACAGTACTGTACTAAATTTCCTTTATTTTTAAATGTATTCATTTATTTACAGCTACTGACATTGTACTGTAACAGTTTGTGAGCTTGGGACTAGCCCATACAATTGAAGGCACATTGCAAAACATCAAACAGGCAATAACAGTCAAATCCATCAGTTTTGATTTCCTGACAAATCATCTATACAGAGATGCAAGGTTTTCTGCACGACATCGACAATCAGCAGGGAAATGTAATACATAATACAACAGGGAGAGAAATGTCTGCACTGAATATGTCAGGCATTATCGATTCTCAGCTCCACAACAACTTTAATAGATGACAGACATTAATCACACTGCTTTTTATGGAGACTGAGTTTTCAATCAGTGACATATTATGTACCTTATCTGCCTAAAAAACAACAAAATACAATGCCAAAAAATTATGATAGTGGTAATGGATAGTACTAAAATGATAATTCTGCGCCCCACAGGAGGATGATTAGTGTCTTTCAATGCACAAAGGAGCCAATAGTGTCTCTGCGGCAGCACATAACGGTTTGCTCACTACTAGATTTATGAGCGTAATTGTATGGGAGTGATTAGATCTGAATCTGAATAAAAGCAATGGAGATTTCCCTTAGCTACAGATTTCTAGCTTGATAGAGGCTGAGTTTTGGATCACCTATCAGTTAAATGCCAGGGCTTGCTTTGCTTTGTAAGGACTGCTGATACCAAAGAGGACTAAAAAGACAGCTATTGGTAGTCTTACGGGGATAACGACGTTTGAATAGGATGATGCTAAGCTAACAAGTTTGTCTGCAATTATTATCTACAGTATATCAACAAATGTATTCATATCAACACTATGTTTGCAAAAACAAGTCTTCTAGACCAGTGGTTCCCAACCTGGGGATGCCCCGAGGGGTGCCAAGATAAATCTGAGGGTATTCAAAAATAATTTTATTACACACGATTATTGTAACTTTTGTCTTATTTGTGTTTTTCTTAAATAAAATATTTTATACTTTTCCCATTTAGGTTTTTGAAAAAGTAAAGTGATGCAAAAGCAAACCTTTAACAACTCATGTCGACACCATGTCGACCAGGGGTCACAAGGGGACACTGATTTGACTTAAGGAGTCCCACACAAGTTGGGAACTGCTGCTCTAGATCCTCATCTTTGTTAGTGGCAAAGACAGACAGACAGTATGTTCTTGTTAAAAATCCCTATGATGCAGCTCATATGCTATATATGTAACATCTAACAAATTAGAGATTAGTTTTAATTTGATGTAATCCTGCCACTGTACAACTCCATCTGCCTCATATTTCCTTTTTTCCTTCATACGTCTGTTCAGTCCTGGCTTGAGGAGGGATATTTTGTGTTTTCTCTAGGACAATTGTAATGAGCCTGTCAACACTGTAAAGAAACATCTGCCTCCTCTGCTAGTACCCTTTGTGTTATCTCTCACTTCAACTTGAAAGACCTGTGTGGATAATTAGACCACTCAGAAGGCTCTGCATTTTGTCATCCATCACATTAAACAATGGACAGAGAGCCCAGAAAATACCAATGACTTTTCCCTATCAGCTAAGGGCTGTGAGATGAAAAATTGCATCTTGGTTAATAGAGACACGTTGTTAAGTGCATTACAGAGGACAGGGCAGAGCTCAGTGTAGAACAGACTATGTTGCTATCGGAAACATTTTCCGCATGGTCTCCATGCAAACCGCTGTTAGAGACCGTCATCATGGAAACACCATCATCTGACTTACCATAAATAAATAATAAAAAAATAATAATTTGCGGACTTTGAGTGAGCGCTTACCACATTCTCCTTAGTCAAATGCAAAGGAAAGTCCTTGGATATGATTGCAGCATATTGCAGAAGAACTTTGTTGATAGTCTGTAGGGGGGAGAGAGACAGTTTTATAATTGCAGTTTGTTTGCTGTTATATTATATTATTGAATTGCTGGGACTCATTGAAAAAATCTAAAGGAGTCACAACCTAATAACAAGAGAATATCAAACAGAATCAATATGCCACCGAGTCTCCTTAGGTCAATGGCAAACTCTTTAACTGTGAGTTATTACTCCCCACAGGAGTATTAAGGGTTCGGTGCGGGACCATTCTAAAGAACCTGACCTTCGCAAAGCGGCACATGAAGTGAGCCAGAGCCTGTGGGTTTGGACACTCCAGCTTCTTGATAATCTCAAAACTCTGGTTTAGTTGAGTGAACACGTCGACCACTGAACAGGAAAAGAGGGCGTGCTCTGAGGTTTGCTGGAACTGTCGTGGGCAAAAAGAGGAAGAGAGAGGGACATGAGGTTAGAGGGAGTGATGGAGTGGTTGGGAGAAAGAGAAGGGAAGGAAAAGAGAAGAAGGGACAGATGTAGAATACGATACAATCTTAAGACATTTAAGCACCTAATAACAGTGAGACAGTAAAGACAACATTTAATTAAGCCCCAAAAAACCCACACAAAAATGGATCATACACCCATATTGCACAGCGCACAAATTGGTAAACACCTACACATTTTAAACTTCTCCTCCCTATTCTAAAAAACACGTACAGCACCACAGAAGACATAAAACAATATTGCTGTTTTTTACTGTAGTACTGACATTATAGAGGGCAAAGAATAAAATGATTAAAATGCTTTACTATTCAGTTCAAAACATTTTAACTTTATGCAATTCTGTTTTGTGTTTAGCTGCAATAAGCATCATAACAAATTTGTACCCCTTCATTTAGACACATTTGAACACAGATTCACACAAAATGTGTGAAGGTACATCACTATATTGAAGTAATTTCTGTGCCAAACTTGTTTTGTGAAGCTTACACTCATTTCCTCTCGTTATTGCCTAATATCCCTCTGTGCCTTTTACTGCCCTGAAAATCATGTTTTGTTTCCTGTTTTTATCAAATTTTAATTGTGATGTCTCTGGGTGAGGAGTGTTTTTGACTGGGTGAAATGTCCTTTATCCGCCACACCGTCTTCCTCAAGAGGTAAATTCAGTCTTATCAGGCTGTTCGTGTAAACAATAAAGCAGTCTTAATTGGCTTGATTGGTTAAATATTAAGTTACATATTGAAAAAAATAATTCAATGCTCTACTCACTCCATCTTTCTTGTCCCTTTCCAGTGCTCCATTGAGGAAATCCATGGCAACATCCTCGTTCTCATCAAGCCACTGAATGACAAATGGCTCAAACCACCTAAAAAAAGAAAACCCTTCTATCATTGGAGGGTCAAGTCATAATCATCACTGTCTGAAACACCAGATGAGTAAAGGTTTACTATATAAGAATAAGACCAAGGCTTTTTAGTTATTTAAAAATTATAGAGAGACCATTGTACTTATGGGAGATCAATGAAAATTGTATTACCCTCAAAAGGTATCCTGAAAAGATTTAGCAGATTTCAGTGTGGTTTTGGCCAAGGCTGCAATTCATGCAGGCTTTGATATCAAGTTTCAGTTTGCGGACAGATTAGACTGCGAGGCTCAAGCAGAGGACAGCAGAGGACAGCAGAGGACAGGCCGGGACGGATGAGTCGGGCAAGGAAGTACATTTGTTAGTGGAATAATAATGCTATTCTGTCTGTTTCACTTTGCCATTTCCTTGTTTAATATAGTGCCAGAGCTTGTACCCAGAGCAACGGATGTCCCCCCAAAACTGCTTTGTACTCTGGCTAAAGGCATCTGCTACAGGAGGGAAAGCCAATAAATAAGGTGGGCGTGGCAACAGAGAAAGAGGAGACAGGCAGACGGAGGAGAAGTGTGTGTGTGTGTGTGTGTGTGTGTGTGTGTGTGTTTGTATGATGTGAATGCCTCTGGAAGAATCAATCATGCTAGAGATGGTGGTTGAGTGACAGTGCTGGAGAGGGGGAGGGTGAGTCATTACTCGGATAGACTGGCAGAATGAGAGAGGGCACTGCGTTCCCTGCGTGCATTACACGTGTTTATATTGCAGCTTTCCTCGCTTTGCTGAACGTGATTATGCATGCACAATGGAAAACAGGCATATGTGAAAAGAAGAACAAAAACATGCTTTTAGGCTGTAAACAGTTTATGATCAGCTTGTTTAAAGAATCTTTTAAATAAACTGCCAGCATAGATCATTTGAACATGACAATTTTACAGATCCTTTAAGCTACCATGATTCATAGTGTTATATGTATTGCTCACACTGTTGACCATTACAGAATTTTTCTCCTTTAAAATTTTAAATGCATTTAAACTTATCTTAAGGAATAAAATGTTTTTGTATGAAAAGTTTTTTCATCAGACTACAAATCTTCTTACAATACTTCTTCGGGGCCCTCCTTTTGTCTCATTTATGTAAATGATATTTACTTGAGTTGATTAGTTTAATACTTTAATACCAACAACACAAACAATTTCTTCTTCCTGTAAAGATGGACAAGACTTAGCAGCAGAGATGAACACAAACAAGAAATGTGTAGTGATAACACCTGGGTGAAAGCAAATAAATGATCTGTACTTATCTTAATTTGTTTAAAAGGCAAAAATATTTTGTTGTGAAGCAATTGAACAATTTGACATCTTTTGCATTTCTCTCAGCTCTGAGTCAGTCAATCTTTTCCTCTTAGATTTTGGTAGCTCTGTTTGTATCAATGTGGATATCGCAAGCAGCCTGTTATGTTCTATTGTGCCTAAGTAATCACATTCTACTATGTTAAAATTTAACACTTAATATTATCCATTTACTCTTTTCCGCAATTTCCATTAACAGTGTATCTGCATTCATTTGTTCACACAGTAATGTGTATGCATGTTTATGTGTCTCTGCGTGTATGTGTGTGAAAATGAGAGGTCACTTACAGAGAATACTCAGGGGGAACACCCTTGAAAGCCGGCAGGTCACGGACATACTCATTATGGAACCATTTCACTTTGAAGTGAAGATTCATGTATTCAGTACTTTTGCATAGGCGGTGCTTGTCATGCTCTGTAATGCAGATTAAAATATGAGAAGGACACATGTTAGAATATACAGTACATTCACTGAAACCACTATTCTTAAAACTCTGTTTTGTAATACTTCTCACTCATAAGAACACCTCTGGAATGACCAGAGAGCAAGTTAAATTGGATGTAACATTGTAAATGTGTTGGATGTGCTACGGACAAAAAGCAGCACCTCAGTTTCTTTGAACTTCTTCCTCCCAAAAAACACAAGCACAAGTATAGACACACTCACACACACTAACAGGAATGTCAAAATATTTAATAAGCATAAAAAAAGAAGTGATTGCATTTAAACTTACATTTTAACAGGCTATATTTTATACAGCCTTGACCTAACAAAGAATAGGAAAATAAAACCGAGCCTGTGAATGTGTCCAGCTCCCTTCAAAAGAAAGAAAGCCCTTGAATAACTGCAAACAAACTGACACTAAAATGGATTAGACTTTCATGTTAGTTGACATGGCTGCTGATTCATTTAGTCTAGCTCACTGTAGACATTTCAGAACAGTTAAATATTTCCATGGGATCCCCTGGAGGAGAGATGGGTGATGGTGCAAGAGAGAGAGTGAGAAAAAAAGAGACCAGGGGAAAGAAAGGAACCAATGAAGATGGATATGAGATGAAAGAGAAAACAATTCTTCACTGGCAGTGGTGGGTCAACTAAATTACTTTTGCTACTTTCCTGCAGATGAGATAATGGCACAAGAAGGATAAGAAAAAGAGGAGATGAGGAAACATCATGGCAGCATAGAGGATCATGGGAGCAATTGTTGTTGCAACAAAGATAAAACAGAATATAGATGACGAGTGTCCAAGTCAACATCGCATGTGAAAGAGATTAAACCCTTGCAAAAGACAAAAGCAAGGCCCCACCTCCGACGCTAAATTCAGTGCTCTTTATACATCCACGGGTTTGGCAGAAGGCCTTTCTTACTCAGACACTAAAGACTGTGCATCCCTTCGCCTACCAACAGTGGTTTCCCTGAACCATGACCAGTCTCCTCCTGACCTTAACCAAAAAGCTAACCGAACCTTAAACAAAGCACGGCTCAGGAGGTAGCGCGGGTCATCCACTAATCAGAAGCTCGGTTATACTCACGCTCCTCCAGTCTGCAAGTGTCCTTGGGCAAGATACTGAACCCCAATTTTAGCCACACTCTCTGACACTTTATTGTCTTGTTTCAATTTTATATCCAACCATTTCTTTCTCATTTTGAGTTTTTTCTTTGTCATTTTCATTCAGTATGCAATTAGCCAAACAATCCCTTTCTCTGTGGTTCAGATATCTATTTTTGGTTTAGTATACCCTGCTTTATCATTATCATAAATGAGACTAGGGATGTCATGATACCAGAAATGTAGTAGTTGATACCGATAGGCAAGGTACACCATGGAGAAGTGCCAGTTCATCGCAGGGCTGACACATACACAAACAACCATTCACACACACATTCACACCTACTTGCAATATTGAGTCGCCAATTAAGCATTTCTTTGGACTGTGGGAGGAAGCCGGAGAGAACCCACGCGGACTTGGGGAGAACATGCAAACTCCACACAGAAAGGCCTGGGATGACCTTCTTGCTGTGAGGCGACAGTGCTAACCACTGCACCACCGTGCTGCCCTTAAATGGGACCATAATTTCCAAAATGAACATCATGCTGTATTGAAGACTTGAAACTAGCGATTGAGATCATATACTCAAGAGTTTACTGACAGAATAAATGAAGTGAGAAGTAGAGTCATTTTGTCATTGACTACAATACAATCAGACTTCTTTTTGCATCCAGCGGAATCGCCCTGCTAGCCATTACAAGGAATGCAAGTTTAAGGCACTTCCGCTTTGGCTGCACTTTCCAGATCTGGAGGTTCCCACTTCCTTGGGCCATATTTGAGACATATTCTAATGTCTGGTCTCCAGTCTTCTCAGCTAAATTGAAACAAGATTTGGCTATATCTGGACACAAGATAGTAAGTCTTACACAAGGCTAAAGAAGCAGGGAATTTAAAGGAGTGCGATATATATTTTTTTCATTTTACAGCAGGTGCTTCTACATAGTGAAGAAGAAACAAAGACACACATATTCACACACTGTTGCAGCTACAGTGCATTCATGGCAAATCAAAGACATATTTAAATCCACACGTTGCACCCGGGCTGTCGTGCTTTAATCCTGATAAGTACCTTGGTGCTTGCTTACTCTGATGAATAGTGCATCGCCTGCCAGCCTACACTGCCTTCTAAGCTCAGAGGAAAATATTTACATATGTATAATTAACATATTTACCTGTGAATAATGTATTCAAATACACAATGCACTATTTCACTCTTTAGAATAGAGATACTCAACTCAAGTCAGTTTGTTATATTAGTTACTGCAGCTCACTTCAAGCCTGCTTTTGAAACTGGGTTAGCCTGCATTTTCAAACGTCATTAAAATGACATGGATGTGTGTGAATGTATGTGCGCGCACACACTTGAACTTGAATTGGAATCAACTTAAAATGAGTGTTATATTAAAAGCAATGTTGTGTGTAGATATCAGTGTCTCTAGGCTTAAGCATTACTCATTCGAGGGACTGCATAACCACATGGAACACAATAGTGCTTTACCACATTTCACTGAAAGGTCTGACAGTGTTTGTATCCCTTGAGAAAATGTCTTGGATAGATAGACCTCTGTTACTTTTCAGTGTAGCAGAAACTGTGGGTGTGAAGATAAATACTCTATCAAAAAAAAAGTGGATAGTTGCCATAGCCACCACAGCTTAATACATACTTAGGGGCCTATGATTTCTGAATAACAGACGGAGTGGTGAGGGGTGGTGATGGTGCAGTGGATAAGACACATGCCTTTGGTGTGAGAGACCCGGGTTCAACTGTGACCCATCCACCAATGTGTCCCAGAGCAAGACACTTAACCCCTCGTTGCTCCAGACCTCTGACATAATTAGCAATTGTAAGTCGCTTTGGATAAAAGCGTCAGCTAAATGAGTAAATGTAATTGCAGAATTTGACAATAAAAATGTTATCAACTGTTTAACAAGGAATACTGTGAAATCTGCCAGAATATGGATGCAACTTAGAAAAAACAGAGTTTCCCCTAGCATTATAAGAGTTTTTTTCATACCCCTTAAGTCAAACAAACTACTGCTCTGTTTTGGTGTTATTACAGGCATGTAGCCTCTGTCTTCTGCTCTCGAGGGCAGGGCTCAGGACCTCCACACACACAGTGACATCAAAGAGAGTCTGCGCTCAGCGTCAAGCTCATCACTTCAACAAACTCTCAGAAGTGCAACCGCGTCAAGATGCAAGCTCATTGAAGACTTAATGGTTATATGGGCAAAGTCAGATATTGGGTTGAAAAAAGTGAAAAAGCTACATCGGGTCATGCTTTGTAAACAAGGTAGAGTGTTTCCCATGTGAGAGTAGCCTCCATTAGACCCACTTATCAGTGTGTGTTTGAGCAGTATATGGAGGCTGCCCACCAGAAGATCCGTGGGAAGAAAGTGTCAATAGTGAAGTAATAACCTATTTAATAGGGCATAATTCACAGTACATTTATTCATTTAGCTGACGCTTTTATCCAAAGCCTTTCAATTGCTATATATCAAAGGTTGCACACCTCTGAAGCTAATAGTGTCTTGCTTAGGGATACATTGGTGGATTTGTCACACAGGGGAATTTAACCCAGCTCTCTCACTGTGTGTCTTATCCACTGCTCCATCACCACCCCAGTACATGTTTTTGCAACGATGCATTCATCGTGAATTATCCCGATAAATAATTGCACATATATTTGAATATTTCTCTATGTATATTTTTAAACAATACATTAAATTCATTGATACTGATTAGATTTTTGTAATTAAATTGTTGAAATTGTATTCATTCACCACATAATTATACACTGATGACAAAATGTGCATTCATCTTTAAAAAAACAGAATAAAAAAAACGGAAAACACAAAACTTTGGAAATTCTATACTGTCATCAGAGAATTCGCAACAGTGTCTGAAAAGTCAAGCACCATTTTCAAGTGGAGTTTGTTCAACTTGCAAGTATAGATTTGAACATCTTTTCACAAATCCCAGGAACCACTGTTTAAGGTTTTGCAAACTCCAGCCGACAACTGATATGAAAAGTCACAATGATCCCATCTCCTTGCAGTTATTTTCTGTTGGAGCCTAACACTGGAAAATGGTAGGAATCACAGCTTTCATCTAAACCTAACCTTTATGTTTGCGATGGCTGAAATTGCAGAGGGATTTAAGGTTTCACCTGGATTCACCTGGTCAGTCTGTGTCACAGAAGGAGCAGGTGGCTTAACAGTGTGAATATTGAGTTGAGGTTGTTTTACTAGAGAAGACCTGCAGTTATTCTGCCGCAGAGGCTGCGTAATATCTGAACAGAGGGATCTACTGTGGCAGTGTCACTTTAATAACTGAGCTGCCACTGCAAGGCAGCTTATACACATACAGGATGGACACACACGTACACACATACACACACCATCACAGTGTGTCAACCTTTCTGCCCTAAGCTCTGACTGCACACAACCTCAGTGTCACACACAGTCACCTAAATGCAGATGGAGGTCAGTTGGGAGACAGAAAAGTAGAGGTCAGCAGGTGTTGCTTGGGTGTTGTTTGGTGCTGCCAGCCAGGTTATGTGAGATTGCTGTTTGTGTGTTTGCAGGGTGTGTATGTGTGTTTCTACATTACATTTACTCAAACACATATATATGTACTGCAAATACCTGTACATACACTACGTAAAACATTTCCACTGCCCAAAAAAAGAATCTGTTGCTGTTTATAATACATAATACAATACAAAATAATGCATTTCTGTTTGTGTAGAAGGTTTAAATGATTCACATAAACCCCATCTTCAAAAATATCAATGAGATACGCACATAAGAAAACTAAGTTTGGTGCATCTAAGTTAAGGAAATACTCAAAAGTCATTGTTGTGGTTTTCTGCAGATATTGTATTGTTTACTAGACATAACATGTGTGAAGGGATATGCATTGAAAAAGGTTAATAAAGAAGTCTGAGCAGTCTTAAGCTTTGTTAGATACAGTGCTGTATACTTTTTATGCTTTTTGTATTTTACAGTAACACCAATTTACTGTATTGACAATTTTGCAGTTGTTACATCCTTACTCATACTAGGACTAAAAGTATAACGTTTGTTTTTTAGAGGAAAGCTAATGGAAAATGGAACAGTACATCCTCTGGAGACCATGGATTTTTCATGTAAGTAATGTACATTTTATATTTATTTATTACAAGTGTCATGGTGGTTGCACCAGAGTAAAGTCAGGGAGATATTAAGATACATCCTTAGAGGAACTTCAATATTCATTCAAATACACATTTCTTGGAACAGCAGAGGACTAAGTACCATTGTCTAAGATCAGATGATTAAATATAAATATATTTTAACACACAAGGGTCTGTATCATGTGTAACTTATCTTAATTTACTGAATGGAATGGTTAATTGTGCAAGCCAAATATTCTTCAATACCATTTTTCACAGAATGTGCTTCTTTCCCACTCTGAATGAAAGTAAAATAATGTAGTTTTCCATTCACTGGGCCCGAAGTCTAAATAGGAGAGAATTTGAGGGAAATTAGGTCACAAGATGCAGTGTTTTAAAAATACTAGAGCTGCAGCTAATGATGATTTTAGTATTCAAAGCTTCTATAGATTATTTCAACGATTCATCAATGCCTCGTTTAAGAAGTACTTTTGCTGACCCCGTTAACGGGATCAGCTGTGAACGTTTATAGGTGATAGGTATTTATTGGTCCTTTCAGAAATTCATAGTCTGTCATACAGCAAACATCAGACCAACAACATCAACAGACCAACAACCAGACAGCTGCTTTACAAACACAAACATCACCCGAGTGCTATGCAAGGCTCATGCAGACTACACGAATTTCAGTGTCTGCTGATGGCCATGCTGTTCAGACTACACAACTTGCCGTCATGTGACGAGAGTCTTGAAGTCGCTGTGGCATTCACACTACATGACTGATCGGTGACAGGGTGTCACACACTACAGAGCTGACAGCGGCTGTGTCACCCGATGCTGGTCTCCAAACCACATTTTGTCAAGAAAACACACGTGAAATGGGAGATCCTGCACACGAAGCAGCTGTTGTTTGTTATTATAAGAATAGCAATTATTAAGACAAAGAATCTGGGTGAAAGGATGGATTAGCACACGCAGATAGCAGGGACTGTCTGAGCTACAGAGAGAGCTGGAGGTGAGTAAAAAGGTGCAGCTCCCCGACACTCAGTTAACTCATGACTGTGAGGTTACAACTCATGGCCCACAAAGGAGAACAACAAACGCGCGTGTGCACATTTTCAGCTGAGGACTGCAGCTTACTTTGGCTAGCCTTCAACTCAACAATCAATCATGATTTCAGTTAAATGCTAAAGTTGCTGTTACTGTTACCTTGTCTGTGGTCACGTGGTCACGTCATGGTCACAGCGTAAGCGCGATAGTTATAAATGTCCGTGCGAAACAGTGTGCTATATTGTTAAATGGATTAAATGAAGCATCGAGGCAAAGAATTTGACTCGATGCATTTTAGTAATCGATTTAATCGATGAATCGTTTTAGCCCTAAAAAATACTACAATAAGCAGAAGCTGCCTGACTTCAGAATGTGTTCAGAAAATAGTATTAAATTTTTTATATCTAACAATTCCCAATACATTTTCTGTTGAAAATGTTATCACCCACAGACATTTGTTGTTTTCAAACACAAGTCCTCCTCAAAAACTTAATTACAGGCTGTTGAACTTCAATATGATTCATTTTTCACTCACTGAAGAACTTCCCTTCCACGACAGTAATTATTTTGTAAAGCTCAGGTGTCCGATTTTTTCAAATGGGTAATCTGTCACTTTGGAAGGTAAGTCAATTCATATTTATTTATACTGTCTAGCCTCCTGGGGGCCTCTTTGTTTTGTCAAATGAATTGACACATTAAAAATGAAAAAGCGTTTAACCCTTGGCTGGTATTCGGGTCAAATTGACCGTTTTTCAAGAAGAAAAATGGTACAAGTATACATTTATACATCTGAAACTCAATGGCCTTAGCTTATATTCTGTGATAAACATGTACAAAAAAATGAGCACACATGTTGCTATATTGAAGAGGCAGGCCACATATGTGCTCCATCTTCACTTTCCACTCAAGAATGTGATGAGCGAGACCATGCTGCCACAAAATAACCATGCTGGTCTTCTTTGCACATCAAACTGATCAATTATAACCCAGTGTTTTCCTGGTTTTATGCGCAGCCAGTAACATCCTGGATGCATTAACCCACACACACAGTTCACACAGTACCATGAAAAGTCTCTGCTCTCTCTACATCACTGAACTCCCTCACCGCCCGTTCCTATTATCCTCTCTCTCTATTTTCAGGCAAAACTACCAGGATACCGGCTGCAACAGGTTCGAGTGTTGTATTGTTAACTGCAGTACAATGAGATAAAGCAGAATTATGACTGTAAAAGGTTTGGTTAAATTAGATAGTGATGATGGGACAACTTGGGCGTCATCTTTTTTCAGAATTTCTCCTACACTACCTGTCTGCATTAAAATGGTAAATTTTCTGCTTATGCAATCATGCTAATGGTTTGCGGCAATGCACATTTGCACCTTGCCGCTCCCGACTCTCCAACAATAGTACGCCTGTAGAAGCCAGCCTGATCTCTCTTCTTCATTTAGTGAGACATTTTCATTACGGGCCATTGTGATGGGCACAGCTGTTCAATAGATAATGTGACTGGCTGAGAAGATAATGATTAATCACCACACCCATGCTATTTATATTCCACTTCACGTGTGCTTTTGCTTATATATATATATATAAACAAATGTATCATGTGTGCTTGAATGCGCTCTCATTGTCTGTACACGTATGATCCAGGTCATTAAAGTAGGACCATCATATCTGTGAGTGTGCCTTTGTGCCCTGCTGGTTGTAAACAGTAGCGGATGTCCTGAGGGACGTGTAGGCTCAAGGTCCCTGGTGAGGGTGTCATCTTGTCTGACTTGGCCCACAGGGACAGACAAACTCACAGGAGACTCACTCACTCTCTGCCTCATTGATTTAAATGCTGTGGATAATATGATGAACTGTGGCGGCTCACCACAGCATTTCCATCCTCTAATTACCATTCAGTAAATTTATCTATAGGAGCTTGTGGTTAGACAGATTTGCTTGAGACAAAAGGCTGAAGGACCAGAATGGCAGCCAAGGCCAGTATAGTTCTCTCTGTGACATAATTCCTTCTTCTTGGCTTCTGACCCAGTTCTGTCAAAGGGCCTCCTAAGCTGTATCACAGGGGCCTACTGACACAGCTCTGCTCTAACACCAGAGCCCACAGAGACACTAACTCCTGTTGATGTGACACAAACATCTAATGCATTAGGACACAGCCAAACTTACAACTTACTAATGAAATGAAATGAAACTAAAGAGTTCCCTCTGTTTCAGTACAGTGAATCACCACTGTAGTATTTTTTTGTTTTGTTTTTAAATTACCACTTGAATTTTTAATCTCTACATCCATTTATGATCAATGTTTATTTTCTTAATAATAACATATTGGAAGATGATTTCTTTAGAGGTAGATCTGTGCATGTACAGCAATTTAAACCCACCAACAGATGGGGAAGTTGCAAAAAAGTATTTTTACACCAGAAGATTATCCTTTTTAACTGGGCAGACCACATTTAGTACATTTGACATAATCTATTAAGTATGTATGAGATCTGTATATCTGAAATATATAATATATAAATGCACCACTTGCAAGGCTCACTCAGTGCTTTATAAGACTCTATCAATATAAAAAGTTATATGCTGTTATGAAGGTACAGAGAGATCAATATTAAGGGTGCAGTGCTATGCTGAAAACTGTAAAAAAAAAAGAAATAAAAAAGGCCTCAATAACTAACAGTCTGAGATCAGATTAGCTTATTAAATTCACACTGCAGGACAACACTCAACCTTTCGCCTTGCCCCAGCCCCATAAATAACATATTTTGGTGGAAACAAACTCTCCTCGAAGAGGTACATTAATTGAAATTATATTAAAATAGTCTGTGGAGTGAAGCTGTTCCAACAGGCTGAAGATGAGTTAATGGGCTGCTGGAGCATTGAATCTTTAATGACATGCCCCAGAGGCCACAGCCATTAAACAGCTATACAGTGGATATACAGCATATACAGTAGGACTTCATCACAGAGTTATTCTGGAGTTTAGAAGTAGCACTAATTTTCCTTGTGTGTTACAACATTGAAGTTATTGATATTAACTATATTGATTTAGGTGACAGAGGGCATCTCCTCCTTTTTTATCAGCTAGTGATACCCTCTACATATCACTTTTGGTGACCCAGTCTGCCGGTGGTCCCCAAAAAATTATGATGATTGATAAGTGTCTGAAAACTCAATTTACAGCTACAGACAATCTTTTTGAGTGTTTACCATGTAGGTAGTGAATGAGAGAGTGATTTCAGCTACAACCATAGTCATTCACACTCTCACATCCTCCCTCTCCTTTTCTCTTTCTTATTTTATCCTCTCTCTTTTTGTCTTTCCACCTACCTCTCTCAGTTGCTCTCTCTCCCTCTCACACATTCAGATTCACACAGAGGTGCTAAAATTAGCAGCATCCATTCCTGCACTGGCACCAAAGGCCTCCGAGCAGGAAGCAGCGGATGCATCAAAGACTTCATTAAGTAATGCACATGCACATGTGTGCACACACGCCTGCACACACAGATTCCTCTTTTATTCTCATTCATTCTTTCTTAGTTAAGAGCACAACTTAATGCTTGCATGAATGTACAGACTAACATGCCTGCACGCACAGACCAACAAAACAGGACATTCTGGCCCGCCTCCTTCAGGGTTTCGCTGTCAGCTGGCTTGCCAGTTCTGTGTGCCTTCTTATGTAAACAGGTCACTTGGAGTTACTTCCATTTGTCTGAATGAGAAAGACAGGCAGCAGCCTGGACTGGCTCAGTATACCTTCTCCTACCACCTCATTATTGTCATTCATTGTGTAAAAGCAAACAGTACATGCACGAATGAGGGAATACGCGCAAACACACGGTAGGATGCATAGGTGCACAGCATGCATAGACTACAAATGTGAGCTTGCATATGCATACAGTACCCGTTTGGGCCCTTTTCTGCAGCTTTTCTACTAATCATTTTGACAGACACACACACACACACGTGTTACGAACAGAGGCACTGAAGGTATTTGACAGCGTGATGGGAGACAGGAAATGTCATAGAAGGGAATTAAAGAAAAAACACTTAAATACTTCATGAGTACTTTTCTAACATGATGGATGCAAAACATTAAATCCCAAGCAAAGCAATCAATTTGTAGCTAAATTATTGTCTTGCGACTGTCCTTTGTGGAAAGCAGTGAGCTGTTAATAAGTAAGTAAGTAATTAAATCACCTGCTTTCCCTGCTTCCTTTCAGATATAACCAATCATGTTCTCTTCTGTAGCCAACATTTTAATAATTTATTTTAATACTCATTGAGCATTCATTTGGCTAAAGTTACACAACACTCTGCGGCATGGGACAATTTGTGTTACAATTTTTAAGTGAAAAAAACAACCATGTAATTTATCTACTATACAATCTGATATATATTCATTTTTTATGGTAAATTACTGCAAGCAGGCAATGCCACG
Organism: Micropterus dolomieu; assembly: GCF_021292245.1. NCBI lineage: Eukaryota > Metazoa > Chordata > Actinopteri > Centrarchiformes > Centrarchidae > Micropterus > Micropterus dolomieu. The sequence continues at coordinate 26,705,235 of NC_060169.1, read as the reverse complement.
AGGTACATTTTCAACAGTAAAAAGGTTTTTGATAATACATAATGTGATTCATATGAACTGACCACAACAACACTAACCACTTGTGAAAGTGATATCCACATTGGTTACACAGCAGCAGTGTATTATGAGGAACTCCATAACATTTAGCGGACAGGATAGTGAGGTATTAATGTCAATGTATCATATGTTAAAGCATTTTAAAGATACACGTCATCATCATATCCTGCAAAAAAACACACTACTACTAACATACTTGGGATATTATTACACAGGATCAATCAATAAAAGTGGGCTCTGCTTTCCAAGTTGCAGCTGGCACCATCTGTGGTTTTACAATCTGTACAGTAAAACACATTATGTGGTTTACAATAACACCATTATATGGTTTATGAGCTGTCAAACTCTCCTTCATTTAACTGCCTGTCACCACCAAACCAAACCTAGAACTCTGGCAGCCAGTAGGACTAACAGGAAATGAGCAATAATTCATACAAATTGCTCCTTGGAGGAGCTTGACAGTCATGCCCTCCTCCTGGCACGTGTCGCTGCAGGCAGTGATGTACTGACAAGATGAAGCAAGAGCAGGCAAAGCAGGGGACGAGGGTTCAGGCTCAAGGAGCAAGGAAGAGTGTATATGTGACTTAGTGCATCTATGATTCCTGTCTCCTTTTTAACATGAACACCCCCAGGCAAAGAAACAAACATAAACACACACACACTCCTGCTGTGACAGCAGTCAGTAACACCCTAGGTGGCTGCCCTGAGTCAGATATGTACATATACACAAAGTCACAATTGTTCTGTCTGTCTGTTCTCTCTATTATTCTGTTGATCTACCTGTGTATATTATCCTTCATAAAAGTGAAAAGACTAATGATCTAATTAGTTATTATACTATCATGAAACTGTGCTGTTTAGCCTTGCCATACAGAATAAACATGTGCAGTACATACTGTTCAATCTTTGCTTCTGAAACAAATAAAAAGTGCCCCCTAAGTGTCACCTTTATGACAACTTTTGCTGATGATCTACAAAATTACAAAATTTATATTAATTTTACTTCTAATTGACGGCAATGTTTATGTTGATGCTATTATATGATATTTTTGGAGCTTTTTTCTTATTTATAGTAAAATAAATATTGCAGCCAAAGCTCAGATTTCAGTGTAAAATTACACATGGTCCAGCTTTGGCTATGTTTGTGACAATAGCTAACAAACAAAACACATCTGTGTTTGTCAGTGAGTTGGATTTTGTGCAAAATCAGTTGGTGTGTGTTAAAACCCAAACATACATTATAGAGGCCACAATTCTTTCAGTACAGAGTAGTACAGTTTCACAGAGAGCGCCAGATGATGAAACGCGGTTGATGGGAGATGAATTTTCTAAATAATTGTTCTCTTTAGGGTGAAGAAAGGAGATGGGGAAATAAGCAACTCTGTAATTATGACAGAAGGCAATGGGAGGAAAATATAACTTTAACGATACCAATTGTGTGAGATTGAGGCTACTTATAGTTTTGACTGCTGCCTCCTTTGTAACTACACAGCTACACCAAGTCTCACAGTTCATTTTCCAAAAATATGATGAATGTTAAAAATGATACCTGTGGAATTGTAGAAAAAAAGATTAGGATTTAATGTGAATATCAGTTCACATAATTCAGACCTCCCCTGGCTGCTTTATAGCTGCTCATTATTATGAATCTGTGCACACACACACCTATGAATCTACGCTGCCTCATTAAAATCTGATTCATGCAGACATTCGCATGCATTTAGCCCATACACATTCTATATCCAAAAAAGCAGATCATGTTTAAAATCCACCTCGTATATAAAGTACAGAATCTATAAGCCTCATTTATGCATGTGTGGGCATAAAGGTTTGCAGAGCCTTCACTTGGCCCAGCGTTGCCATAGCAACTGAAGATAGCTGAGCACGGAGGAAGCAGCAGGTATGTGCTGTGTAGATAATGATAAATCATCAATGAGCTCTTTTGGTGCTTCGCTGCCTTTTCTCTTGCACACAGAACATTCCCAAACTTTGACCTCAATCCAATCCCAGCTTCTCTTACTGCACCCTCTCAACCTCTTCTGTAATCTCTAAAGTTGCAAGTATCATGCCCTCTGTCATGCCTAGTTCACCATAGAGGTGGTTCACACATTCAACCTGGACCAGGCAAAACGTGTGTGAAAAGACACTGTTGCATCAACCTAAATGTTATAGTGGGGCCATGACGACAAGATAAGAGTACCGCATAATCCCTTATATCCCTTATATCACCAAAATGGTGTTGGGAATGGTAATCTTCTCCACCCATGGCAAATACAAAAGGATGTCCTACACTGCAGCAAACAAGCATTTTGTCTGACTCTGACATGAATTGATCACAAAAGTGAGAAGAATTTGCTAACCATGAGCACACTGTATGTGCTGCATAGTAATTTCATATTGCATCATTTCTGGGTAACAAAGTTTAAAAAGCCTAGCTTTTAAGATACATGATTTATTAACTTTAGTACAACTTCAACACAAATTCACAACCCAAGGTGCCACCCTGCTGAATCCTTAAGTTCAAACACACACACAAACACACACACGCCCAGCCATTTTAACATTCATTCACAACTCCAGTCTCATTAACTTCATTCTACATTCCCCCTCCCCATCACATATCCTGATACCCTCGGTGGTTTGACCCAGAAGCCACCAACCTAAAAACAGCTAGCTCAAGAACCTCCAGGAGGCATCAGCTGCCTTTCGGGAGGTGAGCTGTAGATAGAGGGGTTAGGATTAAAGTCATAACCCACGTTAAAACGAGACACATCTGTCTTCCTGCCACTAGAGCAGATCTGAGATTTATTGCTTGATCACTGTGAGTCTCTGCTGCTCTCTAAGTATATACTAAATTATTGAAGATTACAAGAATGAATTACATTTTGCGGCATATTTACTGTTTAAATTAGATACAACATTGTTGCTACAGAATGAAGAGTAATTAGTGATTGTGGAAGAAGTTGATTAATTATTTTGATTCGGGCTAGATTACCAATTGTAAATCACTTTTATATGGTGCAAATTCCTTTTTTGTATGGACTACTAGATATTCAAAATCACGACAAGTTTTGGGGATACAATTTCTGTGATATGAACTGTATGACTCACTACGACTTACCTACTACTGCCTACTGAAAGAAATAGCACACAAAGCTGCCCACTACTCATGGGTTTAAGTCTGAGAAACGCATCTCTGCTTTCACCCCTAAATGCCTAAATAAAATACTGAATTGAAACATTAAATGTCCTCATATATTGCTTGTGAAAACAACTGGACCACATGCAACCACACATGCGCGCACACACACACACACACACACACACACACATGCACGCACACACACAGTAGAGCTGACCACAGCCAGACAGAGCCGATAAACAACACTGTGACACAAGCAAAATAAACAGCACTCAGATACAAAGAGGTATAACACAATAACACTTATTCCTGAGTAGTAACACAGGAAAGAAAGAGAAACAAAGTACACATAACTCATAATTTAGTGTAAGCGTAACAGTATTTTAAGCAACATCAGTACATATTTAGTGTAAGTGTAACCTATTATTCTTCACCAACAATCAATGTACATCATTCATCTTCAGCTCTCATTCACTCCTTCATACACACGCACGCGCACACACACACCCAAGCAAGATATAATTGTCTCGGTATTACTGACCTTCCATTGCATACTTCATATCCAGGGCAAAGAGGTTCCACATAATCTCGGCGCTGATCTTGCCTGCATTCAGCTCCTGTGGAAACCTAGTGGAATTGAAAAGGAAGTCCAATCAGACTCATTTCCGTATAATGACACGCTCGACTGGGTGGCATGATGGTTTGGCCCAGCCTCAATTTCTAACAAACAACTTAACAGATGTGCAAGAAGACATGGCTGGTGAATCTCATAATCTAATAATCCCCCGTCATTTCCAAACCTGGTTGAATTGGGGCGGAATGGTGATGCATGTACGGGGCTTAAAGACGAGATAAAATGCTGGAAGAGATGACACAGCCAAGGAAAGGGACAGAGACAGAGAAAGGGGTGGCAGCCCATCTGGCAAGTAATCTGCTATTTTGAATGGCTATAGATTTTCAGTCAAAGCTTAAATGTGTGATGTCAATGGTTTAATTAACCGCATCTTTAGACAGTGATGGGTGGACATTTATAGATGACAAGGCCTTGGCCTGAGAAAGGTCAATTTATCAGGAAATGTTTTACTTTGGCTAGAGACCGCCCTGTTTCCCAACAAAAAACACATTTGTCCGACGATATCTATTGAAACAGTGATCACCTGCTCAGCCGGACACACCAGTGACCAAGCCTGTATGCACACAAACACACATACACATACACACATACTCCCCACTTTCCCTCCCCAACATTTGGCACATCCTTTTATGGAGCAGAGGAAAAAACACTGAGACTAGAAGGCGGATTTGTGCTCCCAGTGGCAGAAAAAAAAAAACAAGAATCCCAGAAACAATTGCTCCCTCTTTTATCTCTATCACTCTCCAAATCTTTGTCTCAACCTTGGTTATTCTCCAGTCTCGCCCTGCACCCACATGGTGTGCTGTAGGCGAGGCAGACAATGAAAAACTCCTCATGGCAAAGATTAATGTAACATCAGCGGCTTCTGTTCATGCCTGTAGATGGTTTACAATCTACTTCCATGTGATGACATAAACGATGATATGTGGTTTACAATCTGCGTGAATATTTCAAGAAATAATCTCTAAAGCTTCTTATCCTTTACACTTTTAAAAACAACTACAGCATCCAATTTTATATTTCCAATCATAAAATAAGTTCTGTTCTTCTAAGTAAATATTCTCAGGACAGAGCAAAATACTCCTTTTTTTCTGGCAGCAGCTCCCATTAAAGGCAAATTTAAAGTCCACTCCTGGGTTTATTGTGAAAATGTACTGTAGTTGCTGCCACTCTGGAACTTGACCAGGGGAATGTGGAGGAAATGGGCATGAATATTGCAAATCTATCATTAGACAGTGTAGGATAGAAAGCTCAGGGCATAAACAGAGACTTAATAAGCATCGTAAATCAGCAAGAGGAAAGAGAAAAGGAAAACAGGAAGGCGAGAGTGTGAGAGGATATGTATGAGCGAGACAGAAAGAGAAAACTATGCTTAATCTTATTTCTTCTCCACTCCAATTTCTTCAGGTTGTGTAGTTTATTTGATTTTTTCTACCAAATCATTGGCAGGACACAAATACAAACGTCCCGCACCCCCCACAACATCATCACCACAACCAGCCCTCTACCCCTTCTTTCTGCAAACAAATCTCTCATCTGTTATGTAATTCAGCGACACTGTGTTCCCCTTTTATCCATCCATGCTGTGGCTCACCATACAAACAAAGCATTTTTACTGCTAGCTTCTCTGGCTGCCTCACAGCCTTCTGGCACAACACTGCACTCATTCATGTCTCCACAATCCGTAAATGCATTTTTCAACTTTACAGGAGCTGATGTGCAAGGAGGATTTTTTTTTCCCTCACATTCTCTAAAAACAAAAACAAATTAATATGAGGTTTGAGAAGGATCTCTCTCCGTCATCTATTTAATCCTGTGTGATGAATATTGAAGCCCAAATTTAAGCCAGATAAATAAATAAATAAATACAGTAAAAAATAATATAAATGAGTAGATATATAATCAGGATGGACCTTATTAAAGACCCAAGCAATTACTTATCAGCTAGTTATCTATTTTAATATAACAATATTTCCATATGAAACACTTCCTTCAACCTGCACAAACAACTGTAAATTTAGAGTCACCACATTTATGTCCATTTGGTAACGACTGGTTGGGCATACAGCATGAAGCTTTAGAGCATGCACAGAAAACTCAGCCTCTCGGCTTGTTCGGTGTATATTTAGTATGGCTATTTATACCTTTAAATATAAATGGAGAATATGCTAATTATGCTTACATGCAGATTTAATGTTCACAAAATGTTCAACATGTGAAATGAGAATACCTGACTGATCACCGCAACGGCTGGCATAGCAACCAATTACAGTAAGTACACTTTGAACATTATTTGATCACGCTGCTTGGTAAAAAGTATGTCTCATATAATAAAAAAGTACATACTGGTTAATGACTGGGGTGTAAGCAGTGCGGTCCTCATCGATTACAGACACCATGAGAGTGATGAGTTTTGGCCAAAATTCCAGGTTCTTTATTGATGGACCCTGCTCCTCACGGGGAATGTCCTGCTTCCGGCTCTGAGGAGAAGGAAATAAAGATGGTGGGAGTCAGAAGACTGTTTGAGTGTGCGTGAGGGTAAGTAACAGTTACGTTGATGCAAGCGTAATAAGTTGCCTGAGATCACAAAGAAAGCCAAACAAAGATGGTCAATGTACTTAACAGACTTTTCAACACATTTATATATTCTGTATCACATGTCATCACATTGTCCTGTCAAGACATTTTTTATGCAATTGATACCATACTTGTAGTTTATTGAACTGAACTGAACAAGAAGTAAAGAGCAGGAAGTTAATATTATTGCAGATGTTAACAGTGTAAGGACAATAAAACCGACAATTAAAAAACTCTATAAAGATGCCCGGTTACCAGACCTAATCTAGGACCTAGATCATCCAAAACCAGAATCTATATGTTACAATCCTTAAGATTTTCATAAAATCAAAGCCAGTTTTTGATTCTATTTATGGTCAGCATTTTTTCAGCAATAATGTATTTACATTTTGTGATTACTGAATATAGTACTTATCATTCGTGGCAGAGTCCACCATTCGAATTCAAATTACCTTCACACTCACGAGTGAGTCACAGGGTAAAAAAATTATGCTCACAGGTTTACACAGGTTGTTCTCGTGACAAAGCTGCTGCCCAACAAGTGTTTGCTGCCTACAGAATGCTGGGACCTGTAGTGTTAAACTGCACATGCTAGTACCTCTTTTAATGACGTGTGTTACTGAATCAACCAGGACAGCATTGTCACCCTCCAGTAACATGTTTTGTGTAGATGCGGGTGTGCGTCAAAGTGTGTTGCAGAAATCTCTGTGGCTTTCCCGGGTTGAAAGGTGTTGAATCTTAAACCTCTCACTGACTCTACCATCTGTTCACCCCACACTGAGTGCAATCACACTGATCTGTCACCGTCTTCCGCTGCCATGAACAGGTTCCACAAAAAACGAGAAAGGCCATGCACACAAAAGAGTGCAAATACTGGAACAAACTCAGCCATAGCGACAGAGCCGTATCATACACTAACATGATTGTACACACCCTCACTTATGCACGCTGACAATGACAAATATAATCTAAATATAATGTAACTCTGAGTAAAGCGAGATGTATTTTTGATGAAAGGAAATTGTGTTAAAAATGAAACATGTTCAAATCAGTTATTGAATAATTTAGGTTGAATTATATAACAACCTTAAGCATATTGACTGTTGGGCAGCACACAGAAGAGACGTTGTAGTGTGAGCTGTGGAAATGGTAATGCAACGTAAGTCCATTTATCATTAATAAAATCCTTCGAATCTAATCAGTTACTACAATAATGACGTCAATTCTTCTTTAAATATCTGGTGATGCAAGGCATTTAATGCAAGGCGTGTCTTGCAGATGCTGCACTGGAGGAGCTACAGAATTTAATTTCACAGGAACATGAAACATAGACAGGGCTTACAACTGATTCTGTGACAATCAATCATGTCAACCCAGAGTTCACTAGTTTAATCATTTGGGTTTGGGGCTGCAAAAGTTAAGTCTATCATCTTATGTGCCATGGTCATGAGAACGGATTACTACTCATTCCAAGGGAGGCTTCATCCCAGGCATCATATTGATCAAAGGCTCATGAATTTCTAATTTGCATATTCACTTATGTTTGCTATGTAGCAAGACATGAAAAATGCTCCGGTTTCAATGTGGAGGCAACTGAGCTTTATATGTAACAGAATCTTAACTCAGAGACTGTGTTGGGACTTGCAATTTAAGATGGACATGCGTTAACCTGGGTTCACAGACACAAAGAATAAATCATCTACAGTATGGGGAAGAATAGCTGAGAACTAAAAACAACATTGGTCAGAGTGATCATAAAGTAAGGCAAGCAGCTCCAAAGACAGATTTGCTCGATCCATTAATCATGAAATTCAAAACATGAGCTGTAAAGAAATAGTCCTGCAGTCTGTTTTGGCCCCTAACAAATAGTCTATGAAATTCCAATAGTGATGATTACTTCAAAGAGAAAGGTATGGTCTGGTATGGGAGGCCAGGGCCATCAGGGGAAGATATGCAACTACATGCATCAGGGTAAATTTCTATTAAATTGGATGCATGAAAAATGAAACAAATATCTCTGCAGGAGGTGACTCAGCTATGCAAAACCTGTCCGTGTGTGTGCGCGCGTTCTAAGCTGTTTGCATGTATGAAGGACACTGAAGGTTGTCATCCCTTCTAAATTGAATGCAGTCTGCATCCCACTAAAATGTAGTGTAGAATCCCTTTGCTCATCTGTATTCACCTCAAGTAGGTACCAACACATTGTTAAAGGTGATTAAGTAGCCTGCTGTCGTTTTACAGTTAACAACACAGCCATGGGCTTCACTCTCAGTTCCACTAGGAGGTGAATACTGTACTGAACTAAGAGTGCAGTGTAGTTTCCCTCTACTTCCAGTGCACAGGGTGGTGGGGGCACCAGCAGAAATATTCGTAGCAGGGTATCACTCTCTCTAGAGGGTAGCTAGTGGTTTATGTTTATTGTTTAGCACTTTCAGTCCCTGTGTGGGAGAAATCAGCATTAGCATACAACTTACTCCTCATCAATTCTCGCAATGTGACACAAATTACAGTCTCTGATTGAAGGATGTTCTCGGAGAATGTCACCAAAATCCCAATAGAAAGAGCCATGGGTGGAACTGAAGCTGTTGTAATGCATCTTAAGGCGCAATAAAAAATAATTTGCATATGTACATTTTGTATGTATGGGAAAAGTCTGACAACATAACAAAATAATCTTCAAATATTGTTAAATCGACCATTTGGGTATTGCTGGCAAATATGTGATGATGTCGATGAGAGAATATTTGAATTGCTTGCTCAGTAACAAGTGGCCTCCTCTGTGGCTCTTATCACAAACAGGCACAGTGGATCCCTGCCTGTGCATGCCTGTCAACGACCCATCCTCCCTCTTCAAAACCCTATTGCTTCTATTTATCTGTCTACGTATGTATTAATATTTACATAATGCAGACACACATGTGCATATATGTGCATTTCATAGTGTGCATGTTACCAGGCATTTCTGGCCTGTGCACCATCTTTGTAGTTTCACATTCCTTCACAGTGAATGGGCCAGAAAGAAACTTACGTTGATTTTTCCTTTTGCCCTTTTCTATGATTCCTTTGCCCTCTTTCCATTTCCCCTTCATCTTGCTTTGCAAAATCCTCCCTTTTCTGCCAGGATTTCAGAAACTGTTAAGCTAGAGCCCCCCTGCCCCTCCTCCCTGCAGTCATTTTACGCTCAGGCAGAAGCAGAGAGCTTTGTTGTTATGTTATGCAAGATGCCTCGTTGTGGCTGGGATATTTCACTGCCTGCCTGGCCACCGTGTCAGCTCTTGTGTCGCCGCACTCAGTCACTGTTAGCAACTGGCGAATTGGGGTCTGTAATGTTCTATCCACTGAGTCAAAGGCTACCTAGTGAATGTGAACGTAATAATTTATAGTCACTGTGAGATTTGCTTTGGGTTAAAGATGATGCCTTTTTCTTCTGCCGTGGAGGAAACATTGATGCAGATGCTGTCAATTGTGAAACTGTGGTGGACGAAATTGTAATTAGTGAAAGTGTCTATCTCTCCAGTTTGGTAATTGCTTACAACCCCTCAGGCTGTTTAAACAAAGGAAGCTTATTATTCAACTTCTGAGCGGATTGCACCCATTATCTTAAAAGACATTATCTTCTGTGGTGTGGAGGCCATTTTCCTTCGGAAGTAAATCAGGCGGAGCTGCCTGTTTCCTGATTATTTACTCAGGCAAGGCCAAAGCAAGTACACTTGCACATGGAAATCGCCATGTGTTTGGAGAAATAAACCATACCTGAGGACTGGGTGATGCTGTTTTTCTTGAAAATGTTTATACATATTGTCCATGTTGAAATCTGGTTTTTGTGCTCATATATTATACATTTGGACACTTGAGATTCAAAAGACCCCTAAACAGATAACATAGTAATTTGCATCATGTCAGGGTTTGGTTTGATTTATGTCCGTCCGAGTTTCTTGTGTTCATGTGTAGCTTTGTTAATTATTTTGTCCTGATTATCCCTCATGTGTCTCACCTGTTCGTTCTCCCTCCCTGCTCATGTGTCTCTATTTATTGACTACATTTCTGTTCAGTCTTTGTTGGATCGTCTTTCCTCCACATTGTGTGTCATCAGTGTCTGTTTGTAACATACTGGGGATCCCTATAGCGTCATAGGGGATGCCCTGTACCGTCAGTATTTGACTATAAAGGTAGGTATTTATTATATTTAACATAAAAGTAAAGTAAAAAGTAAGGAGGGGGTTGGGGTGGATGGAGGGCCACAACCCGGACTTTAAACCAGGAGACCGGTCTTCGTGTCCGGTTTGAAACAAAAAGTCAACATTAAATATTTTTATTTCAGTTACACAAGTTAGGGAAATTGTGCAAGTTACGTAAGTGACCATGGTTTGGGTTGAAACGTCAGTTAACACATAAGTTAACTAACGTTTCAACCCAAACCATGATCTTTTCCTAATCTTGATCAAGTAGTTTTATTTAATTACGTGCTGTTTCAAAATGGCACATAAAATATAATAACCACATATTTATTGTTGCTAAGCATTGCTAACTTGACTGAGTCTTAAAATTCTAAAAATTATGCTAAAGGGGTACCCAGAGCGTTAAAAAGCGACAGCATAGGGCCTTGACCAAGCGTCAATATGTGACGAGTCGGGAAGGAGAAAGCTTTGGGATTATTGTTTGTTGCTCTTTTGTTACCCTGTTGGATACTTACTTTTGGATTTCCTCGTCTAGTTTGGACCATGCCACATCATTTGGACTGTTTGGCCACTCTTTGCAAGTGTATATACCATTTTGATAATTAATTATGAAACTCAGCTTGCCATGTTCTGAGTCTGCTTTTGGGTCCTAAACCTGTTTTGTGCCTGAGCACACGGCATCCCTTCTGACACATCAGTTAAGTGCTGCCTGATGCTTGGTTGCTTTTATATGGCTCTTCAGCGCCAACTCACTCTTTCTTAAAAGAAGTCCTTCATGCAAAGTTTGCAATAGACATGGTGTACATTTTTATTGTCAGGTAAATGTCAGTCATGATATACAGCCTATTGATTTCCAGCAATGTTGGAGTGAATTTATATTGTCACACATCAACACAAAACACACTAAAGCTGAAAGGGAAGGCGTGATGTCAGCTTTATGACAGGCTGAAGGTGACACGTGCAAACGCATAAGGTGAGAGAGGGGATGCAGGAGAGTTTTCAACACATTAAGTAGGAGTGGCCCTGAAGTAATACATGTTTTCAATATTAATGACATTTTAAAAACTAATTAAAGGCAGATTTTTCAGGTATTCTCCTTGATGAATTCGAGCGTGCTCCATCACCAAGATTAAACAGCTTACATATGGAGTAATGGTGCAGACTCCGTTCTGATTTAAGTTTAGCAGAAAATATTACCAACTTTTACAACTGCACAATTAGCAATTGCAGTTAGTATTAATAGTCTATAGCTTTTTAACATTTGTGTTAAGATGTAGAAACGATTTACATCTATTATCAATATATCAATTTCCTAAATATTATTTTTTATTACTCCATTCACATAACAATTTATCCCAAAAAAATATCAAAAATGTGTCTCATTATTATTTCAATACATTATTCGATCATCACCAGAAAAAGAGACACATAAAGCGCACTAGAATAATGATAATAGTAGCATATATTAATTATTATTATTATTATCATTATTATTATCATTATTATTATTGTTGTTGTTGTTGTTGTTGTTGTACCTTCTGTTGTTGTACAAAGGAATGCACACACAACTATAGTAGAGCAACTCTTCTTGCTCAGCCTGTATTGTGTGTCACCACATCTGCAAGATGTAATGTGAGGAATGTAGAGATATCAAGATTATTCTCTTTGTAGATAATCCATAGGCCTGACTTTAATGGGCTAAAAATATTGGTTAGTAGTGATAGTCAAAATGATCTGGAAGCTGTTTACCTGGTCGAGGAGTTGGTTGTACAGTTCATGACAGTTATCAAAAATGTATTTGTATGTGGAGTCCAGACACGCTTTCACGCAGTCCTTCACCACCATACTGGCTCTTGGTGGACTTTGGAGCTCTTGTACCTGCACAAAGACAAATACACTCGCTTGATTAAAATATTTGCCTTCAGGGTTAGGTGCTCATAGCAGTTTATACTATATAAAACTGTATATTGTGTTAGCAACCCAAATCAATGACAGTTACTGTGTCTTAAATGCATTTCTATGTACAGTATCGTCCATCGTTGGAGTGATAAAGTAATGATATCATATTACATGTTTGAAATATTAATCCGAGGATATCACTTCCTTGTGGAAAAAAGGGCAACCTTCTTACTTCTATTATGTATAATATAAGTTGACATGATGCCAGACTGGCATTTAGATGCACGTACAGTATATCGTATAATAACACTGTAGCTCCTGTGTGTGAGCAGCAGTGTGTAAGCTCAGCATGGACATGGCAAAGAGTGAAAGCTTTGATAACCTAAAGTGACAGTTTTCATTCCTTTGCTCACAGCTGCCATCTTAGCTATGCCTCAGTGGTCCAGCGCTACACCCACACCCCTGCCAAAAGAGAGCTGAATGGAGCCAAGCTTTTCATATAGAAGAAGACAAGTCAAGACAAGGCATACTGTTGGGGGGGGGCAGGAAACATGACAGACCTGCAAGTATTATAAACATAGAGGCTTACAGTAGTTTCCAGGTCAACACACATTACACAAACACAACCCCATGGATTTGAATGGTCAGTGGTGTTGAGAGGGACAGGCTTTTAAAAATCATGAGTTTGAATTGATTTCACCTAAATGAAACGTGTCTAAAATCATTCTGGGTGTATGTTTATAATTGAATTGATTTTACGGGCCATGACCAGTATTGAAGGTGTCTAAGTCACTCAGTCAAGGGCACTTCTGTTATAATGAATGACACATATTTTAAACATCAACAAAGGTTAGTTAGTGTTGTGCTCCATTATTATTTATTACAATGTTTGTTTCCTTCAATGACTATTAAATCGAGTACCATGCTCCCCAATCAGCCTTCAACTTGTACCCTGCCCATACAACCTACACTCTCACTCACTCACACACGCACACACACACACCCAAGCTACCTTCATCCTGAAGAAGGTGATGCTGGTCAGCAGATCAACAGTGGACTTCAGGTCTTGCAGACGCTCTGGGTTTCCTGCAGGGAAATTATCCTGGAGTAAGAGGGAGGAAAAAGAGGAAAATAACATGAGGACAGAGGACATCTTGTTGAAAGCAGCCTTTTAACGTCAAACATCCCCACCCACAACATCACATTGTTTAGGCCAAAACATTAAAATTGATTGCAGAGCAATGCCTAGCAATCATAACAAAATGACTGTCTGTCTAATCGTTTAGTGGACAAGGGAGGTCTCTGCTGATGAAAACCTCTATTTCGGGGCCATGAAGTCATCAGGCAGTGCAGAGTACCGTGACGGGGAGCATATAAAGCCCTGACAGCCCTGAGGAAAGGCATCACTGCCCCATACATTATCGTACTTCTACTCTCTCAGATTTTGCCTGTTTTCTATCCGTCCTCCACCTGTCGATAAATGGAAATTCAGGAAATAGAGCCAAATCTTCACAATAGCCTGTAGGCTTGACAGCGCAAGCACAGGAGAGTCAATCTGAGATCAAAGCCGATCAGCAGAAGCAAAACTTGAAATCGTTTGAACGTGAGCAGCATAGAGGTTTTTATTGGGTTGATAAATGATTCAAGGTGACCAGTTTTCAAAGAAAAGACCAAAAACACAAAACGAAAAGTGGAGTTTTCAAGAATAATTATTTAACACAACCTGGAAATTGGTCTCAAAAACAACCAACATAGTGGAAGAAAATGTGGATGGGCTGTTAATGCTTTACAGACAGTCAGCTGTCTACTGAGAGCTTGTGGTGTATTTCTCTAGATCCATGATTAAAAGGAGCAGTGTAGTTTATAGGTGAATGTGTAAACTAAACTGCCTCCAGGTCAGCAGGCTTGACACACATCCTGCACAAGCAAATGTGGACCAAAAAAAACCCCAACTTTAAATCGATTTTCGTTTCTTTTTTACCCGTCAGCAGGCAAATATAGTATAACTGATACTATATTTGCCTGCTGACGGGTAAAAAAAGAAACGAAAATCGATTTTAAGTTGGGTTTTTTTTTTCAGGCAACATGGGCCACTGCTTTTTAAATAAATAATATAATTATATTAGTATAATTATATTACCATTTCATCATTTGTTTACAATCTAAAATATTGTATTCAGTTTTAAAATGTGATATATTTAAGAAGCTTGAGCATCCTTTCTCCTCTTTATGTAAATCCTTCAATTACAAGCAAAGAAAATTGTTTTCTTGCAGCTACTGTACACCAGTGTAGTGCCACCAGTCTCATTCATAGCATGGAGCCCACATGTGCCATCAGTCACTACCCTTTCTCTCTCTGCTGACACTAAAATTTCTCTTACAGTAACCTCCCATATATGTAGCCTTCAGACACAAGTGATACCAGTGATAGATAATTTAAAAATTATAATATGACCACGTGGTGAATCTATGAACCTAACTCATATTTAAACAACCATTGCTTTGTGTTGTTGGCCAGATACAATGTCAGAGAATAGAAAAGACATAAGATCATTTTTCAGTGCACCAAAACGCCAAAGTAAGTACAAAAAGTCCCCATATTAATGATTTGGTCTCCATGCCACACTAATAATAGTAGTAAGGCTTTCCTTGCGGTACACATATCCTATACAAGCAAGATTTTGGCTGTATTATTTGTGTCCCCTTCAAAAATGATTTACTGTCCCTCCCAACTTTATGCCCATGCTCCTGAAATCACTGTGCTGAAACAGTTACATAAAACACATTTTCAACAGTTGTCATGTTTATTTTCGGTATAGGAATTACAACTGTGTTGTGTGAAAACAATTAAGACTGCATTTTGATTTTGTTGCTAAAACGACATTCTGAAAAATAAAGATATGCAATCCACTAAGGCCCCTGCTTTCCTCAGTAATGTCAACCTAATCTATGCTTTCTTGCTTTTCCAGTAGAGGCATTACCACCTTTATCTAGGAGAAGAAAATCACCCATGAAAGAGCTGAAATAGCACTGGAAAAAACTGCAATTTTAACTACTACCAGTCTGCCTTTCAGTGATAGTGGAACTCTGATCGACTACTACTACTTGGTTTTGAAATTAAATGATTCGTTCAAATTGCACACATAATAAAATCATTACCATTTCTAAAAAGTGCTTCACAGTGCAGCATTTTAAATATGGTAATTAGTGGATTCCCCGACATAAAAAGGTAATCTAGTGTTATTATGGTGACTGAAATCAAGTAAAGTCAAGTGCTCATTGACACTCATTATGGTTGCTGCAAAGGAGGAAGGTGGGTTCCTCACAAAAACCAAATGTCTACATTCAATATGCCAATCTAATTTGATAAATGACAAGGGTGCACACAAATGCAATCATTATTGACTACATAAAGCAAGAAGCACTTGACTGGAATGTATCTAAAATTATGATCACAGCTTCAGGCAGGGAGACCAAGTTTGGGATGCAAAAATAACTTAAAAACAGCATGTACTTGTGAACTGGTAAAGCATTGCTTACAAAACACAAGAACTCTAAAACCAGTGACAGTGGTGTGCAGACAAACTTTGTCTTCCTCTGACAGCCACTATGTGTCAATACACAAAGGCCAGAAATGAGAAACTCCAACTTCATCAGCAGAAAAACAAAGGGAAATGAAACAGATTTATTGCCCAGAAGCAGGCAAGCATACTAAAAAAGCAAAGCATCCATCTCTGAGCCAAAAGTAGAGACAACATCAGCACTGCTTTCCATAGATGACAGAAAGTCCATTATGAGATGGGACGAGGAATGAGTGATGCTGATGAGCTTTTAGTTCTTTGTCTTTGTTCTAGTCTACATTGAATATTATGTTGGGCCAGTGCCTACACTGGAAGCAAAACTCCAAAGCAGTGACTATACGATATAGTCACTGCTTTGGAGTTTTGCTTATTATAAAGTTCAATAATAATTATGAAGCTGTACAGTCTCTGTTTAACAAGGAATATGTATTTTTATGTGATCAAACAGCGGGTTGAATGATGCTATGTTTATTATGCTCTTTGCAGATTAGAAGGCAGCATGATGGCTATAAGAGTTCCTGGTCAAACACCGGGCAACAAGTGGAGCGAGTGCAGGTAATCATGTGGAAAAAGAGATCAAAAGCAGTCATGCAATGATGGGCACTGGACCTCAGACTGCCACAGGAGCACTGCACTGGTCACCCTGCACACAAAGCCATATGCCACAGTGTATGTGTCTGTGTGTATGGATCTGTGTGTCTATTGAAGTGATGATGTATAAATAGTACACTTACTGGGTATACATTTTAGATGTATCTCAGTTTGAAGCAACAGCTGTACCTCTTCTGCTTCATCTGGGCTGAGATTTAGATATAATATAACACTGTGTTTCACAACCATATATGCAGTGTATATATATGTATATGTATGGTTATGAACAATGAATATCAGTGTTTCCTTTCTGTTACTTTAGGAGCTTAACAAATTTGTGACTTTGATTTCTGTGCACCGTCAAAAACTTTTATATTTTATTTTTTCCCCGTCAGACACAGAGGCGTCTTATCTTTTGCACTCTGTGAAAGGTGATTCCAGCTTCTCTCGTATGCTTGGCTTTTTACATTATCTGTCATAAATGTCAAAGGTCTAGCTCTGGATTATACAGGTTTTGCTCTGCAAAGAACAAGATTATCCCAAATACTTGCAACTATGCAGATGCAGCTTTGTTCTGTAAACATTTTCTTTCTCCAGAAACTAGAAAAATATATTTGTGTCATTTGAGCATGGCAGAAGCTGGTGTAGCAGACTTCTGTAGCAGACTATGATATAAGTATATCTTGACAGTGCTAGTCGATATTATCCCACAAGTATAATTTGTTGTTAATGTGATGCTTTGTCAGCTCCATTAACAGCTCAATGTTACTGAATATGACACAATCCTGCTGAAGAGAGCAACAGGTACAGTATAGAACTTCTATTTACTCTTGTTGTTTTTACTGGAGGAGACAACAGGAACTACTGCACTGTAGAAAGCAACAAACCAGTTGTTTGCATTAAGTAACATTTTCTCTAAAGGCCCACTGTAATACTGCACAGAGTTTCATTTTAAGAGAATAGCGCACATGTCCCAGGGGTGCTTACTGAACAAACATCACTTTATATCAAACTGTCCAAACTAAGCCAACAGCCCAACATCCCTCGCAGCATGCTCTGAATACTGAGATTTTATGTTCGACCCAGAGAAACCAGCAAATCCCAGCTGGGACAGACTGGCTATGCAAGGTGTCACCGTGTATCAGCGCTGTTAGAATAAAGTTTAAAGGGAAGAAATGCATATGTAGCAAAATGTAGAGTGTCAGCTGCACCCCAGCTCCCTCTCTGCTGATTCAAACCCTTGGTTTTACAAAAGCAAACTCAATCTCCCTCAGAATGTCATTATAGGGAAATCCATATGGTGAACGGGCGGGGCAGGCAGATCTGAATCTTATTACTGTCAAATAGTGGCAGGCCAGCTCTGTGGGAGGGCTTGAGAAAGTGAGAGAATGAATGAGAGACTATGAACTGTGCGTGAATTTGTGTGTGTGTGTGTGTATGCGTGTGTGCGGGAACCATTGTGGTAGGCCTGACAAGAGACCAGCAGGGCAACGCTGGCAGGTGAAACCAGTGTGATATTCTGTGACTGTTCTCAGTGAATGTGTCATCGCCAGGCAGCCAGGCTATCTGAAAATAAAAGAGGTCATCTCTCCTTCACTTAACCCACCCTCTCCTCTGTCGCCCACCCACCATGCCTCCATGCCTCCTTTCAATCTTCATCTGTTTCTCCTTTCTTTCCAAATCCATCTTTCTTTTCCTCCAACCCTCTCCCTCTTTGTCCATAGCCTATCTGCTTGAACTCACCCGGTCTGAGTGTTTCATCCACCTCCCTATTTTTACTAATCCTCTTTACCCCTCCCTCACTATTTGCAACTTCATTCTCTGTCTCCCTCAAGTCCTCTCTCACTTGCTTCCTTACTATCTTCTTGCTGTCCTTCTATCCTCATCTTTTTTCCCCCTAAAGGCAGACAGCAGGATCAGGGTGGGTCTCTGTAATCACATGTGGCTTCGTACAGCGAGCCGTGGCAAAGAACAGGGGAACTAAAGCAGTCACCCACTCAACAACACATTGCCTTTGTGTCACATTAAAGGTGAAAGGGTCATATTTCAGTCACAGTTTGCTGTGTAATGCCACCAGCTGGGGAGAAGTGTGGAAATGTGTGTGTGTGTAGCTTCTCAGGTGCATAGCTGTGTGTGTGTGAGTCAGTGAGCAGTGAGTGAGAGGGGGTTGTAGCCAATTCTGTGGTCTGGTCGCTGCCACACCAACCACCGGTCGCTGCCTTGCCGCCAGGCTGCCACGCGACCACTGGTCGCTTCCACAGTCTATGAGTGAAGTTCCCTCTCTGTTCCTTGTCACACAAATTGTAATTTCTTTGATTCATTCCTCTCTATTGGACAAAAAAATGTATCATCTGCCAGTTGAGATAATTTAAATGATCTAAAGTCACTTTAGGCCTACTTTGGAACCATAGACTGTATAAAAACTTGAAACTGACCTTTTTCTAATGTCACAATCATGGTCACAATTTGTGTGACAAGGAACAGAGAGGGAACTTCCTTCAGAGACCGTGGAAGCAACCAGTGGTCTGTGTGGAAGCGACAAGTGGTCTGTGTGGCAGTGACCAGTATCTTTAGCGCCCCTAGTGGCAGAGACCAGTGGTTGGTGTGGCAGTGACCACTATCTTTAGCACCCCTAGTGCTAGCGACCAGACCACAGAATTGGCTACAACCCCTGCTGCAGTGAGTGTGTGCTAGAGAAAAGTGGAGTTGTGAGTAAGAAAGAGAGAGAAATTTATTTGTTTGTACCTGTGCGCATGTCCACAGCTCTGTGGACGTTTGTATGTACATGTTTGTGAAAGCATCTGTTTAGATGTGCGTGTGCAGGGTCAGGCAAATGAATGTGTGACTGCTCTTGTGGTGGTGTGTGGTGTTTAACAGGATTAGCTCTCCTGGGATTGTTCTGGAAGATTGTGTACTATATGTCAGGATTTCAATCTGCCTGAGTAGAATATCAGACACCTTTATTGAACTGGTTGATCTCTGGAAAGAGATGAATTTCTGTTTGACAGATTCCACTTTCTTTATGTTACTCTTTTTTATGGGTTGTTTAATCTAAACCATATGTTTGATTGACACTTTTTATACAGTTTCATACAGTTTCGATTAGGGTAAGGTAATAATGTTTTCAATTGTTCTTTTAAACTAATTTCATATTCGTTAGGGGGTAATGTTACAAAGTGTGCAGGGTTGTGGTTAGTAAGAAAACTTTTTCAAACAAAACATTTCATGTGTTTTTGTAAATTTTAATATAGCTTTTTAGGTATATTTTATTTTAGTTTACAATACATAGGAAATTTTAGAGAAAATACAAATCTCTTCATGGACACAAAAGCCTACTGAGGCATCAAACTGGTGAAAGGCAGCAGTTAACATCAAACACATTTACATGTACTTTATAGATATATCAGTTCAACCACAAAATTCTCTATTTACAGCACTACATTGGTGCTTGCTGAAAGACATTGCCTGCTGCTCATCATTCAGTGACAATCACCAAAGAAATGACCATGAAGAATGAACCTATTATATTATCTTATATTATATTATTCAACAAATAGGCCTACAAGTGTAACCCACTCAGTGGGGGTTGAAATGTCACTACAGGTGTTAACATAGAAAATGTATTTCCCCAGAATGCATGTAAGTGGGAGAGGAGAAATGTGTAGGCGTGTATGTGTTTGTGTGTGAGTGTGTAGTGGCAAAGGAGGAAGGCTTGCTGTTGAGACGGAGCCCCAGGTTTCGCCAGTGTTGTGCCCAGTTGTCGGCACTACGCGGGGCGTTTGGATCATTTATCACCATTGATGAACCACACACAGAATATATCATTTTTAAATAGTATTTGAATTAGACCTGCGAGCAAACACGACGTGCTTTTAGCTGTCGGCCGCACGGCATGCATGCAAAACAAAAATAAGCCTCAGTTTAGCTGGAAATGTACAGTTTAAATTACAGTGGCTAAAGACTGCAGCTCTGCAGCTTGTCAAGATGTGATGTTTGACAATTCTGATTCGACTATGTAACTCCTTAGTCGGGGGCAGCCCTAATGTCTAACTCAACACTGCCCATAAGAATTCAAAAATAACTGTAGTATCTGCTCACCACCTGCACCTTTTTGCAGTATGTATGTAGCTATGAAGCCTTTGATTTTGGACACTGCAGCTTATTCACCAAAACAGTATTATTATTATTAATAGTGTGTGTCTTAAGTTAAATAAAAGATTAGGAGGCAGGAAGTGTCAGTGAATATTCTCAGCCATCCAGGTTATAGTTGTGCATGAAGGGTTAAATCAAAGGCAACTGGACTTGACTGAAGATACTTTAAAGTATCTTGTTAAGTGTCTTCAGTCAAACCCAGGTGCCCTTGATTTAAACCTCCTTGGATAGTACAGCAGGAGACAAACATGGTGGTCTTATCAATATAGTGCTCACTCCATGATGTAGCTGTTACATATTCTTTTGAAACAGCAAGTTCTTACTGTATATAGATATATATTCAGTATATATTAGTAATAGCCAACATCAAATCAATCTGTAGATGCTATAGCCTATATATACTGTAGAAACGTACAGTACATAGTCTAGTTTACAGATGTTTAAAGGTGTCCACTACCCTAAATCTAAAAACCCCTATGGCAGACAGAGTGCTGGACACTAACAACAGGGTCTATTTATTGGACCATGAGGACCACTATTTCTTGAGATATGGGTGGACCCCTTGACACTGTAGGTTGATTATCGATATTTATGTCCCTGGCTACACCACTGGCTACAGTCTGCAGAAAACTGCAAAAACACTTCATAGTTATTTATAATTCAGTTAATTTTAAATGAAATTTAATTTCTGTTTGTGTGTTTGAACAACGTGTGACATAAGATCTGTATGTGTTCAAATGTATATGTCTTTAATTTCTGCTTTTCTAAATCACACTTATCACAGGTCTTTGTTTTTATCACAGCTTAAAATCATAAAGTCTTCAAAGCCATTTACTTTATGCATACACTTAATGCCGCTAATACTATGTGCATATAAAATGAGTGTGGCACTTGAGACATTACCGAATGTCATTCTTCGTATGACATTATCACATCTAGAATGACATTTACCACGTCTCAATCCCGTTTTTTAGCAAGCCACCTTTACACCTGGCATTAAAGTGCATCCTGTTTGATTACAAACACAGGCATAAATTACACACTGAACTGTATCCAAAAAATAAGAAAATCTAGTCAATAACCCCGTTTGGAGGGCGACAGACACATTTGGCATTAACAGCAAAGTGCAAATGGATTGCTGCGCCAAGCCAGATATAGTAGGCACACAGTGTACTGTAAACAGAGTTGAATCAACCTGAAGCCTATAGCAAATCAACCAGGTGCCAGGTAGCTTAGATGGTAACACTTCTGTCAAAAGTACAAACAGAGCATACTAAATGGCATTTTCACAGAAACGGAGAAATACTCCCGCAGCAAACTGTAAAAATTATCAGACGTGAACATGATTTCGGGCAACAAACACACCACATGAAAATGCATGTTCATACATACCCGATATTTAGAGAGGTCGATCCTTAGTGAGTTATGCAGTTGGTCCAGTAATTTGACAAATTTCTCTCTCTGTCAGGATGAGAATTCAATAAATCAGTTCAGAGTGCCACCACACCCATAGCATTGTGTCTAAAAATTTACAACACTGCGTGGTCTGTAGCATTGCTATGGCCTGCAGTGATTCATTTTTACGTCCTGGAACAAAATTTAGTGGTTTTGCTATATTGCCAGGCTCGGCTTACTGCCTGGAAATATTATTTAATGCGTTACAACATTAGCTTATTAAAAGTTCAATCAGAAAGTGCTGGCAACCTCTGAGATGTTGTTGATTTCAAGTGCACAACTTGCTTTAGACAAATAACTAAATGAAAATAATGACAAAAAGTAGTAATGTCAAGGGTTCAATATCAGACTATAATGCAGTACGTAGATGATACTTAAGTCTATCTGAAGACCACAGATAACCCACATTTTCATTTAGCACTATATTACAATATATCACTGCTGTAATGTCAGCTGATGCCAGACTACAAGACGATAATAGGTGCACTTACCCCAAAGTTAGAGGCAGCAAATCGGTCAGAAGCGGAGGCAGTGGTTGTGGTGGCGGTGGTGGTGTGGGCGAAGTAGGCATTGATATTAGCAAGCAAGTTGCTCATAACTGCTGGCACACCGGGACACATGTATTTGGCGGACAGACAGGAGAAGTGCCTGCAGAGGAGGAAAAGACAGCTATTATTCTACGAAGCATAAGGGGAAGTGCTGTAACCATTTTGGGTGCATCATAGAATTTCTCCACCAAGAATCAATACACAATAGAAAAAAGGTTGAGACCCCACATCAACTAGACAAAATCAAGAGAGAAAACTAATTAGTAATTGACATGTTGTAATATTTGTAATACTCAAAATCCACAAAGTTATACAGTGCTGAGAGAAATTAGAGTTAAAAAACTTTCCTTAAATACATAGCTCAAAAATATCCCATACCCTGCTTCTGTCCATTGCTTTGAAATGCAGTAACCACAGTAAAAAAAAAAGTAAATTATTATTTTATTTTATTTTTTTAAAGTGAGCAGACATCCTGCGTTACATACATTGTTACCTTCTGACTGCTGAAGAGAGAACATATTTTTATTGTTTTAACAATTACTTCTGGTGGAAGAGTTAGAGCATAGGTAGTTCACTGCCCTGTTCATGTGGCAAAAAAGTGACTATCCACAGCAAATGATGTCATAAATCACAGCTGTATAACCTATACTATTAAGGGGGTAAGGGTGCAAAGTAATAGATAGAGCAAATAAGTGAATCAAGGGATCCTGTGGGGGCTGTGATGTAATCATCTCCAGAGGAACAGATGAGAGGAATGTAAATGTTAATGTGTATCATTAAACTTACTAGTTTCTTTCATTTTGTAACAAATACCACAGAGACCAACTAAAGCACATTTGCCAATGAAAGTGTTTCCCATTGAGGCGAATCTACATATGTCACCTAAGCATTAACTAGATCTCAGTACTATGCAGTGTGCTATGCATCATCTTTCTTTTACTGTTTAGATAAATCGTTGCTTTTTCTCCTGTCTCCAGCGGCTTTTAAACTCCCTGAAATACACACAATGAGAGAGGCACTTCAGATTTGCAATGATCTCTCTCTCATTCCCTACACACAGAGATACGCATCTGCAACAGTGCTACCCAGCAGTGATTAAGTACTGGAGCCTGAGAGAGGCCTGGTGTGAGCAGGGATCTCTGCCTGAGTGAAGAGCATATGCTCCTTTTAACACGTCATCCTGCTGCTTTACAAGCCATGTGGAATGCCTCCTATGTTATATTTCACTGGTATCCTTTAGTGAACAACGAGCCTGGCTGCCATCTATACAGCACATAAAGGATGATGTTATTCTTGATAGTACACCACATCTAAAAAAATGTATGTGCAGTAATCTGTATGTTTACTTTGTTGCAGCAGACAATAATAAGTTCAAAGGATTCTTGTTCAGCCTACAGCGTAACCCATAGCAACCAAACGTCTGGATGCATCAGATGCTTTTTACAGTAAAGATGGCTGAGAGCTTAATGTCAGAAAAAGTAGGCTAAGCTTTATAAATATAGCATTTGTTAATGCTCATTTTTCTATACAAAACCTTAATGCTGCTTTAAAAAATAAAAAGAAGGAAAGTGATATTATTTACACCTTCACTTTTAGATTCTGTGGACATAAATCGTATATCTTGTATAATATTAGCAGACATTTGTGTACTCAACATGTTTATTCATAAATAAGTTACCTTTTTAAGTTAGAGGTGACCATAAGTATCGTGAAGTTGGATGATGAGCTTGGAGTACAGAGAATTTAAAATTGAGAACATCCTGCACTGTGAGTCATTGCCTCATAAAACCAAGTGTTAGAAAAAGCACCACGTTATGTGGAGTAATCTTTACAGATTTACTCTGCCTTCTGAGTGCAGCCCATTCACACACACACCTACACACACAGCCACACACACACACACACACACACACACACACTCACAAGTAGAAACACAAACATGTTCTCATCGGGAGGCCTATTTAATTACTCTGCTTTCAGCCTCCAAATTACCCAGGAGCACTTGGGGTTAGGTGAGCATAGAGAGTGATGATGGCATCCGCTTAATTCCCATGGTGCTTTTAGAGCTGGATCTCCTGAGCCAATTTTAAAGAGGAAGACATTGCTTCTCGTAGTGTTACCCTGCCTTGGTTTTAACCAGCAGATGAGACGCACACACTCACATATCATTTTACGGTCTCAGATAGCTGGGAGAAGTGAGAAAAAGATGATGAGAAACAAGGGGGTGGGAGGTGAGGGAGGTAGGGAGTGCTGATAGAGTGAGATGAGGAAAAACGAACATGAGGGAGGGGTGTGTTATAGTGGGCACAAGAGGGAGAGTGAGTCTTCACAGCTGCTGTGATTTATGCAGCCATCATGTTAGGAGTGACTAGGAGTCAAGGAAGAAGAAAACGCTTACTGCTTCACTCGTCTGCACTTAAATACCCCGGCATTCCCTCATATGCTGTAGCACCCTTACACACTGAAACAGTTTGTCACCTGGCAACTCCACACCAGTCTGCAGCACCAAACAATCAAATGTGTTAGCAGCACTTATGCTATATACATGTTGTTGTTGTTGTTGTTGTTGTTGTTGTTGTAACAGTTCCACTCCTTGTGGACACAATAGATAGAATCAGTTTTACAGGGTTCAACAGAAATCCAATGACGTGTTTGCGCTACAGGGGCAGTCGAGGAGGGTAAATAAATAAGCAGCTGTGAGATATATACGGCTGAGTTATAATCACTGGTATCAGAATAGTAGGAGTGCATCAAACATACTTGGGATCTAATCTAAAATGTAAAAATCAGGGTATGCTAACTGGTCATCCAAAGACCTGCTGAAGGAACCACTGGTCTCATTTAGCTACAGGTGATCAAAACACCCATTGCAGGAGCATTTTATGTTGCTAAATATTTTAGCAAACGATATCAAGACCATAAAAGCAACACCATATCTCACTGTTGCTTCATCTCATGTGGCCAGATGTCTGGACATAAGAGCATAAAAGTGAGCTGTGCCTTTCATTCAATTTGCCAACACAATCTGTGTGTAATTAGAGTCTGATTTACTAAGGCAGAAGCTAATTACATAGTCATCTGGGGCCGCCCAGCAAGCGTATTCTGCAAGGGGAGGAGAGCTGAAAAAGGTGTAGTGTGGTGATGCAACGTAGTTAAGAAAGAAATCACAATGTGGTGATGCTGCAGACACTCAGCTCAGACTGGAGCACATGGATGGGATGAAGTAGACAGTGTGTGATGTCTTCCAAGTAACACAAACCAAATGCAATTTAAAAATTACTTTTCAAGTTATTGCAGTAGTTCATGACCTGCTCACTGAATGACTAAGTCTAAAGTTTAAAGTTAAATGACCACATAGCCACAACTGCCAGAATCCTGTTTGTCTGGTGGTGAACAATGTTGTAATATTGTAAATACACTATTCTGGCAGACTTTTCAATCAAATAATAAAGGCATAATGTCTTTGATAGGGGCACATCTATTTTGATGGGCCGCATAAAAAGTTACATGTGGTAAAAACACCTGAAGTGAGGTAGGCGGGACACAGTAAATCTGGCCATTAAGGACTGCTACATAAAGACAAAAACAAAGCTACAGTGGCCACTAGTGCACTTGATGATAAATAGGTTACATGCATGATGCAGACTTATGCAGCGGAAAACATTACATCAACACTGCACAGTGCAACACGGCATTGCATGACCTTGATCAATATTCACTGATTTTATTGTTTCAAGTGGTGTCTTTGCATGTGCCTGTGTATGTGTGTGAAGACAACAGAGATGGAGACACTTATAACTGGACAGGGTCACAGAGGATCAGAGAGACAGAGAGAGAGGGAAACGAGACTGTTTATGTGTGGTCATGATCAATGTAACCAAGGCAGGTTGGGAGTTTTTCCAGGAGACCGCCAATTAATCAATCAAACTTTGGAGCTTGATTGTCCTCCAAGCTCTGATTCTGCTGAGGAGACATCTTTACTACTCCTCTTCTCCTACTGCTCTCCTTCTCTCCTCCACTCTGTCGAATTAGACAATGACAGATTGGGGAGGTAAAAGGCCATAGATCAGGGCGGTACTAACGTCATAGCCTGATAGATGGACTCCACTCCGTATCTCATGGCGAACTCATCCACTATCTCCTGAGACACGTCGTCAAAGTAGACCTTCCACGCCTCGTCCCCTTTCACCTGTGGGATCTTCACTACCCCGTTGTTCTTCACCTCAGTCAGGTAGTGGAACAGGTTCTGTGAGTGGCACGAGAGATAAGACAGAACAGGTTATGGTGATGGAGCACCGTGTCACACCAAGTAATAAAAGAGACGTTTCTTTGTACGGTGTGCACCTGCAAATCAAGACCTTTATCACAGGTGAAGACATCTTCAATATCTGTCATCTCTGAAAATCCTCTTAGTTTGCTTTCCAACTTAATCACAACAAAGTATGGTTTTCTTAAGTTACTGTCTTTGCAAAATGAATGCTTAGCTCCCCAATGATGGTGACTGGAGTTGAGTGCTGAATCACATCACAATGGTTACCTCATGTAAACAGGTGTACTGGCCGTGAGGGGGAACCACGTTCTCTTCCCCTTTCATCTCCACGCTGATCTTGAGTCGGATGGCACCAGATACCGCAGACTTGTCGGTCCTTTTATCTGTAACACACAACCCAGCTGGATTACCCATAATTGGAAATTAATTGACAACTAACTACCAATTACAGGCCACATGTTAGGCAGGCCCACATGTACTATAAGTCACATACAGTCACACACACACAGACAAAGATGCAGACACACACATTCCTGACAGGTCTGGGAGCTAATGATGCTGGCGTTCGTCGCTGGATACCCAAATCCACAATAGCCTTCTAACTATGTAATTCAGGTCTTATGTATATAATAATAAGCATCTAAAATGGCTCTCATACAATTCAACTCTACTCTGTCAAATTAGTGAAATGTTCCTCTACAATCTGTAGGTCAAGAGACAGACAAGTGGAAAACAATGACGTGAAAAGGTGACAGAGACTAACGCAGCAGCCCAGATTGAAGAGGAGCTGAAGAGGCTTAGAGAGGAGAGCAGCTGGAGGGGTGGACATCCATACCAGCAAAGGCTTGTTTAAACATTCATTGTGGGCATTTAAAAAGGCACAAAGCAGCAGCAGTGGGCATGGGTCACTATTATCACAAATTGCTTCATTTTAGCTAGAGAGGCAAACAAAGACAGCACCCGCCAGTCACATTAATAAAACTGAAGTGGGAGCAGCCATTATGCTGCCATTCGGTCACACGCAGCATGGAGAAACCAGTGATGTATGAGAGCAGAAACAGTACAAGACTCTGCATCAAAGGCATCAGCACCAAACTGGACCACAGTTCTCTGTGGCTTCTTGACATACAGATAGGAATGGTGATCTCAACTGGACCACACTTTATCTAACCCTAAATTTATCCTCATATCCTATTTAATGGCTACAGTGTAACAGGAAATATGTATGGGAAGATACGAAAAGTTTAAATGAACATTATGCTAGTAGCTTATAAACCATATGAAATGTGTCATAATCATAATAATATAATGATAACTAGGACTGGTCATCAAAACACTGTACATTTTTTGTGCTAACCCTAATGTCTCCACAACAATGAAATCAAAAATTGTCAATTAGGGCTCCAACAATTAGTTGATTACTTGATTTGTCAACCCAATCGCCTGGAAATGAATCTGGAACGTTTTTGATAATCGATTATTCACTGTCTTATCTGGATAAGTGCTATTATAACTTAGACTTAAATATAGACTAGATAGAAATATAGACTTCCATCCATTATCAGTTAATCAGTATCTTCTATCTGTAAGATGACTCTGAGATCAAATGGGTAACATACCTAGATTGTACCAAACGTCCATCTCTCCACTGAGAGTGCGAACCTCAATGATGGTCTGGCCCAGGAAATCGTCTGACTCACGCTTGAAATGCTGCTTCACCCGTGATTTGATGTCATCGTCCTCGTCCCACACACGTACCTTGATGCGGTCAGTGGCGTTGTGACATTCACTGTAATTTGGAAGATAATTACGCCAGGTCAAAACAATCGCAACTACATGAACAACAGCATATTCAGTGATAGCTCATCAGGTTGGGGTATTCAGTGGAGCAGAATGTCTGTCAAAAGCACAATTTACACAAAAAGCTTAAATATGAGTTCAGACACCCACACTTCTGACCCTTTTCTAACTAACATATGGAGAACCATTCTTGCCTGGATTCTAATGAGAGAATATGCTTTTTTGTGTACGCACAGAGATGTATGTGTGTTTGAGTGTGCAAGCCTAGCATGTGTATGAGGAGACGGGCTCATTGCCTCGCAGGAAAAATTACCACAAGGCATTGCATGGCCTTTACTCTACATCTCTAGAGTTTTCACAGGAATGGCTGTGTAGCATTCATAGCAATGATTATATGTTTGTGAAAGTTTTATGTCCACCTCTTGGGTCCTCCTTGCATCAGTGCAGCTGACAGAAGTTTCACAATAATGACTCTGCTAAATAGAACAGAGGTGGCCAAAGCACTTAGCTTCAGAAGGGGTCATACTGTTCTGGAATTAAAACCGACAGATTACATTTTGTTCTAATGACATCTTGGGTGCGACAGCCAGAGAAACAGTATCTGCAGTAGTTTTTTTAACTAATCCCTTTCCGGGGGAAGCACTGTCTGCTGCTGCTGCTGCACTAGTCTGGGACTTTGCTCTCTGCCAAGCACACAGTAATGTATCGCTCTATTAATCTACATCCCTGTAGTAATGGGAAAGAGTTTTATTACAGCCACCACTGGAGTCTCATTACAGGTGAGGAGCCTTGTTTATAACTGGCACCGCACACGCACACGCACACACACACATGCACACGCACACATAAACGTAAACACAAACACATACATACGGAAAATCTCAGTAATATACACATGTGTTCTTATGGGTTTTATAAAATGTATTATTGATAACTGAATTCATTAATTTTGTTAATTTGAGGGGAAAGTAACACACATGCATATAAAATAGTACTTTAATGAAACTTTTGTTTATAATACCTTTAACTTTGGAACTTTAGACAGAAAACTCCAAAAGGTAATGATGCTGGAAAACTCACCGCTTGCAATAGTCAAAAAATGCTTTTAGCCGCTCTCTTTTTGGTTTAAGAAACCTAAACATGACAAACCCTCCCTGATCATTAAACAGTGGCTCCCCTGTGCCCCATCTCCAGACATGATTACAGGTTAAGAGAAAAGAAAAAAGAACCAACAATAAGTAAATTAATTATTTGCTGATGCTGATGCCCAGGGGGGCTAGGGCCCGACCTTGGTCAGATTACATGCCACATTATTTTTGTGTTTGATTTTAGAGAGAGGTTCAGAAGGGCTTACTACCCTTACTACTTGGCCTGTCAGTCTGGTGCTCAAAGTGCAGGACTACTGGCAAACAACCTTGATTCTGACTTATTTACTAATACCACAAGATTCCCTTGAACAGATGATTCTTAACCTTAGTGGGGATTATCTGGTCAGATTAATAGAGAGCACTCACAAGTAGAACTTCTCATCCCAGACTGGGTTGAGGTTGCCGAAGATGGTCTTCGTCCTGCGTTTGGTTTTGCCCACCTGGACAGTGACGTAGGGGTCACTGGAGCCAGTTTTATCCTTGGCCTGTAAGCCCTGTGCACTCATGACTGACCAGGTGACCAGACAGGGTGGGAGAAGAGGAAAAAGTCATCAATGTACCACCAAAACCAACATATCTGCTAGGGCTGAAAAATTAATCAGAACTTTATCCAAAAGTGCAATATGGCGTACTGCAATTTTCAAATCGCAGTAGGAACAATATTTGTTAAAGGTTATATGTGTTTTAAAATACCATTTTAAATTGAATATTGTCATGCTGCAGATATGTCCTGGCCTACACAGCCTGGAGACATAAGAAAACATCTTTGTTTGGTACACATCCCTGCAACAACCACACTGTGTTTTTCAATAAAATTGAGAATAATGATGTAAAAAATGATCACTCCCCCTAGTCTGCAAATTATATTGCAATTGCAATATCAGTCAAAGTAATTGGCATTATTTTTATTCTCCAAAATCTTAAGGTTTTGAAAATTTGATTTTATAGATGGAAAGTTCCTTGTCCTGAACTTAATAATAACATTGTTTATCAATAAATTAATTCTCAGGGGCATATTGTGGAATATATATATAAGGAAACCCTGGCCTGGTGGGTTAGGTTTTATTGCAGATCTCAATCCTATTCATGAATATACCTCTATGTTTTGTTTTAGTGCTTATTACTCTGTTGCTTAAACTTGAGTTATTTGATTCTTTGGGTTTACTTTAAGAATCAAGGCTTTGTCACTTCCTCCACTGCCTACAACAACTTGCATGTGCCAAATCTGAAGCAACAAAGCAGCTCTTGACAGCAGCCATGATTCATTATTTTGTGTATATGTGAAGTGTTGTATCTCTGATTTATCTGTTCCTACATCCAGGCTATAGGTAGATTCCACCCCTGTGTGTGTACCCACTGCTACAGGCTTCAAATAAAGATCCGTGCTTCAGATTCTTCCACCTACACACACAGACGAAGGTGCAGAGAAGGAGAGACAGTAGTATTTCACAGCGCCATAAAAGGGAAAAAGGACACTGGGGCATTAAAAATGCATAAGTGACACTCTAAATAATTCAGGGTACATATATATCCCTCAGCTCAATGCTGACAGAGTTGGTGGGCAGGATATAGAGGTTCGAAGAGCCATGGCCTGCTAGCGACAAGATAGCGACATGCGTATAGAGGGGTCAGTATGCTTTAGGCTAAATGCTTGCCGGATATCCAGCAACATCTAAAACCCCTGCCCAGACACTTTATTAAATCAGAGTTGGGGGGGCTTGCATATTTTTACTATTTTCCAAACTTTCCAAAACAGACAATTCAACAATGTGCAGAGGTGAAAACATAAGCACATAACTACTTCTGTAACATTTCGTATATACAAACAAGTGCAACAACATGAATCCCTTTGAGGGAAAATTATAAAAAAGTGTGCACTTTTTTCCCCACAATTATCACTTCTCACTCTCCACTTTCTATGAAAGCCGGCGTTTTGCCATGCCATCCAGTGTGGCTTAGTTTTGAGCATGCCCCTGCCTTAAATAGAGTAAACTGGAAGCAGAGTTGGGATTTGAGCATTTAATCTGGTACTGAATCTGTTTATCAAATTCAAATCCCTTTCAATCCTTTTTTGAGTTTGTATGAATTAAGTTTAAGCAATTTTAAAAGGTGAGAAATAAAGTTCAAAGAATTGAAGAGTTTAAATGAGTGCCTGTTATATTTTGCCTTTAGCTAGTAAGACACTAGAAAAGATAAAAAAAAACTAAAACTATTTCCTTGAGCCAGTGTGTATTTCACCAACTGGATCAACAACTTTATAAGTACAAAAGGTAAGAAAAGTGATTGCTTTTGCTTAGAAAATAGTACAGTAACAGAGAGGGCATTTCAAGAAGCATAAACAGATGACATACACCTGTGGTATGAAGAACGGACCCTGAACAGAGGAGACCAACTACATTTCATCATTCAGTTCATTGACCTCTGTTGAGGAGTGTTTGAGCAAGGCTTTACAAAAAGTTATACAATTGTTATAAAACAATATAAGTAAAGTAAAATAATACCAGTGGTTCCACTTCCATATTGATAATGATTGATATCTAATTTTGAAGTTTTTTCGGCTTCTGAAGGTGGACGTGACAGAAAGAGTTTGAGAACTGCTGATATATACCATATACAGTGATGTAATATTCTTTCCTCATCACAGGATATTTGGATAACGGTGTGACCAGTGCATTTATGTACATTTCTAATTAGTTGATTAAAGTCTGTCAGATCAAGGTTCACATTCACTGCCAGACCTTGTAGTGTGCACATTAACCAGACACAGAATAACTCATGGTCGCTGAGAGTGCTGCAGAGTCATTTTTTATCTAATGAATGATAAATAAATAACAACTCAATAACTACATTTTTAAAAATAGGACGTTCGATAAGCCCCTGGGAAACTGAGGCAAACCTGGGTTTTTACAATGTTTTATATCGTTCCCTTTTCTCTCTCTCTTCTATTTCTTCTTTCTTCTCCTCTTCCTCTCTTCCTTGCTATCCCTTTCCATCTCCGTTTCTTTTTCTCTCTGGTGTATTGACACTGCGAGAAATGCGAGGTGAGCAATAAATGAGCAAGGTCTGGCACAGTTACCAAAGAGATGGATTGGAATCAGGGGTTGAGGTTACGAAACTTCCTGACCTTCTTCCTGCCACTTAATGAGGAATAAAAACCAGAAATTAAGTGATAGTATATGTACCATCATCAAACAGCGTGTAAAATATGGTGCAGAAAACTGAAATATGGACACGGGACTTCCGTTTCACTAAAAGGGATGATAAACAAAGCAACAGTTTAGGTAGGTAAAATCGAATTCATTTTCCATTTAAAACCCGAAAAAAAAAATGACTCACCTAAATTAACCAAACCATTATGTAAAAAAAGAAAAAAAAGTATGCAGAAACATAATTTTCCTTCTGAACATGCTGTGTCGTGCTGTACTGTCAAACTGCACTCACGGGCATGACATGTTCATTGGCCTCTCTGAGAGAGCTTGATGTGCAGCTATAGGGAGTTCTTTTCCAAAGTAAACTGTACAAACTAGCATGCAAGTGAGTTCATAGAAGACATAAAGATCTCTGTCAGTTGCAGCGAGTACTCTTGCACTATAATAATAAGTCATCATTGCCTCTTTATTACTGCCTCCCAGATGCTTTGCATTTTTACCATTTGGAAATCATTGTTGCAACCTGCCAAGATCTCCCACTGCTCAACTTATTTATAATATATTGTTTTCATTAGAGCTACATGTCACGAACTGAGCTCTTAATTAAAAATTATGTGTTATTTAAAATATGTTGTTGCCTAGGTAAATGCAGTAGTAACCCTCACGGAATTATCAACAATTACTTCTCCAAACATGACCTAATCCATCTGTATATTTATTTCTAATTAAATATGCATTGCTGTTTGTGGTTCAGTGTCATAGGTCAATGTCCAAGATCTTGATGTTAGAAACAAGTAAATGTTATTTGAGATGAGTCTGACTTGTAGTTGCAGTTTTATTGATTTGGCTTTGGAGTTTTGTTGATTTGGCTTAGGAGGACTGAGTAAAGTTACAACGCATTTATCAATATTCAGCTGATTGATGATTAATGTTTAAATGACAGCTAATAATAAATCTACATCACAACTGACAGATTCCATTATGGTAAGATTTATACTTAAAATTTACAAATTAACCAACAGGAGCCAGGCTAACCTGTGATGCTGATTTTGGCAGACCACTTGGAGGTCCCATCCAGAACAGCCTGCTTGGCTGTCTTCAGATGGCTGTTGAAGTCTTC
This sequence comes from Micropterus dolomieu, assembly GCF_021292245.1. Classification (NCBI taxonomy): domain Eukaryota; kingdom Metazoa; phylum Chordata; class Actinopteri; order Centrarchiformes; family Centrarchidae; genus Micropterus; species Micropterus dolomieu. The sequence continues at coordinate 26,670,934 of NC_060169.1, read as the reverse complement.
TTTGGAGATGTGGAACATCTCCTGGATCACCTCGAACACTTCAGGACGGTTCTTCTCCCTTATCTTCATGCGCTCCTTCATAGCCATGATGATATTCTGGGTCTTGTCCTCTGCCCCGTGCTTAGAGCTCTTCTCCACTGCCCCTGAAACAAGCCAAGAGCATTTAGGTGTTTATTAATTAATTAATACCCATGAATTGGAATAAAAACTGGTGATCCATTGAGCACCAGGATATGTATCTTATTTAGCTAAATTTCATTTCTCTTAACTTTTTCTGTATCTGATCGTGTATCTGGAGTGCGTTCATGAGTGCAGATTGAAATGAGATAAAGATGAATCGCAGTTTGAATTATAAAAGATTGTTATGCTTGTATAAAACAGTTTTAAAAACAGTGAGTTTTATAACAGTGTAGGTAATCCACTTAAAGTGTGACTGAGGATTGCCGTGAGGATCATCCTGAAGCCTGCAAGTCACATTGTTCCAGTCAACACTGCAATAACAGGGGTGTGCCTGACTGAATAGCTGATTGGAGACTGCAGCAATTTCGAGTGACTGACCAAGCAGTGTAAAATGCACTATGTCACTTGTAGCAATGAGTGCAAGGAGATACATAATATGTATTCATGTGTACTTTGGGACTTTCAGTACAGTGCTGGTATTTAGATAGAGATGTGGGAGAGGATTATAGATGAAGTTCCACAGTAGCATTGTGCAAAGTTAACAGATATCCAGGCAAACAGTGTTTTTAGGCAGATAACCGCCCACCCTGAGCCATGGTTCTGCTCAAGGTTTCTTCCTCTTGAAAGGAAGTTTTTCCTTTCCTGTGTTGCCAAGTGCTTGCTCATGGAATTGTTGGGTCTCTTTAAATAACAGCACAATGAGTATGGTAGAGACCTGCTGTATATGAAAAGCGCTATGAGATAACAGTTGTGAAGTGGCGCTATATAAATAAAATTGAATAGAAATTAATTTAGATTTAGCCGATTTTAATGATAATCAATTGTTCGATTGTTAACCAGCAGAACAAAAAAATTTGTCAATCGTAAGATCAGACTGTAAGATCATAAAAATTAACATTAAGCATGTAACAAAATTAGAATGAATGAATGCATTTTCTATTTGATGCTGTTTAAACCTCTCTGAACACACACAATAATATACGTAGCACTATACCCACAAAGGGTCTTTATGAGTTGTACATCAACGCATTATGGGATGGGTCTACTTCCTTACTTTGTAAACAATCCGCATTGAGCAGGTCCTGGCACTTCTCATGGCATTTAACGCCACACTCTGAGCAGCGCATGCCCTGACGGGCGATGCCCCACAGCAGGCCCTCACACTCATGGCAATATGTGGGTGCCGTCGCCGTCCACACCTCGAAGTTATGGGGTGTTGTGGATGATATCGGGTAGATCAAGGCCTGGAGAGTCTTCTTGAAGACATGCAGTTTCTGAAAACAAAGAGAAGGCATTGAGAAAGTGTAAGCAATAATAAGGTATGTAGGCAATGATGGAAAAGATATTGGGATGTGAGAAACAGAGGCTGTTAAACTCTCATGGTACCATGAGGTAGAGAACATAAGATTTAATAACAACCTCAAAAGTTAATAAAAAAACAACTTTCTACTTATATTGCTTTTCAGAAATGTTCAATACATCTAGAGATCAGTACATAAAAAAGATTAATTCTTTTGTACCTGCTGAGGGACCACAATGTCCTGACATAAAGTTTTAAAAACAGCTTCAGTGGGCTTAATTCATATTGATCTGCAGTCTGAGTTAAATGAAATTTACAATACACTTTTCCATTACAGTAATCTTGGCAATTATATAAGTTAGCTAAACTGCAGCTATTATTCATCAGTACTGCTGCATTCTTCAGCTTCTTTTATGAGAGAAAGGGATCTAACAGATTTGTTGATCCTTTCCTGATTACCTTATCATCAGTGGAGAGGTCAGCGGTATGAGTGTAAATCAGCCTTATATCTCATTAAGCTTAGATTAACAGCATCCTTAGCCCACAGGCTTTGATCACATTGAGTGGTTTACTGACTAACACTCCTCCAGACCAAATACAAAAGTCTACTTGAGGCCTGTCTAGACTGATTGCTGTGTAACAGAAGCCTCTTCGAATTGAATGCTTTACTGCAGCAGCCCTGCCATCCACAAGGACTGGAAAATGGGCCGGGACTTGCCAATTCTTGAAGGCAGAATCAATGGGTGCTGTAAATAAGGTTTTTAAAAGTGAGCATTATCCAGATTGAGAGAGAGAGAGAGAGAGAGCAAGAGAGAGAAAGTGACAGAGAAAGAGAAGGAGATGTATGGTGGTTAAATAAATCTTCAAGAGATATTTGCTCTCCACTTCTACTGTGCTCCACTCCTCGTCCCTTCTCCTCCACCCCTCCCTCTGCTGTCAGGCCCCTCTGTGTTGACAGTGTGCTTTAACACCTGAACAGCAGCTCACCACTTTACCACAAAGACTGCTGCACTGCTCACTCGAACACACATACACACAGAGATACGCACACTCATACACTTGCAGAGATGATTAAATGACACCAGATGACAGGACAACAAGGCTATCTAACATTGTAAGACTGCTGATGCAACAGAGAGGTTGCTGAACTGTGGAGGACCTTAAATGAAACACAGAGGGAGACAGAGAGAGATTTCCCTTTTAATCTAGGAACGATGAGATGGAGCAGATGTCTGAGATTTATCCACAACTTACACACAAGCTAGACCAGGGCCACAACCAGAAGCCTGCTCCTCACCAAATGTAATACTGAACGTCCAGCACTGACACAGCCTGCAAGAGGTGAGCGAGCCAAAATTTCTGCGAGCAAGGGAAATATCTGTCTTTTTAAGCCTCTATTTTACCAGCCAACCAAATAATCTGAATGGTATCAAGTCTAGAACTACATTTCACTGCATGAGTAGTATGTTTGCTGTTAATCTATTTCATAAACACAGCCCTTTTCTCTCTTTTTAAATTTCCCTCGCTCCCTATCTGCCTCAATCTCATTCCTGACACTGAACGTCAGACTATGCAGCAGATGTGGGAAGAGTGCTGCATGTGTGAGCCTCATGTGTTAAACTGGGAGGTAACCCTGGTGATTTTGTGCGAGACACTTCTACAAATGATTGACAGCCTCTGCCTGAGAGCAACATGACAGAGAAGAATCTAATCTCGCCTCTTTCTTTCACCCCTCCTTTCCAATTTCACCACCTATTGTCCTTGTCAACCACTTCCCTAACACTGTCATCCTCTCCTCATCCTGCTCCAGCCTTCTACACCTATAATCTTTTGCTTTAACTACTGTACTGTCTCAGCCATAACAAGGAATACATGTCGCGAACTTTTGACAATCTCAAGTATTTAAACGCAATCTAATATGTTTTTCTGTCTGGCAAGATTCACAAAACTACCCAAAATGACTTGGGCGGAAATCACAGGCAAGAATTTTAAAATCAATGTTGGATATTTTGCTATTTACGACCCGCCTGATGATATCTGAACTGACTTAGAACAATGCATCACATCTTATTTCCAGATACTCCTTGACCCATGTCAGATCGTGGCTCCCTATTTCCTTCGTCCAGGCTGCCGTTGTCTCAGCAGGTAAGCAAGACCCCAGTTTATGTTGACAGTCACTGTTGAATGGCTCTGGTGCTCAGATCACACGCAGCTCAGAACATTGAGCAGACACACGGGCCGTTAGCCGGCCCACACATAATGTTCCTTTCTGCTCTAAAAAGCAGATACATGGGGAACATGACGCAGGAAGAGAACACCGTCAAGAGAGAGAGACTTCTCAGCAAAAACATTTTAAACCAATTCAAATGTGTTTAAGCTGAAAGAGAAAGAAAGGGAAGAGGTGGGGCAAAGATGAGACAAATAGAGGGTGGAAGAAGGAAGCACTCTAAACAGGTTCAACATCTCTCCAGGGAGTAGGGGGAGGATTGGTGTCTGATCATCAGGGCCATGAGGGCATGATGGCAAGTCACTCTTGGCTCTGATCTTCTCTCATTTTCTCCTCGTTTCCCTCCTTTTCTCACCCTTTCTCCTCTATGCTCTTACACAACATATGGTCATTTACTGAGTACTCACGGGAAAGCACTCTCCTGGACTTAATGCAGCAGATAAAACTCTAACATCTGCTCGTCCTACTTAACAAGACCGCACAATCCACAGCTTTGCTCGGAACTCAGCCCCCCTTGACCACCACTTACTTATTACTTCCTTATTTGCTCTGAGCCCTAAAGTTCAATTCTTTACTGTGGCGCAATCTCCAAATTTGCCCAACAATCAGCTCCCTTTGAGCACCAATTACCAAAGTGTATGTATCACGTCACTTTTCCCTCATCTGGAACATGAGTCGTTCATCCCTAAAGCTCCTTTAATCATCCCCATGGCTATGAGTAAGCAATCAGGACCCCTTCTATTTAGGGCAACTGGGCATGTGAGGACCAAGACAGTGTGTGAGAGTGTGAGAGTGTGAAACAGATAAGTGAAGAACATGTACACATATGAGTGTGCACAGATTGAGGGCCACGTTGTTTGAAAAGATGAAACATTTGTGCATGATGTACAGAGCACATTTAAAGTAAGTAATCTTGTAGGCTTAGGCCCCTCGTTGCACATCAGAGGATATGAAATTGTCTGCTTGTTTGTCATGCCTCCTATAACGCTGACTTCCCTCTGGGAGGGAAGAATTGCAATCAATTAATGCAGAGAGATTCAGAGGTCAACAGAAAAGTGTCTCACACCATCGACTGAGGCATTCTGCCCGTTCTCTATAGCTCTGTCTTCCTCGATGCACACTGCTTATTATTAATCATAGGGCATTGTCCAAATGAAATGATGCGGACCATCTCTTAATTTATGAACTGAGCCAAATGATCTGACAGAAGGAGCACAGCAGAAAGCATGAGTAGCTGGCAAACTGCAGTATGTATTATAGACAGAGACGCGCAGACATACAGATGATGGCATGCTGTATGTACATCTAAGGAAATAAAGCCAGTAACTAATGCAATCCATCTCATTTTTTTATTTTGGAACCCCGTGTTCCTGGTAATGTGATCCCGGGCCCTAAAGTGCAATAGCTGCAGCAAACAGCACAGCTATGAAGGTTTTTCCCAGCACCCTCCTCTCCAAACACCCTAAAAATAATGAGAACATGGATCCTGCATCTCATATCCCCGTAGAATCCTTCATTACTGACTAAGACTCCACAATAAACAGACAACAATTTTCCATGCGGGCATGTTAGTACTCACCAGGTCCTCATTATTCAGGGTGGACCGGTTCACCAGAGCGAACGAGATGCCTGCCTTTCGAGCAGTGAGGGTCTGAGAGAAGAAGAGGAAACGAGAGGCGATGAAAAGGGTTAAATTTACCAATTGCCTATCTGCAGTTTAATGTAGTATTTCAGTGGATTTACACACAGCTACATGTACAGCACACATCTATATAACAGCTTGTGAATAAGTGATTATATTTTGCAAAAGGAAGGAAAGCCCTGAGTAGAAATTAATAATACAATATCATTTGGATGAAGAAATTTGCTAAATCGTAGTAAAACTATACATCACAATAGAAACAAGACTTTATAAATTTCAGTAATGTATGAGTCTAAAGAAAAAGTGTTAACTTAACTTGTGCACAAGCACAGCCATAAAATAAGCTTACCAAAGCCTGTGATTTCCAGGAGGGCCATTAAAAGAGAATAAAAGACATAAAGAAATTGAATTAGGGGGATGAATGCTGCGCACACAAACAGCAGAGAAATTGTATTTATTATCCATACTGAGCTCATAGGTGTCTCAACTGCCATGCAGGACTGCTGGTGAGGGCATAGAGCTTTTGAAAGATTCTACTATTCATCAAGAGAGATTATACAGCCGTTGCTGGATTCTTTATCCACTCATGCATTGGAAGTTACTAAACTGCAGTCATGCTTGGCATTTATATTCAGTTCTCTGTTGGATGAAGCTTTGATCATATTTTCTGCTGTCTGCCCTGCACATTAGTTTGACACAAACAGAAACACAAGACACACACACACACTCACGTATGGGTGAAGCCAGCTGTACTGCACAACACCGACTCGCTCACACACACACACACACACCAAACCCGTTTAAAAGACACACACGTATCTGCTCAGACATTCACAAACGTACTCAAACATTAAATAGGCACTCCCACAAACACAAAAAGGTAACACACACATACAGATGCACACACGTAAATTAGCTCTTATATTAATATCCACTGAGTTTGGGTGACCAGAGACTGATAAACATTTATCCCATACTAGAGGAAATAACATAACAGAGGAATGCAGACATGGACAGCTGACAATATTGGATCAGTCTTTACCACGACCCTCTTGTCTGCACAGCCCAGCTATGGTAAAGATCCATGGAAGCCATGGAGAATGTAGGAGGGAACGTGACCTCTACATGAACTGTGAGTGTTGATGTAAGTTTATCAACATGCACCAGCACTGCTGAGGTTGCAACGGGCAATACAATATGACCCTGTGTCCAGATGTTATCTATGCAGCTACAATCCAGCATTCAATGCTTTGTGAACCCATTTTCAACTTTCTTTTTCTGTTTGTTTATGATTTTGCATCCCGCCATTAGAAGGGGGAACCCTGTTGTCCAGTCCAATCAAACGCTGTTGCTGCCCTGAAGCAATCACACAGCAAATGGGGGACATTGACAAAGGAGAGGCATGAAAGGGGACCAATTAGTTTGCTGACTACTGACTTCATCCCACGTGTAAAAGGCTTGTTCAGTGTCACTTTTACATGATTTAAAAGCCTCACACAGTTAAATCAGAAGTCAATGAAGTCTCTCGGATATATTTTTGGGTTGAGTTGTCAACATTTCAAGTTAAATGCAATTTTTTGACACCTGCCGAGCAACTAAAAAAAAGGGAAGAAAAATGGCCAAGCATCGGCGAGGCTGAAATCTGACAACTCACTGAAAAATATCACCCATAGCTGTTATGGGTCTGTGTAGGAATGGCAAATATACACGCAAAGTCCAAAAAAAAATGAAAAATAAAAACGATAACCCATACTTACCAAGACATTGTTGGTTATTAATTTCATGAGAGATATGGACAAATACAGCATCAACTCATGTTGTTCACTGTGATATAAACATTCATCAGCATCTATGTGTATGACATCAAGCTACATAATCATATTATTTCACAAGAAACTCTACATAGAGTAGAATGTTTAAGTATTAAACAGGTTTTTTTCAAGTAGCTCATTTTAAGAGTTCTGATAATTGTTTCCATCCTTTTGACTTAAATACATGAAGATGAGAAACAAACAAACATACGCAAGACATACACACACTGTGCAGCACATAATGGACAAACAGTTATAAAAAGACATGAATACTATTCGCCTCACGACAGCCTGTTGTCTTTCACAGAGACTAACCATGTGGCACAGTGCTAAAGTGGACTGCACTGCAACAGGCCTCTCTGTGGGGTATGTTATGACACATTATGTCCCAATAAAAACAAATGTGGGAGCATCACTGGGATGCAATGTCTTAAACATCCTCTCTAGGCTAATTAATCAAGCCATAGAGTTATGGCTAAGGTTACATTTAACATTCCCAAGTGCTCTACACTAAATAGCCAGAGTTTTAAATGGTGGCTTTTATCTCCAATCAACTCCTTACTGGCTTGGAAAGTATTTCCAATCAACCCAATTGTGTGCTGCAACAAACTATTAATTAAAATCACGAATCCAGACTAGGTTATGTTTTAATAAGCATTATTGTTGCAGAGACTTCAGCTAAAGTAATATTAAGGCTATTATCAGCCCTATGCTAGACCTAGGATATTATATATATACAAACACTGTCACTCTAAAGCACCATTACATTTTATCAAGTTCCCAGTAAAGTTGTTATTTTCTTCAGTAGGGGTTCATACTCACACAGAGCAGGACTCCACCAGTGTAGTGTAATGTTGGGTCACTCACATACATTTGACATAAATCACATATAACCTTGTTGAGGCAGATGACTCACCAGGTCTCGGACAAGAGGCACTGTCCTCTTGCGGCGTAAATCTGGCATGCTGTCAATACCATAAAGAATACTGCCAGCCCTGGAGAAGCAGACAGATTTAAGGTGTATTAATATCATAATAATGCCATGCTGGGGGAGACATTACTACTGTGAAAGGGGGGCCTTGATTTACACAGCCGGCAAACACCATGGATCATGCCTCCTACCTAACCTGTCTCACCCCTTCCTCTGTGCTTCGCATGGTGCCAACTACCTACACTGGAGCTCCATGTAATCCCTCTCCCTCCCATAGACTCTCGCTTCCACGATATTTATGTATTAACAGGCTACAGTGATGCTTGCTATTCATAAATATTAAACCTGTTACTGGATTTATATTACATACTTTGAATGATGAATATGAGATTAATTGAGGGGTGAAAGACCACTACAGCAAAAACAATGCAAACAACTGCCTCCACGCCGCAAAAACGGTGACTTTAAGACGAGGTTTTCTCAGTCTCTAAAACACTTCACTTCCAGTTCTCTTCCTCTCTCCGTCCTTCAACTCCCTGGTGCACACTCCAAGACTCCCCCACTGCTTTCCCACCAGTCTTGCTCCTTTCCCGTGAGGCTCTCAGTGGCATCACCTCAACTGTCACTCAAAGACTCTCTAATGACCTCAACATGACGTAAGGCCCCAATGCCTCCACACAGATAAAGCTCCTCAAGCTTTCCTGTCAGCCCTCTTAGCGACATCAGTGGTATGACCCTAAAGATACACAACGTGACGAGCTGCACCGGCCCTTGACTCACCCCAGGACCCCTGGCACTCGCTGCCTTTATGCACAATGCATGCTGCAGATGGCTGCATAGTCATGGCATGAGCTGGGGTAATGGAGGCTAAATATGATTACTAGCTTTTTCCCCCTCACAACATTATATGAGAACAGTTGGCTTTATCTCTCGTTCATGTAGACTTTCATGATTAATCATTTATACATTTCTGAATAATCAATCAGGCATGTGATATATCCGTCTTCCCATCTGTGGTATGTCAAAAACAGAGAGCATGATTCCTTAATTGGGGCTGTGTGCCATAGAAACAGTGTGCCTGAAACATTTCTGCTATATGTGCCTCAGCATGGGGGTACAAAACAGCACAGCATCTCAGATTTGTGTAACTGTGAACCGATCGGATCAGGAAGTGAACCACCACTCACCCTCCAGACTGCAAGCCGAGCATTTTGGGATCCAAAAGACTGCGAGGCTACAGGGAGAAGAAACACACAATGTAAAACAAGAAGGTAAGCGCACACAACTAAACACAAAACAAACAGCAGCTAAATTGCAACAAAATAAATATACTGTATAAAAAAATTTACTTTTGAAAATACACTACATTTGGAGGACAATTCAGGATAAGATAAACGATAGGAGAGGAGGAGTACAACACAGGGAGAAGGGAGGGAAGCACTACAGGCAAAAGGCCAAATTATTCCACATCAATGTAATTTGTGGGCTGAGAGTTTTGCCGCTCTTGGTGCTTCAGGCCAGATTTGCCTATTGTGTAATGCTCCCTCCTCACTGACCAAAATCTCTAGTTTGAAACGCAAATAATTTTCTGAAAAGAGGAATGCAAAATGATAACCAGCACAAAGTGACAGCAAAATGGCTCAAAGGCACATGCTGCATTATCTTTTATACCTATATATATCACTTCTATTTATATACAGAAAAACAAACACACACTCTCACAGGTATACTCAATTTCAAATTCAATTCAAGGGAGAAATAAAATCCACACACCACATACCACAAAACTAAAGACACTCTTACAAACATATACACAAACATATGCACATGCAAGGGAATCACAAGTGGTTGATGATAAACAATGACTTAAAACCTGTGTGTCCAAAGCACTGCTGTCTGAAAAGAGAAAATGACAGGAGGGTGAAGAGTTAGGAAAGAGCAGCTCAGTGGAAAATACACACACATAGTTAGGATACTAATATACTATTACTGCCTGATCACACAATTCTGTTTTCGTCAAACAATTTACGCAGAAATGGAGAAGAAGTCAACATGTGCCTCAGGGAGAATGGATAGTAGAAACGGTAGAAAAGGCTCAGTTATACAACCGAACTCGGATTCTCAGCCAAAGGATGGAATGTGAATATCTTCTTTGAACATTTGAAATCAAAGTTACACAAATAAGAAAAGTATGCATTTGATCAAAAACATTACCAGAGTTAACACGCATAGCTATGGAGACATGGGACATTAGGTAAGCATAAGCGGTCGGTATCGTATTGCCATTTTAAAGAGGAACTGCGAGAGGGCAAGCCCTTTAAATAAGCCAGTCTGCAGAGGTGTAATTACTGTGCTATTGATCCATGGGTGATAAATGGCAGCATAATCATGATCTAATGTGCTACAAACAGAAAACAGCTGTTCACAAGAGAAAGATCAAATTGCTGCTCTGAGTAAAATGACACAAGAGAGAGCAGACTGCAGACGTGCAGTTACTGCATCACTAATACAGCATAAGGCAATGTAAATTAGCTTTCTTTAATTTCGCCAGTACCTATTCCATTTTGTTTTGGCTCTTTACTTGAAAGCTGACATTTGATTCAATTTTTACAATCGCATCATGATAATATTAATTCATTAATATATCAATAACTCTGGACCTACGCATTGATTGAGAACACAGTACATAGTATTTGGTTGATGTACAGAGTGCTTCATAGTGCCATTAGTGTTCACCACAACTGCATATCCTTTCATGATGATGGTCCTCACTCAGGCACTGATATGCAGTGACTGGATTCCAATTAGATTGTATGCATTCTTGAAAAGGCTGATTTTTTTTGTAGAGACACTACATTTTTGGTACAACTGTGGCAATATATTGCCACTAGGTGAGGTGACACCCAAAGCTGCGCAGACGCAGAGACACTGCACTCAAAGAGGAGCTAAGCTGCAAGTGGGTACCATGGACAGCGATCAGCTAAGCTACTTTCTGCACGGCTATACAAGATAAAGCCATCTCCTCTACCAGCAAGTCTGCAGCTGCACTAGATAATGCCAGCCCTCAAAGATAGGCTATAGGCTGCTGATATAAGCCTCATTTCACTGGTGCCTTAAATCTGTGGAACAAAAATTTAACTGATTGGTAGGAAACCTCTGTATGTGCGAGCTGTGGGCAAAGTGTTGAGGTATCAACAGTGGCACCAAATCCTGCATTTCAGTGCCGACACACATGGTCGCACCATATATAGATCAGAGCTGGCCAGAGCAGAAAGGCCTGCACATGGCTGATAGTATAACCATGACTGACCCCTGGTCCCACACACACACAGGAACATGTGTTCTTATGTAGACACATTCAGGCACACATTACACACAGACACACTAACGGACACATACTGACCTTTAAAATCCTCTATACCAGTATAAAAATCCTTATAAAATCATGAAATCTTAAATGATGATGACTGATATCCACAATATACTTATACACAGATTGTTTTCAGCATTTAGTACAATGACAAATTATGTCATGATCACAGACCAACACTATGATTGCTTGAGGGCATAGGGATCTTTCCAAGGAGTTCATGAAAAACAGAGGAGGTCAAGATAATAAAGAGGAGCATGACCTGGCAGTGACAGCAACTCCAAACATCTACCATTACTTAGAAGTTGTAGGTTCAAACATGATCGCTAGAACGGATGAATGCTAGAAGATTGTAACAACAACAGGTGATACTACAACAAATTTATTTATTTATCACCCACTGCCCACTGCTGGAGTCAACTCTTATACCAAGTTTCAAGTGTAACTGGAGAAAACCAATCCAGTCATGACTAACTTAATATCTGAGAATAAACATATTATACCAGCTTTTTCTAATAACATATGATAAAGTGTTTTAACAATTTCAATCAAGCCAGCTATAACGTTACACAGTTAGCTAAACAGCAACTAACATTAAAAAACATTCACCTAAAATTTGGCAAGATGGCAACATAAGTGAATCAATAATCGACAAATTCTACTTTTATGTTATTTATGACCAGCTAACAAATTCTCAAAATCAGTGTTCTACTCAACAACGCAGGTTTAGTATTAAATGGCACACAAAATGGGATAAAACTGCTTTAAATGACGTGCATTTCCATTAGTTTGACCCTCATATACTGCTGCAACAATGCCTCTCAACTCAACCAGAGTTGTGTCAGCAGTGGTTTCTTTTATGACACTCTCTACCTGTTTTAGTTGCCTAAACATTACAAACAGTATTTCTGGGCTATGTATCTTCACATGTGGACAGATTCAGGTTACTTTAAAATGTAATCACATAATTCATTTTGTAATAATTTAGTCACTAAAAAATTGCACATTACCAAGTCATCTTTTTTTTGTCAGCCTAGAGCGCGTGTAAATAATAACGTTATAAATGACTGAATTCCATGTAGTATTTCACCTTGGAAAAGAGCCATAATTAATATGATCAGTTACACCTGTGCTTTTCTTACTCAAAAAATCCAACGTTACCATCAAAAAAGGTCTATTACTCAACAGTATTAGTGTTACATTACTTCATTAATGTTGCTCAGTCCAGCTCAATCACGGTGCCTTCCAAAATCTGTAAATTACAGCTGCCACAGCCACATATCTCATCTTCGGTGTGTGTGGAAATAAAAGCAAATCACTGTAGTTTAAGAAGCAGCCCAAATTAGTTCTAACTTGACCTAATAACTCTTTAAAAATTGCATTTCAGTGTCTTTTTAATATTTCTCTGTTGCTTATTTGTTTTGTACGTAAAGCACTTTGAATTGCCTTGTTGTTGAAATGTGCTATACAAATACACTTGCCTTGTCTCGCCTTGCCTAGTTCTATATATTAGAACTAGTTCTATATATTAGAACTAAGTTAAGTTCGCAGATTGCTCGAAGCCCCGTGGGTGATGTCAAGAGGACAACCGATATTGCCTGCTAGAAGACACAACATGTTAAAAAGACAACTTTGAAGGTCTTCGCAGAAGCTAATCACTCCTCAGCTGCTGGCAGCATGCATGTTTGGGTCCAGTGGCTTTATTGAACTCACAAAAAAATTTATACCTGTCCTCGAGACTCCCATCCAACTGCAAATTAGCCCACCTGCTCAAATGTCAGATAAAGTCCACAGTTTAACTTTATGGTAATTCCTGAACTTATAATTCTACCAATAACCCCTCACTTCTGAGACAGGTAGGTTAATCACACTGTCAGTGCACGTGCCAGACCAGCAACACTGTGTGGTAGGAACAGACAAAAAGTGGCCTACTTAAGGAAAGGTTTTTATGTGTATTTTTTATTTCTTGGTGTAATTCAACATGAACATTATAGCTGAGAGTGATAAATAATATATATTTCCTTCCACTAAAATATTGATTATTGGTATGTGCTGTTTGTTGACCTACTGAAAACTATTTTATTAGTTTTATGTGTCCATATACTTATTTGCCTTTTTATTTTATTAATTTATTATGTAATTCAGTATTTTCATACCATGCACCATGTACATGTATGTGTCACCTTTAGAACTGTATAATGGTGTGTTTTCATTGCTTGCACCTTTTTAATAGGCTACCAACTTCTTCTAGAATATTTTGTTTGTGTTTTGCAGTGTAAAGAACCACTCAAGTATACAGATGGATAAAACATTTCAGACAAATAAGGCTGCGCCATTCCCAGCGCTGTTCCAAAGACTTCTATTCCTGTCATCATCACGCATGGACCAGTAAACCGAAATGTGCACATCCCACACAGAAATATTAGTAATCTCTTAAGGATTAGGACAACTGCACCAACTCCAGCACCCAGAACAAACTCATTTAAAATGGCTCTCTTCAATGTGAGATCACTTTCAAGTAAGACTTTTATCTTAAATGATTGTATCTTGTTTGCAAATCTAGATTTTATGTTTTTACCTGAATCATGGTTGCAAATGAATGACTATAGCCAGCTAGCTGAACTGTGTCTGCCTCAATATGATTGTTTTAGTCAACCGAGGGTCAGTGGTCGTGGTGGTGGGCTAGTGAGCGTGTATAGGGAAAATTTAAAATGTCATCAAGCACGCTGTGATGAATTTAACTCCTTTGAAGTTCTCACTCTTAAAGTTGGAGGGCTGCAACCTATCATATTTGTTATAATTTATCGCCCCCCAAAACCGCCTGGAGGATTTTTATCAGAACTTCCTGAATTTTTATCTACTCTGGTTTTAAATTATGACAGAATTGTTCTTTGTGGCGATTTTAATATTCATGTTGATGACCCCACCAATGTTAATGCAACTGACTTTTTAAATATGGCCACTTCTTTTAACTTCAAACATGTCAAAGGGCAAACACATAACTGGACTTGGTTTTTACCCTGGGTGTCAGCATTTCCTCTGTGGAATTAGTGGACATGACCATATCTGACCACAGATGTATTGTTTTTAGCTGCGATTCGCCTGTTACTCATGCCGCCTCACCAATCTCCGTGTGTTCTCGCTTCTTTAATGAACAAAGTGTTTCAAAGTTTTGCGCATTCTTTCAGAGCCAAAGCCAACACCTGTCTAATTCCAACAACAACAATCTGGTCGATCACTTCAATCATATCTGCTTGTCGTCACTAAATATTACTGCTCCTCTAAAGGTTAGGCCTACGTCTAAAGCTAGTAAGCAACCCTGGATAAATGACAGCATTCGCAGCCTAAAAAGGGAATGCAGGAAAGCAGAGCGCAGATGGAAAAAATCCAGTCTCCAAGTCCATTACCTCAGTCTGAAGGATTTACTAACTACAATAACATGGTTAAGGATGCGAGAACACACTATTTTTCTGAACTCATTACTACACATAAACACAATCCCAGGTTTCTGTTTAAGACTGTGGATCAGCTGGTAAACCCAACCCCTCCTTGTGCCTCAGCTGGAAGTAATGATGACTGTGAATTGTTTTTATCTAATTTTACCAATAAGGTGGTGTCAATCAGAGCCTCTATTACCCCCGTGGCCTCTTACTCAGAGGTTCCTCACCAGCAACAAGAGAGTTTTAACCAGTTTTATCCCATCGACTTGTCTGAGCTTTTAAAAACAGTATCACAAATGAGAGTGTCCTCCAGCCCACTTGATGTAATACCTACAAAATTTTTACTAAAAGTAATAGATTCTGTTGGGCCCCATTTGATCTCTGTTTTCAACAGCTCCCTATCTACTGGTTGTGTCCCTGATTATTTTAAAACGGCTTGCGTGAACCCACTTTTAAAGAAACCTGGTTTAGATCCCTCCCTCCCACAAAATTTTAGACCAATTTCAAAACTGCCTTTTACTGCAAAGATTCTAGAAAGAATTGTGTCCAAACAGCTGCTCACTGTACTGGAAAATAACAAATTATTTGAAAAGTTTCAGTCTGGTTTTAGGAAGTACCACAGCACTGAGACTGCCCTGCTTAAAGTCACCAATGACCTTTTAATGTCTGCTGATGAAGGCATGTGCTCAGTCCTGGTACTCCTGGACCTTAGCGCTGCTTT